>NW_028232785.1:3216100-3643069 GCF_057557595.1 Rhyacophila brunnea | reverse complement strand
TTTTTTAGTGTTAACACAAATTATTGAATAATCGAAACCTCTTCCATGATAATTCTCATATGGTATTACTATCAATATCCTTTCTCTATGACAAAAGTCTATTGTCACGTCGGACACGAATTTATTAACGATGATCTAAAAAAACGTGAAATTCGAATCTGGTCATGAAAGAATTATTGGTTTGACAAGGTATTACGAGAAGATATCTCAGAATCTAAAACTTACATCGAACAAGAGAATGCTAGTGATGCTAACCAAGCTTTTAAAGTTAGTTTTCTATTCTACTTGACAATATTTTTTTTTAATCGATAATAGGTAGTATGTACTATGTAATAAATAATATTGTAATGTTTCTTATGATTAGCATTCTCAGAGGGAATTAACAAATGACACCGACGATAAGAGTAAAAAAGAAAAAAGTGTATTTCCGAAAGAAAAGTGCATTCATTTCGGAACTCGAATTGGGAATTTTTCAATGACCGTCAAAGGAAACCATTTAATACTTTCACCGATTATAACGAATACAAAGTCGCCAAAAATGTTAACAGCTACTGATGTTGATAAGGTAAGTTTCGAAGGAACTCTTATTGTTAATAATTACCTACCTAACTCTATCAAATCTTATTATTATTAAATCTAAAATATCATATTTATTGGACTTAATCCACATTTTAATTGATTGACGTCTAATTCCGCTTGCTTTGAGTAGGTAAATTAGTATCTTATCTACACATAGATACCATATTTCAATATGGAGACAACTCACGAAACCTTGTTCCAAGACAATGACATTTGAAATTTTTGCATAGATTCTCATTTTAATTTCAAAGCTTCGATTTTGAGTAAAATGTGGCTTTTTTTAAATTTATTTATGTATAATTCAGTGGGTCTATTCTATACACAAGGTGGTTATCGACGGTAGCTTATCATATATTATGTATCTATTAATGCGTTAATTTAAAATTAATTTTTGATCACTAGTCAGTTTGTTACACTTACCCCAATATTGGGGTGAGTGTGACTAAATTCATCTTTATTCCAAAAGTACTTCAAAACCATAACGTATTATATGCATAGAAAGGTAATATTTTATTTAATGGATATTGAGCCTTGAGTTAAAACTACAGTATAGAATTTCAACAAAATGGACCAAAACATTTTTTGGGGTGTGTCATACTAATGTATGAAGCGCTAGTGATGTCCCGAAAGAAAAACGACGTATTTTTTATTAATTGATGTAGGTAGTTGACGGAAATCCGATGACTCTAACGAGTTTACTTTTTGAAGGATCATGGGAAAAACTTGTTATGTCAAGTTAACAGTCAACATTAAATATCCATTGTGGACAATCCTTCAAATTCAGGTTGATGATTGTACTGTTTAATAAGACAAGATATAGTACCAATTGATTACAAAAGGATCGCAAACTTTTATTCAAACATATTCTACGGCTTGTGGTTTTTAGCATTGAACATGCTTTTGTCTTGACCACCCGGCCAGATTTGTTCGAAAACATCGCAAAGGCAGCGGTAACAAAAACAAAAAATACGAAAGTCACGAAAGTAGCGCGGCGCGGGCTGGAGTGGCTTCAGTCGGCCGCGAACGGCGCTTCGGGAATAATGTGTGACCCGCACCCCGCAATTTATTTTATTTTCCTTTGAATTTAGACAACTAGCATTCAAAGAATCAGTGGGCAAAGCATGTTCCATGTTTAATAATTTTAACCGTCAGGGTTTAAGTAGCCATCATCTTTAAACAATAACTTATTTCTTTTAATAAAACATATAAACCAATTGTGTCCGGGTACTTCGATTTTAATATTATTTTCTTTAATATACTGTCCAATTAATTCCAGGACTACTTTTTTGTGAGACATGCTTTTCCAACGTATGCAAATTTTCTGCAAAAGATGTTTCAATCTCTTTGGGTAATATTGTACTTCTGCTAAAACTGTCTTGTCTTCTTTCGTAAACATGATTATACATATCCATATGACATATCCCGATTTTTTACACATTCAACTTTTTTTTGTAATTTTCCTTGGTCGTAAGCTCCTTTATCTGTCTTTCGTTTATATTTACATGTGGAAAAAATGCACATTTATTATTATCACATTTTAGATAAGCACCTTTTTTAAAAACTTGTGTATTAAATTGAAACACATATACTCTTCCAAGTACCTACCTACTTAGCTAACATAAAACTATAACAATAAAATTATAAATATTTTATTTCAATTGCGAACATTTTTTCGATCGATATAAATAATGCGTCGTGTCCCATCACTAGTTAAAATAATGACTATGCGAATTCATAAAAAAATATATGGGGGAAGTGTGACATAAAACAAAGGCACACTTACCCCACGCGTTTACTTTCGTGGGGGAAGTGTGTCTACTCGATTAAAGCTTTAAAATTATTATCAATAAGTAAAACGATAACAACACGTAAAGAAAACACACATACTTATCAAATTTTACAACCATAATGTGCAGATTTCCGTGTTTTAAAAAATAGTTTAGTAACAGCTACCATCTCACTCGTCGACTTCAAAATGTCGTCTGGAGAATAATCCATGTAGTCACATCAAAAAACATGGTATCGACACCATTTCTGATTATTTTTATGAATCAGTGACTTTCCTATCACCTTTCCATAGATGGCATCATCAAATTTGTAATAGATACTGAGATATCTTTCCATTTTAGCAATTATATTTGAAGCAAAATAACAAGCAGCTGTTATAAAATTCTTTTTGTTCGTCCTTGATTATGTCAAGGGGTGATTTATCGTTTGTCTCTTAATACTGTATTACTGAATAAATTATTCTTCATACAATAATTGTCCCAGAATACAAAAAAAACGGTGTGTGTACTTATGTACGCACGTTAGAAGTTATACTTCTTTGGCGTAACAAAACAAAATAATTTCCTCATCGATCACTATGTCTTGATTAGAGAGGGCTTGTAAGAAAGAGGCTTCAGTTAATTGCCTCTTTTTTTTGCTCACCATAGTCACTTATTTCGGTTACCCGGCCGTTACAACGCCGAGGAGAAATTTGTAATATATGTACCTCAGCTTGTACAGTAATAATATTGCAATTATTCTGTGTTAAACTAATATGAGCTTGCTGACGTGATGGTCTCGGAGTCACTACACATATGTCTTGATTTGAAATAATACTGGAATGGCCACTTGCCGTTGTTTCACCTTTTTGTGTAATTTTATTTTCTGCAATTATTTTTTGCCGTAGCCTGTGAGCTCGAACACGTTCTGCTGTTGTTGTTCTTTTCTCTGCTTGATTACGCTCGCGATATTTTTTACATCTCTCCGCATTTGTTGAAGACATTATGAAAACTAAAATAAAGATATCAATCGCCTAGCAACTCCGTCAATAATAAATTCGCTGCCTTGGCTACGGAACAATTCTAAACTATAATATTATAGTGTATTATTGTCACGATCGCATTATCATACTGTAGCGTAAAGGCAGTGCGTTCGGCGTATAACCGAAAAATCGTGGTTCGAATGCAATCGAGTGCGATTTTTTTCGTGTGAAAAAATAAATTATGTGTTACATGTCACACGCCAAAAATACACTCTGATCTGATTTTCCAAACGCGCATAAAGAAGTATAACTTCAATGCATAGTGCTTTATTGAATTCGAATCATGCCATACTCCTCAGTCCACCAATAATTTTGAAAGTCTCGGCTGCTCTTTTTTAATACCTATTATATAAGTACCTTCTTAAGTATATATTTATTTGACAAACTATGTTGTAAAAAAAATATTTTAAGTAGGTAGGTTTTTAGTTTTAGTTTAGTTAAAAGTTTTTTTTTTCATTTCAAAATAAAACATTCGCGTGTCACATGGTCGTCATCATTGCTTTATGCTTTTTATAATGCTGTAGTAGTAATAATTGGACTGCCTGCCTGACCTAGATAAACTTCTGCCAAGGTCAACACTGTAACAAATGAACTCACATGACTGTAATAATTTACTTGGATTTAGGTCATGAATACCGTTGTCTATGAAGATCTCATGCATACACACAAATACTATGACAAATAAGTAAAAGCTGTCGTCTTCCGTATGAATTTGTTTTGACCGACTTAGACAATTAACCACAGGGAAAATCTTGATACGTTGAATTTACGTAACGTATTTTTGTTTATATTCCTTTATGCTTGAAAGTAACTTCCGCCACGGAAACCAGTGAATTTAGTCAAACAATAATTATTGAAGTATGTTTTCAACGAGCGGTTTGATTGGTACCACACTCTGTAGTCTAGACTCTAGGGGCAAACTCGGCAACTGAGCTTACTCCTGCTTTCTTCACTTTTCAGCTTGGTCTTACCAATCCAGGCGGAAAGATGAGCTCTACATACATAACCGATTTCCTTTATGACATGTTTTTTTCAGAAACCATCAACAGACTTGCGTGTTATTAAGTCGGATACGAATTTACATGGAATTGATCTTAACAACGAGTATGTAGCAGAAACAATACGACAAATCAAATACGAGGACCCGCAACCTGACTACTTTTATTTGGACCGTGGACTATTGAATTAGGTAGTCAGTCTTCAATGAACCTTTACAATGCACTATTAGTGCAGTTAATAATGTATTATCATTTAATTCTAATGGATTGAAATTTACATTCCGTCAAGTACCAGCCTACGGTCGATAGTAAATTCAATGTTTATGGGGTGCACAAAATATATTTTTGCTAATTACTTTTCAAATGCAATTAACACGTTAATTACAAAATTGATTAAAACGGCCCGTAAGCATTGAATTTAGTATAATTATTTGCTTGTCACTAAGTATAACTTTATCAAGAAATCATGTTTAGGTACATTAAAATATACTAGCTACATATTATGTTACGTTAAGCATATAGCTTTTAATGAGTAATTTTTACTTGATTAGATCTAATTCGTTTAATCTAACAGTAAACCCAGTCTGTTGCCGAGAAATGTACTCAATTGTATATTTTCGTTATCTGGAAATCCCTAGTGATGTGTAAATAAGATATCTCTAAAATTGAATATTTATTTAAGTAATTATGCGTTTATTGTTACAAGAGTTTTAATTATTAAAAACACAGATGAAAGATACATACACCTAGTAAATACATAGTAGAAAAAACATTTTTTGTATAAGACATCCTCCGAGACTTGAACGCGTAAAATTCGGGCCAACGCGCTTTACCAATTAAGGCACGTGCTCCCTAACTATTTATATTCAAATTAAGTAAAAGTTTCTAGATGAATTGCTTATCAAGTTTCGCCAATTTTGGTTATAATAATTAAAGAATGAGTGTACATAGTTTTAAAATTATGTATGTTCAATTAAAATAATGTTACAGTGTTGTGAATTTAATAAGAATTTGTTTAATAACAGAAGTGGTTTTTGACAATAATATGACTTATCCTTTTTTGTGTAAATTATTTCCTTCACTGCGTGTCAATATTTATTAATGTATGTCTAAAAGATTGGAGATTTAATGAGCATTTAAAAAATTCTCACGTGTGTTTTTTGTCATATTTTAAATACAATACTTATGACCTATTGTTCTTTCAGACGATTCCTACAACCCCTACATTGACTGATGACGCGAGTCTCAGCTTCTCGAAGAGATTCTCAGATGTACCAGGGCAAAATGACAAAATACAGATTGACAAACAAGACATTAAGAAAGAACTCGGGGTATATTATAAGACAATTGGCAATGAAGACGCCGTCAGTCGCACTGTTAAACGTCTTCATATGATGCAATCTAACGCGTCAAGTCCCGATTTATTAGTACCTGTTATAAAATTAGAGAAAACATCGTTTAACAACGAAAATTTTGTGTGCGGTATTTGTTTTAATATTTTTGTATCGTTATATTTATTGGAGATTCACAAAGTGGTTCATAATAAAACCATTAAGAAAAAGATGAAATTAAATCCATATTCAAGTAAATGTAATGACATCATCATTCGACCTGCTTCCATGAAACCACATAAAAGGAATCATTGTGGTAAAAAGTTATTTAATTGTGACCAATGTAATTACTCATGTTCACGATCTGGTGACTTGAGATTTCACAAAATGACACATTCTGGTGAAAAGCCATGTAAATGTACTCAATGTGAGTACTCGTGTTTAACACCTCGTGACATGAAAAATCACAAAATGATACATTCTGGTAAAAAGCCATTTAAATGTGACCAATGTGATTACTCTTGTATACAATCTGGTGCTTTGAAAAAACACAACAGCACCCATTCTGGTGAAAAGCCATTTAAATGTGTCCAATGTAATTACTGTAGTAAAACATCTGAAAACATGAAAAATCACAAAATGACTCATTCTGGTGAAAAGCCATTAAAATGTGACCAATGTGATTTCTCGTGTATAACATCTAGCAACATGAAAATACACAAAATGACTCATTCTGGTGAAAAGCCATTTAAATGTGACCAATGTAATTACTCTTATATAACATCTGGTGCTATGAAAAAACACAAAATGACTCATTCTGGTGAAAAGCCATTTATATGTGACCAATGTAATCACTGTAGTAAAACATCTCAAAAAATGAAAAATCACAAAATGACTCATTCTGGTGAAAAGCCATTTAAATGTGACCAATGTGATTTCTCGTGTATAACATCCAGCTACATGAAAACACACAAAATAATTCATTCTGGTGAAAAGCCGTTTAAATGTGACCAATGTGATTACTCTTGTATACAATCTGGTACTATAAAAAATCACAAAATGACTCATTCTGGTGAAAAGCCATTTAAATGTGACCAATGTGATTTTTCGTGTATAACATCCAGCAACATGAAAACACATAAAATAACTCATTCTGGTGAAAAGCCATTTAAATGTGACCAATGTGATTACTCTTGTATACAATCTAGTGCTATGAAAAAACACAAAATGACTCATTCTGGTGAAAAGCCATTTAAATGTGACCAATGTGATTTTTCGTGTATAACATCCAGCAACATGAAAACACACAAAATAAATCATTCTGGTGAAATGCCATTTAAATGTGACCAATGTGATTACTCTTGTATAGAACCTGGTGCTATGAGAAATCACAAAATGACTCATTCTGGTGAAAAACCATTTAAATGTGACCGATGTGATTACTCTTGTATAACATCTGGTGCTATGAAAAATCACAAAATGACTCATTCTGGTGAAAAATCATTTAAATGTGACCGATGTGATTACTGTTGTATAACATCTGGTGCTATGAAAAAACACAAAATGACTCATTCTGGTTAAAGCCATTTAAATGTGGCCAGTGTAAGTACTCGTGTATAACATAGAGCAACATGAAAACACACAAAATGACTCATTCTGGTGAAAAGCCATTTAAATGTGGTCAATGCTTTTTCTCGTGTATAATATCTAGCAACATGAAAGTAAGTAAGTAAGTACCAGGTAGGCAGTTAAGACCCGGCATAAATAGTGCACATTGAATTTTGTAAGTCATACGTATTTGTTTTGAACTAAGACTACAATTTACAGATGATATTGTGTAGTTTTTAAAAATCAATTAATCCCTGCCACCAAACCGTTATGGTTTTAGTATATTTTGGGGATACGACAAAATTATGAACATTTATTCATTTATACTTATTTGTTAGCGTTAGATTAAGAATACATAATATTAATACACATTATGTTGGTTCATTTTTTTAAATTCATTAAGCCCTGTCTAACCAAATTATAATAGATCAAAAATATTGTTTTATCTATAAAATACATCTGAAAACTGTTGTCTTATTTCAATGAAAACAAGTAAGTATAACTGACAACGTTTAGTGTGCACTATTTACGGCGGATCTTAAGAGCCTACCTCAACCCTTCGCCAATACTCTGAGCTAACATATTTGGTATAACACTAGTAAGCAGGATCCAGTAAATGAATATCGTTACTTATCATCCTGGCATGGTCGTGACCTAAGAACAACTAGACAGCTCGATCGTGTTTATGTGTATACGCGTTATTTCTTGTCTATGGTGACTACCGTTTATGGCATATTTTCTTTAAAACTGTTTTATTATTGTTAGTCAGAATTTATGAATATCTGTGTCTATAACAGATAAATATAATCAAATACATAGCATTACGATTATTCCCGCGGTTAAATGCGTATGGTACTGACTAAATTTCGTCCTGAGCTGAAGACGACTTTAGTTGGCTCTTTTCAATGCAGAGCCGATGATGAAACACAGAAAACAATTAATATTCTCTATTATTTAACAATCATAACCTCTAAATCATAATTTCAACGTGAATAAACTACAATCAACTTTCGACGAATACGCAGGTGCACTCCAATCTGGGAACCTCGGTTCTAATACATGAGTTTGTTTGGAAAACAAAATAATATTATCAAGTTAATAATAATTTAATACCATTGAGTAGAAAGGTTCTATGTGCCATAAATCAAAAGTGTGGGAAATTGAGAAAAACATTTTTTTAAACATTTATTCATTTTTGTCAGTAAAATTACAATGCAGCCCCCACATTTCGCCTCATAGGTAACAATACCTTCTTAAAAATGTAATATGATAAGAATAGATTAAAATCCATGATTTAAAAAATCTAGAAGTCATTAATCACTGCCATCAGCTGTTGATCGATTATAAAATGTTTTCTATACCTACTTCTGGAGCCATAGCCACTTTGCTATTTAACGTATGATGGTACTTGGCACCCACTCCACGTAAAATATGGTTTGTTGTATTTTTGGTACTTTGCATCTTTATATAATTTAACGCTATTTAATTGTCTGTATTTAAAATAAATAAAACATGCTAATATATGTACTGGCCTGCATTCTGAATATGACTAATGAGGTTCGAGATCTTTATAATTGATTTTCCGTAACTTGTTCAGAATCAGTCATAGAGTTAGTTTTAGAGAGATGCATTTTAGGGCTCGAAGCAACAAATAGATACATATGTTATTGGATGACAATTATTTTATTATACCTACGAAGAATATTGTGATGTCTGAAATTGAGCACAAACACACATCGCATTTCTGCATGTTGTATTTTCATTATATGGAGGTTCAATTGAGTTAAAACTGCATCAATCGGTTGAAGCGATAAATTATAGGTTCATCTTTTCCGATTTGATCTGCCTTCAGAAGAATAAAGCCTGATCATAAATTTTTGCACAAGCAACGAGTGGTCCACTTTTCAGCTGTCAAAGTCAGATCCCAGATTACTTGACATATTGATTCGCCCTTTCTCGTTTCAAATTGAATTATACAAAAATCTCAAATCCTAAGTTTATTAACTTAACTAAACTAACTAAACTTAACTAAAGTATATTAACAAATAATAAGTATATTAACTATCAGTGTTAAATAATATACATTCCTGTTTATTCATCAGCTGTCAAACTCAGACTAGTCCTTCACACAAAAACCGGTGGTAATATGGATTTCCAAAAAATATGTAGCGCATTGACCTATGCATTACATTTGAAGAAGGTGTGTTCATTCAAGTTTATTATTTACCATGTAACAGTAACTCATCTATCCAAATCTAACCATTCCCTGTGTGAATTCGACAGACGCGTCAGTATGAGCTCTATAGAATATTGCCATGTCATCCATAGACAACAACGGGATGGGCGGAAAAATAAGACCAGTCGTTGTGAAAGCTTTCTACTTGAGTCAGCAATGGGCCAGCACATTTCAATACCTATATCAACAAATTTTGTTTCCATTGGTAACAAACCTATCCAGGCGTTGCTCTATGGGCACATAAACCTTTAATCGCACACTGGTAGTTAGGTTACGATATTGAACATGTAAATATATGAGATTTTTGAGTTAATCGGCCAAATCGGTTAAAAAACTAAGGTTGGTAAAAAATATGTTTTAATAATCTAACCTCAAAATTGGCGCTGGCACTATCAGGAATCTCTTGCTTCATATACGCCATACCGTTCGCTTCTCGACTAGTCTCCTCTTCAGCATCATCTTCGAATTCATTCACTTCGCGTTTTATATCCATTTCACGTATTTAAATCAAGAATGTGACACGGACATGTGAGAATACACGTCTTCTTTCCTTCTCAAAGACAACATTAAATTCAATGAAGTGTTGCCACTTTTTCAATTTTTCTACTATTCCTCACTTCACAATTTTTATGTTTTCCAAGAACTGGGTTGTAGCTACCTACTTTACAAGCTGTTTGTTGGCAAATTTAAAAGCGGGTGATTCAGCTACTGCGATTGTGATGATGATGACTCACAAAACTTTCCATTCGCTGAGAAGCCACAAGCCAGTAGTTGCAGATCACAGACAATAGATAAAATACGCACAAAAACGTAGATAATATTATACACAAGCTAGCGAGTTGAAATCATAATAAATTATATTGTTACTTTTATCGGGCTCTAGCGCTATGAAGTGGAAATTAAATAAAAGTAAAATGCTTGCCGAATAATGTTTCCATTTTAAAACGTCAAAACGGTAAATGTCAAAATGAACAGTTCGTTTTTTACCGGGAGGTCGCTACCATCTACTGCGCAGACGCAGTAGGATCACACACCATAGCATGTAATCGTGTAAAGTCTACCAGTTGTCAACTTTTCTCGGTAGATTGTTATAATCTGTGGTCGTTAGCTTGTACGATGATGACACTGGGCGAGTTTACGAGCAGATTGTAAATTCGCCATCAATCAGCGTGTAAAGTAGCTCAATGTCATCGAGCCTTTAGGCATTTTGCAGACTAAAGCCAAGGTAGTAGTCCAATGTGTTCATGATAATTTTCACCGAGAATCGGATTGCGCACATTATTTCACGTATAAGATCAATGTAATGTTATTTATTTTCATTCGAAAATCGGTCAAGCTTTAAATTTTTTGTGTTAGGTACCTACCTACATAAACTGGTCAGGATCAAACAAATAAAATATATTCAATACACCTGCTTTGCCAACACCTCAGATTAATAATATACCTACCTACCTACCTTCTAAAAAAAATCTTTTGTGTTTTTTTTAATACGATGCCCGACGATTCTTGAACCTACAGCCACTGGATACCTTCCAATGTAGGGCATCCTAATATTTACAACGAATTTGTTCGAAAGAGGTAAACAAAATTAACTGAGTAAAATTATTATTTTTTAATTTACTGGTACCTAGGTAAGCATTTTGGATCGGAAGAGTAACCTAAATTCCAAAAAGTCCTTATGATATCTCAAATTATAAAATATATTATATCAAACAGCCAAAATGACAACGCATACTATAATTTATTGGATTGTGATCTTATAATTCGGTTACAAAAAAATGGCAACACTGTGGCATATTGTCATTTCACAGCTGTCAAATTGTCTTCTGTCCCGGTAATCCTTAGTTTATTCGCAATTATTCAAATACGCAAAATGGACGTAAAACGCGAAATATGTGACCTCGAATCTTATAATATAAAAGATCATAATAATTATTCCTCTCATGTGAAACTTACAAGCAAACCAGACGCCAACACCGATGTGAACCGGGAGAATGCTGATGCCACGTGCATTTTTGAGGTTTGTTATTACGAATTCTTAATTATTGTAGAATGTATGTACCGAGAAGTTAGTTCGTTTTTTGCAGATATGTTTCACAGCTTTTCAAACCAAATAAACGAAGTCGGATTGTTATTTAAACGATTTGACATATATTTTACGAGGAAGCGTTTTCGACAACTAATCATCAGTGTTGCCAGTAAATATCTAAAATTATTTCAATAATAACTTCAAACTATCATGGGTCGCCATATTGAAAAACGTCAGATTTTGCCAGTTACGAGTCGTGTTGGGGTAGTTTCAGCGCCAACTTTAGATTATTGAAGCCCGAGCATATCTTTTTGTACGTGCAACGAATGGTCCACTGTTCAGCTGACAAAATCAGATCCCAGATTGCTTGACATTCTCGTTTCAAATTGAGTTATAAAAAAATCTCAAATCAACTATATGAACTATCAATTTTATTTATAAATAATATACATTCCTGTTATTCATCAGCTGTCAAAGTCAGACTAGTCCTTCACAGAAAAACCGGTGGTAATATCGTTTTCCAAAAAATATATAGCATTGATCTATGCATTATATTTGTAGAAGGTGTGTTTATGCTGGTGTATTATTTATTATGTAACTCATCTATTCAAATCAAACCATTCCCTGTGTGAACACGTCAGTATGAGCATTATATAGAACAATGACAGGCAATGACAGGTCATCCATAGACAACAACGGGAGGGGCGGAAAAAGTAGGACCAGTCGTTGTGAATGTATCGGCCCTCTACTTAAGTCGGCAATGGTAGTTTTTGACAGTGACTCCCCCGTCTCATTCTGCAGATAAATTTGTAGGGCTGTGCATGAATATTATTCTAAACTTGAAAAGAGTATCATGAAATTCTACCTTACTATACCTCGTGTCTACAAGGGCACACATTTAATTGTCGAATTCATTTATGTTGTCGAAAACATTTCTTCGTGGCACCTGACGATAGCCGGGAGGCTTACGCGTCGGTTTATAATATTGTGGGTCCCAGTTTATGAAAATAATAACTGAATATCGATTTTAGGTTAGGTCGTGTTTTTGACGATTATCATTTTTACTTTGATGGTCATGGATGGTCAGATGCTTGCTGGAACATAATATAACTAAACGTCAACTTGTCAGAAATGATTTGTTAAATAGCCAGAAACGTTTGCTGGAACATTGTATTCATATTACTTAATCCAAATCGTTGTAGTTAGTGTCACTGTAATCCAAAAATAGCGGGTTCCGGGAAATTATTATACCTACCCCGTTTTCACGTGCATGGATTTACTGCTGGTTGTGCAATGCGACAATTCGAACTTATGTGAATTTTTCGCCTGCGCAGTAGAACGACAGTGGTTAACCTGCCATACGTACCATCATTGTGTGTTTTGGTTACTGGGGATGTGAACAGTTAATTTGTAACAAATTCTAATGGATTTAGGTTTCTGTACTTCTATTCTTTTTGAGCCGTTTTTTTCGACCCGGGTTTCGCCTATTGGCATCTTCAGGCACTGTGTGTTCTCACCAACAGATAAATACACATTGACCGGGTCGCAAAAAAAGACTCAAATGGAATAGTACAAAACCTAAATCCAAGTGCCTTCGGTCGATAGTATTAATATTAGTCTTGATTGTTGCTAACAAGTAACGTTGACAAAGAGTACTGTAACACTGCTGACATATTATAGGTAGGTATATTGAAGATAACCTTTTCTGATACCAGGTAACGATATCAGCTCATTCATTATAGAAATTTAAATCTACAATATTCATAAGAAAATAATTCAAGGAGCATTCTTTTCATTTTTTTCAGCACGAAGCAAACGGCATTCCTGAGATAGAAGCCGCAATGCGGTACGATGCAATTATAATACACGAACATGACATTAAGCAGGAAATAGTGAATGCTTCCGAAAAAGAAATCTGTTTAAAATTGACAAGGGCCACTTTTTATCGCAATAATTTTGTATGCGATGTATGTTATGCATTTTTCTCTTCAAAAAAGATTCTCATCAATCACAAGTGTATGCATGACGTATCTCTGAGTGATAATGAAGTGGCTCTCCTTAGAGCACGAGCCTTCCAAGAGCTCGGTGAATGCTCGGATTCGTCAATGTTCAATAACGATTCACAGGTACGTTCCATTCTCATTGTGTTATTGCTATTCTTATTCAAACACTTCGGAATTGTATAAAATATATGTGGTTGCGTTTTTCATAGTGGACTGTAATTAATTAGTGGAATGATTGTGATGTGGATGCTGAGAGGGGGAGGTTACACGTAAGATGCCAAACACTGACCTTTTATGAAGTTCTGTTATCTGGTTAAAGCTGGTCCTTCGTGCACTCTCTCTCGTCCTAGCACAGTACACTTGTGATGAATGATATGCTAAATGAGAAAATACCCTGTGCTGGTAACACGACACAAGTGGTCTGATTAACAGATTAACACGGAGACTCGGTTAGAATTATGGCTTCCACGACGGTTGCACTGGACATGCTCGTGATATGCACTTTAATTTTTGAATCAGTCTGTATGTTTAAATTACTCATTAAACGACGGTATAGCTGCAATAAGCCTACACGCGCCCGTTGTCATGAGGTAACTAAATGTTATTCAATATATGCCAACAGCTGAGATTTGAGGTGGGGGGAATTATAGGGAAACAGAGTCACCATAATTGGCCCAATCAAATAATATATATGGTAATCACCTGTTACTTTATTTACTTAAGTCACCAGTTTCACTGTAATTCATATTTATACCCTCCATCATAATCAACTTAATGCTGAATAAAATGATCATCCATCTCTTGGCACTCACGTGGCTTTAGTTACATTATTTTTTTGACAGTGGTTACAGAGGCTTTGTGGACAACTAATTATAGCCTCTTCACTGACTTCGTATGTCACCGTCTCATATTTAAGCAGCATTGAGTGACCAGAGAACATAGAATTAATGCGAACTGAACTACCTAACGGGTGTGGAATAACAGGCAATCTATCTGGATGTGGAAGAATATTGGATAAAGTTAAACACGTGTCAAGAATATGTCATTCTCAACTTGTCCTTCGTTCTGACAACTGCTTTCGGCTTATGCACTGGCGCTCAAATTGCAACACACACTATTCTTCGTCTAAAATGTGTACCTATTTCATTTTTGCAGGTCACACATTCAAATTCCTTCTTCAAAATGTAATAAATTGCGATATAGTCTATCTGAATTATATTTATTAATCTGTTCTGTGCTATTGACATGTCAGATAACGCCATTACATACTTTGACGATGTATATTATCTAATTTGCTTTTCAAAACTGTTTTATCTATTGTTTATGGTCCTTATTTTGCACAACATTTTATAAAGTTAATAAAGTACCCATAATTAGACACCCACGGTGGCTGCGCAACTTAAGCGTTGGACTATAATGCCGTGGGTCCCACGTTCGAATCCTCGATCTGGCAAGTACACATATTGTTTTGCAATTTGTGTGAGTCAGGGTATGCACCTGTAGGTTAAGCAAGTGGCTTACATCCAATACTCGTAAAAAAATCTCTTAATACAAACTTCTACTCTGTGAAAACCCATATGATCCCATTAGGATCGGACATGGTCGACAAAAAAAAATTAGTACCTAATATAGTTTTGGCACAAACAAAATATTTATCAAACAAGTCAATAATAAATCCATAGTATTTACTAGTTTGATAGCTACATATCGATTCCCCTTATCATTCACCGATGTTGATCCACTGCTAGATGAAGGCCTCCCCTAGTCCCATCCACTTTTTTCTTCTGTCGAATCGATACCATTGTGGTTATAAACAGAAGCAACTCCCTCGTATTAAAATAATGCGAATTGAATTTTATTTTTGTTTTTTAGTGGCCTGACATTAACCGTGCCAGTCTAAAGTCTGAGATAGATCCTCAACTAGTTGATTCGAAGGACGAATTTATAGAAGACACACAATGCCAAATTAAATATGAAGATTCACAACCTAGTTGCTCATATTCCGAATGCAAGCCAGTAGAACAGGTAGGAACGTTTATAATATTAATTTATATATTACTGTGTAATTGTGATATGATAGAGTATACCTCGTAAACACGTGCATGGATTTACAGCTGACAGTGAGTATAATCGCGGCCATAACAAGAAAATGGACGTGTAAACACGTATTATCGTGCAAGATTGCATGCTATATTGGTACATGCATGGCGGTGCGCATGCGCAGTAAAACGATAGTGGCGAACTTGCCGGAAGAAATACGAAATACACCGTACAGAATATTTTGACGTCTACCGATTATCTAAGAACAAGAAAACATCGCGTCTCGCTTACGCTTTAAAATGATTTTGCAAAGACAGTCAGCACTTTTACATGTAAATAGTTATTAATGCAATTGTTTAAAACACACTATTATTGCAGCTAAATCTATGTACGTGTACAGGCACCAATATGTTATTTTCTTGTTTTATACCTTGTATCGCATTAAGTGTTTTCTATACATTTGGCATATTAAACACAATGTGTTAAACATTATGGATGTTCCGTCGTTTCTAATATTTAATAAATATTTGTATGGTCTCAATTTTATAAAATCATTTTAACATAAATTAAGGAAAATTCAAGTTGCACGTGCGTACTTATATTTTTGAGAAAAAATCTATGATTTTTAAAATAAACATAAAATACATTATCAATGAATTATTATAAAATACTTTCACTGTATACAAGAATACTAAAACCAAAATTTATATATTCTTTTATATAACAAGGAACGAATTCAAATGTTATCAAGTATTTTTTAATTGCAAGTTTATCTTTGACTTTAATAAAAATCTTATAATGTTTTGAGGTTTAAATTGATTATAAATTATAACAATCTCAAATTGCAAGCCTAATACTTATCTACTAGGTGCCTCTCGTAGGCGGAGCACTCACCTTAAGCCTAAACGAAATGCCGGATCATCGAACGGTAGGGTGTACGTTTTTTACACTTTTTACCCCACTGAAATGCATTTTACCTGATTACCTCGCATAAAATTAAGTCAAATGATATTCACTTAAAAATACAATATTATGTACCTAGTACCTACTTAATAAATAAAGAGATAATATACGTATAAGTAGAGTTTGTTAAAAACCTCAAATGGAAATGGGCTGGACACATAACTCAAAGAAGGGACAATCGTTGGACAATTTTAATCATCCAGTATTGTACACATTTATATATTTATAAAAATCGTTTTATTTTTAAATGAACATAAAAAATAATAAAATCAATGAATTACTTATAAATCTCTTAGGCGATGCTTAGAAAACTTACTAAATTAAATTTTAATTATAAATATGACTAAAAATACGTGTAATAATAAGATGCGGTCCAATTCAACAAATTCACATTTTATGACACTTTTTAGAATTGTAAGTTTATCTTTGACTTAAAATAAAAAATATATTTTTTAATGTTTTCAGATACATATTTATTAATTAACACAGACGGAATTGTAAATTATCAAAAACATGTCTCAATTTGCAAGCTTCGTATTTTTCCTAAGGTGCCTCTGTTAGGAAAAGACATTGCCTTAATAAGCGGATCAAATTATATGTGATTCTTACGTTCTAACATATCCATTTTACAGTTTTATACATCATATTACATTATATAGCTAGTTATTATAACATATACCCTTTAAAGCACTCATGGCTGACTTTCATATCTTCCACGTTTTACCTGACGGATTCGCCAGTGTACCCAGCGGGACTTTTATCTGGAAATTTTCATCTCAGTTCGTCAACACATCGGCGTATACAATTTGTTGTCCCGGTTTGCTATGTGACCGGGGTATGTGGTTACGTCTCCTACTTATTTATAGTGCGCGTCAGCATATGGCTGACGTCCAGGGTCGTGTCATACTATTATCATTTCTTATCGTCATTTTACCTCTCATTTCTTTACTTAAGAGCATACATAAGTGAAACGGCAAATAATTTTCAACAGAAGTGCGACGAAATTTTTTACTCGTCGCCAATCGGAGACCGACAGTCGTGATGTAAGCACGTCAATTTGTTTTGTGATGGCGTCGGAGGAATATATTCTTAAATCGTGTAAAGATGACTAAAAAACTTTACCCATTTACTTGAAAAAGAAAACATGTCAATGAATATACTATTATTATTACTTATATAACGATAACATAACATTATATGGATTAAATTATATTTCGTTCGGCTCGCGTCATTTGCACAATCCGCGCATCCCCTAGCCCATCCGATCTTTTTAGGCCATGCCTCAACTGAAGTATAGCTTTAATGTCTGAAGATGCTCGAAAGCAAAAATGTTGAAAAAATATATCTTAAACGGAATAGTATAAAACATAATTTAGAATTTATAGGGTAACGATAATTTTGTTTTCTAGGTTTCTACCAAGGGATTTTCTACAAGGAATCACGATTCCGATAGTAGTGGACAATCCTCGCCTGATGGAATCCATAATCGAATGATTCAGTATTCAGAAGTGACGATAGATGAAGAAAACATTAAAAAAGAAATTTTAAAACAAAATACTCCGAAGGAACTTCGTCTTATTCTGACAAGGGTAATACATTTCTCACGTAATTTGATTTGCAACAGTACATTTGTCGGTTTCCACCGTGTGTCTTCCTTCTTTACTCGACGTTTCGGGCTCGTTGCAGAGGCCATCATCAAGAGATGATATGATAATGACCTCTGCAATGAGCCCGAAACGTCGATTTAAGAAAGGAGAAGGACACATCACGATCGTGAAACGTGGTGAAGTAAGTTATTGCAAACTATTTTCGCGATCGGACTATTTTTAAGAAAAATTATATATGATTATATAAGGGATAAGTTACATATAGGTATGTAGTTTTCGATGCAGAAGTACTCTCAAAAGTCAAAAATGATTCACACGGACGTGATTGCTGATCCAGGGACTTAGTAATCCTAAGTTATTTGTAATTTTAATTGTGTATAACATCCTCGCTAGCAGTTATAACTAATTACTATGAACGTATTTGAGTTTTAACACTATTAAACATAAGTACCTGCCTAGCTTGTACTGTCAGACAGTCGACAAAGACTAACATTTCAAAATAATTTGTGGCAGTGACGTCCCGTGGGGGTAGGCAGATTGAGCGTCGCTTGGGGGCGGCAAATCGAGGAGGATCATTAGATGTATAGAAATAGGTAACTAAACTTTGTAAGTACCTAATAATGAAAATATCCTTCGATTAAAAAAATCAGCTCACTGGTTGGAAACAAAGTGTATTAAGAATTAACATAAAAGGTTTAACAAAACTGTATTTTTTGTCGGTTTCGCGATGTCTAGTTTACTTCTGTTGTCCTTAGACGTCACGTCCTTGATGACAAGCAATGACACGTGCAGATTTGCGAAATATATTTTGAATTATAGTTAGGTACATAGGTATTTACCTAGCTCGCGTTTTTTGAAAGTTGTCAGGTGTATTTTTAATGTATATGAAACCGTGGACTCACAATATTGTTTATTGAAGTAGAGATGGCATTTAAATTGGATTTAGTGGTATATATTTTGTTAGTAATGTATCCATACAACACATTTCTTAAATATTGGGCTCATGTAAGGATGATAAAAAATACTGTATAAAATGGGGCGGCATTTTAGCGCTGCCTAGGGGCGGCATTTTGTCTCGAGACGTCACTGATTTGTGGCATATGGCCATTTCGGCTGTTTTTGATGAAGCACATTCTTGACGGCTGGTTTTGGGCCACGAGCACTGCTGGCCATATATCACAAATAACACGAACAATGTTGGTTTCCAAAGCATCAATAGTTATGTATGGCAAGCAACGTATACTAGCGACATCACATATCCGCATAGAAATATTTGTCAAATCGCACGACTTTGGAGACAAATTGACAGGTCAATATCATGATATAAGCTTATTGCCAATTTTGATTTCAATAAGTCGGTGGTTGTGGCCTCTGTATGACACGTAGTTTCATACTGTAGATACCTACTACATCTTGTCCGGATCAATGCCATACATATTTACAACAGCAACAATGATCTCCATTGAACATAACGCGAGCTCCGGCCTCATTTTTTCATAAATAACGTTCGATGTTCCTCCATGATGTCAACCACACAAGTCAGTGCATTTTTTTTGATGTAATCAATTCTCTAGTGTCACATCTAGGTTGGACTCCATATGCGCCAATTTTGTTTATTAACAAACCCGTTTAGCCCAAAATGAGCATCATAGCTTAAGTAAGAGATTATTTATTATTTGGAATCGCTGTTCGAACGTCACTCTATCCATGCTATGCCTGTCTAAATACTGATCATAAATGACAAAAAGTATGCGCAGTATCACAGTTCGGTTTGATAGTTAACCCTTCCGTAAGTTCGATCTAAGCAACAAAATAAAATTATGAAATCCTGAAAACTGAAAGGTATATTATGGGAATCGAGTCAGATGTCGTGAAATTGGCGATTTAATGTAGTACCTGCCATAAAATACAAAGTCTCGAATGTCTTCTATAATAATTTAATAATTAATACCATCTTTAACGGGTGTAGTTATGTGCAGTGGTTCTTGGTACACTTCTCCTTGGCAACCTGTATTTTTAGTTTAGATAAGTGACTGCACCCCTCACCCTACTCTGTCTTAGACTATACAAACAAAAGATTATGGAAAACCAATGTTCGAACAACTAGTCATTATAAAACGACCAATAATTTATAGGCGAAAGGGGGGTGTGCTGCAACAGTGGGCAAGCTAAACGTTTATAACTTATCTATAAAATAATTATAGTGATATTTAGTAATAATATTCTAAATTCACGAAATATGGAAACTACCATTAAAAGTTTCCACTGGGTATAGTAATTTTATGTTTCGCTACCTAATAGCAATCCCTACACCATTCCACATTTTTCCAATATGGAGTTGTATCGTGTTGTTTGTGTTCTATTAAATTATGTGGAATTTCGAAATATGATATATTAAAAATAATATTGCTTATCCTATTGAACATGGTTGCTTGAATATAAATTCTAGTTTCGCCTTTTAGCGTGGCAGGTACTATGTACACTCTCCAACGATACACTAAAACGGAATAAACATATTTAGTTACTACACGTAAATCACGATATAATTTATTATTCTCGAAAATGGAGCAAAACTGCATCACCGTACCTACGTAATTCTGGTGACCATAAATTATTTTATCAAGATATATTAGAAATAAACATATCACAGTTACAGATTAAACCTATCCTATACACATCAGTCAATTTATTCAACATTTATCCAATATAATATGGAGTTTTCCATTTGGAACTATAATAGTTTTACCACATAATTATATAAAATGTACTTACCAAGAATTTTACCACAATAATTCTACCATAGTCTGTTTTATGCAGTTGCTGTTGAAATTCATATGTAGGTACATTTGTTTACCTATAAATGGATCATTCCTTATATTAACGGAACATTATTTATTTTTTAATAAGCTACCCAAATATGTACTTTTATTATTTCTAAACGTCATTTTACTCTCACTTATTTAATAACGTCTGATAATGCTGAAATGGTTTTTCTAGGTTTCTACGAAAGGATTTTTCAAGCGGAGTCACGTTACAGACAGGAGTCAACGATTTTCACCTGACAAAACGATACAGCATTCAGAATTGACGATAGATGATCAAAACCTTAAAAAAGAAATGTCAGAAAAAAATACTCCGAAGGAACTTCGACTTATTCTGAGAAGAGTAATACATTTTTCACATAATATGATTTGCATTATTTGCAACGCAGTTTTTAGTTGCAGAAGTACTCTGAAAAGTCATAATATAATGGTTCACGCAGAAATGATAGTTGATCAAAGTCAATACAATGTATTTTCACAAACGAGTCATCTCAAACGATATAAAATTACGAATACTGGTGAAAAACCTTATAAATGCAATGTGTGCCCATATAGATCCTTTCAGCTTAATCATCTAAAAAGACATAAAATGACACATACTGGTGAAAAACCTTATAAATGCAATGTGTGTACATATAGATGCTCACAACTTGGTAATCTTAAAGTACATAAGATGACTCACTCTGGTAAAAAACCTTATGAATGCAATGTTTGCCCATATAGATGCAAGCAACATTCTGATCTTAAAAGACATAAAAGGACACATACTGGTGAAAAACCTTATAAATGCAATATGTGTTCATTTGAATCTTCGTATCTTAATGTTATCAAAAGACATAAAATGACACATACTGGTGAAAAACCTTATAAATGCAATGTGTGCCCATATAGATCCTTTCAGCTTAATCATCTAAAAAGACATAAAATGACACATACTGGTGAAAAACCGTATAAATGCGATGTGTGTACATATAGATGCTCACAACTTGGTAATCTTAAAGTACATAAGATGACTCACTCTGGTAAAAAACCTTATAAATGCAATGTGTGTACATATAGATGCTCACTACTCGGTAATCTTAACTTACATAAGATAACACACTCTGGTAAAAAACCTTATAAATGCAATGAATGCTCACGTAGATTCTCTCAACGTTGTAGTCTTAAGGCACACAACAGGACACATACTGGTGAAAAACCTTATAAATGCAATGTGTGTTTGTATACATGCGCGCAGTCAAGTACTATGAAAACACATAAAATGACACACACTGGTGAAAAACCTTATAAATGCAAGATCTGTTCAAGGAGATTCTCACGACATAGTAGACTTAAAAAACATGAAATGAGACATGTTGGTGAATAACCTTATATATAATGAATAATATATATTGAATAATGCAATATTATTATATTCATATAATGCTGCTGATACTTTTCGCATTCTTGAATACTATCTTCAAAAGGCACCTCCCATTGTGTTCTAAGAGTAAAGTGTTCAACCCATATGTGCTACAAAAAAAACAATTGATAAATAAGCAGACAAGAGTAAGCGATATCATAGAGGTCGCTAAGCAGTTGAAATGGCAATAGGCCAAATATGTCTCTTAAGGCCGGTTCGGATTAGTCGAGTGATTTAGTTACCACTTAATGATTTAGTTACTAAAAAGTGTCAGAACACGGTACGTTCGTGAGTGACGTGTCAAAATGAACTGACTACAACGTAACAAAGCAAAAATAAATAAATTCTAATGGATTTAAATTTTGTACTTTTCCATTTGAGTCGTTTTTTGCGACCCGCGTTCTGCCTTTCGGCATCTTCAGGTGCTGTGCTCGCTCACCAAAGGCAAACACACACTTTTTAATAAAAAAAATAGTATCTAAATTATTTTATACATGTATAGAACCTACCACACCGGTCATTGCTGATCATTGGTGTAGATTGAGTTATATGGGGAAAACCAGTGAAAAAGTTAAAAAATATCTTTCCAAAAATAATGTAAACCGGCATTCTATTGCAACAACACAGTTGGTAGATTATTGATAAACAATAAAGACCTCATAGAAATTAAAAATAAATCCGGTATTTATAAATTACAGTGTAATAATTTTCCCAAATTTTACGTTGGTAAAACTACGAGGAAACTAAATATTATAATTATTGCTGAACACTTAGCAGCCCAAAGATTGGAGAAGGAGACATCAACATTTGCGAACCACTTATTAAATGAAAAACATACGTTTGACATTGTAAAGGGTGCAAAACTACTTCACAGTTATGCGGGTGATTATAATATATTATTCTACTAAGAAATATTAGAAATAAATAGGGCACAGTTGAAGAGACTGCCTATCTTGAATGATCAACTTAGCTTTCCTAGTAGCACATTGCTATATCCTATATGAGGGTTTGCATGCGAGACTATAAATGGTCAATGGTATTGACATGCGACACTTATCTATATGTCTGAGAATGTATGGATGTGGATTTAGGTATGTATACGTGTGTATATAAAAATATATATTACTTAGTTTATACTTATTTTAAATAAAAATAAATATATAAAAAATGTAAAAGTAGGTAGGTACCATGTATGAGTCATAGACTATTGGTTGTTTAACTAATGACTTTTAAAGACAAATATCTCATTAGTTTACTCCATTAATTTCCAATACATTACCATTGTTCCTAGAATTGACGATTTACACCTTTTGAGTGTAGTGTTTTTATTATTTATATGTACTAATGATCTATTATTGGTCTTAGACGATATATTATATAATGCTGCACCATAAAAAGTAAAATTCGTACAGCTAAAGAAGAATGGATGTCCGACCAATGCAAAGAAATTGAAAATCTCCAACGAAAATACGATTCCTTTAATATGCACAAGAAGATAAAGGAAACATTGGGAATTATGAAAGGAACCTCATCAACTATCTTGAAAGACGAAGATGGGCGTATTATATTAGGTATAGAAAAGAAGCTGACTCGTTGGAAGACATATATTGAAAATTTGTTTGATGATGATAGGGGACCTATTGGCTATACTTTTAATGAATGTGAACAAGCCCCGTGCATAAATAGGGCAGAAATAATAAACGCAATACGACATTCTAAAAATGGTAAAGCTGTCGGCCCTGATAATATTTACAACGAAATGATAAAATTATTAGAAGAAGTTCAATTAGAAATTCTCGTTAATTAGTTTAATAAAATTTACGAAACGGGCATAATTCCCGATGATTGGTTGAAATCGACATTCATCACTCTACCAAAAATGGCGAATGCAAAGGAGTGCAGCGAGTTTAGAATAATAAGTTTGATGAGCCACATGTTAAAAGTCTTATTAAAAATCATCCATAATAGGATTTTTCGGAAATGCGAAGAAGACATGGATGACACACAATTTGGCTTCAGAAGTATTTTGAGCACTCGCGAAGCACTCTTCAGCTTGAATGTTCTAGTGCAAAGATGCCTAGATGTTAATGTTGATGTTTATGTGTTTCATCGATTACGAGAAAGCATTCGATACTGTTAGACATCCTAAACTTCTCGAACTCTTACAGGAGAAAGGCATCGATGCAAGAGACATTCAACTGATAGCTAACTTATATTGGAATCAAACAGCGAATATAAAGATTGAAAACGAAATCAGTGGAGAGGTAAAAATTCGTCGCGGTGTAAGACAGGGTTGTATATTGTCACCTTTGCTATTTAATATGTACTCGGAAGCTATTTTCAAGGAAGCCTTACAAGGTGAGTCGGTGGGTATTATGGATAATGGCAAACATATTAACAATATACGATATGCCGATGATACTGTGCTGATTGTTGATAGTTTTAAGAGTTTACATCAACTGGTAGAAAAGGTTAATGAGGTAAGTAATTCTTATGGTTTAAAAATGAACCTCAAGAAAACAAAACTATTACTAGTATCAAAAACAGCGACACCAGACACCAACACAAATGTTGTCATTAACAGGGAACCAATCGAACGTGTGACCCATTATAAATATTTAGGTACATGGGTCAATGAGAAATGGGACCAGTCTCAGGAAATAAAAACTAGAATTGAGATCGCAAGGAGCGCCTTTCTCAAAATGAGACGCCTCCTTAGCAATCGAGATCTTAACCTAGGTCTGAGACTGCGTATGGTACGTTGTTATGTGCTCTCAATTCTTTTCTATGGTATGGAAGTATGGACGCTAAACCAAGAGATGTCACGGAGACTTGAAGCTTTCGAGATGTGGCTGTATAGACGCATCCTCAAAATTCCTTGGACTGACCGGGTGACACATGTTGAAGTTCTCAATCGAATGGGGAAGGGCCGAGAAGTTCTACGTAGTATCAAAACCAGGAAACTACAATACCTCGGCCACATTATGAGAGGACAAAAATACAGCATTCCCCAACTTGTCATTCAAGGAAAGATCAATGGGAAGCGTAGCAGAGGACGGCGCCGCATTTCGTGGCTTAAGAACCTCCGTGATTGGTACGAGTGCAGCTCCACCGAACTGTTCCGGGTAGCAGACGACAAATATAAGATTGCCTTGATGGTGGCCGACCTCCGCTAGGGGATGGCACAATAAGAAGAAGATCAAGTGTATTGTTATTAATGAGATAGGGGTTTTTACTAATGAGGTTTTTTACTAACACTTCAACTATTCATAATTTGTTGGTTGTATTTTTTATTTTTGACCCTTGACTTGATAGGTAGGTAATGAAGTTCTAACCTACTTTGTTGTATTGATTTGTTATATAAACTAGAGTTAAGGGTGTCCGTTGTCAGTGTGTGTTTGCCTTTGGTGAGTATACATAGCACCTGAAGAAGGTGAAACCCGGGTCGCAAAAAACGACTCAAATGGAATAGTACAAAACTTTAATCCATTAGAATTTAAATTCAAATTCTATCAAGTACCTTCGGTCGATAGTATTAATATTAATAAAAGTAAATAAGAAGTTATTAACTTCAGTTGTAATGGCTATATCATGTTTCGCAGAGGATCATCCAACATATTAAACCATATTTTTATATATGGAACGTTTTAGAATATTTTATTATTCTGAGCTCTTGCGAGTAGCTAGATCTAAAAATTTTAAAGAAATATTAATGTCTACTTAGGAATTAACTACTTATCCTGACTAAGTTGTTAATTAACTCTTGTAATAAAAACTAAATATTTTGTAATACGAGTACATAAAAACCTATACATACTGACCTTTTGTTTTTAATTTTTGAATTAATCTCCTTCTCACCTAATCCAGAAATATGCATTGTATTTTCCAAGTCATTATAAGCAGATTGCTTAGCTTGTTTATTTTTTATATATGTAGTGGAGATTTAAAATTCGAAAACCACTCACGGGTTAAATATTCCGATACGAATTAATGGGTAGTATCTTCGCTCCACCCAAACGCCATCTCTACGGAAACTAATGAACTTGACTAAAGATAACGTGTTCAGACTCTTTCTGTGGCCTGTTTAGTATTTAGTAAGAGGTGGTGGGGTTGCTACTCGACCGAAAATATAACAAAATGGATCGACTCTACTAAATTTCTTTCGATCATGTCCGATCCAAATAGGATCCACCACAAAGTAGAGGTTTGTACTGACAGGTTTTGTTTTTACGAGATATGGATGTCAGCCACCTGCTTATACACAAATTGAAAAACAATATGCGTACTTGCCAGACCCAGGATTCGAACCTGGGACCCACTACACAATAAGCTAACGCTTAAGCCGCGCGGCCATCGTTACTCGACTTAATTTGTCTGTTCTTGCACGTTTTGTAACTAAATTACTCACCACTCGACCAGTCCGAAACTGCCTTCCTCGAGTGGACAACCGCTGACCAAATGCCGTCTTATAATGGTACCCAAGAAGCAGAGCACTAAGCGCCCACAGGGGCGTCGAATAACCCGCTGGATAGACGAACCCATGAAGTTCGTTAGATGCACGTGGCACCAAAGAACTAGGGACCGAGAAGGGTGGACGGAGCTTCACTGGAAATGTTTGCGACGGATATTAGGTTTGCGGTGGTGTATGATGAGTAACGAGGAGATAAGAGATCGAACCGAGCCTGAAAAGGCGCCATTAGAACCGGCTCAGCCATGTGTTGCGGATACCAAGAGAGAACTTTAACCCGGCTTGCATGTTCTTCAAGCTACCTAAATGGATTCCGTAGAAGGCCGCTAAATATTACTTATCTAAAGAGTGTAGAGGAAGACCTACGGGATGACGACATAACTTGGAATGATGCAGAAGTCTTGCAAGTGACATGTATTCTTGAAGCGCAGTGTAGTGTCCAGCTAACATGGGCAATACAAAAAATATTATGACGATTGTGATATTAATTACATACTTATATAAAACTAAAGAGGTGGTTCTTGGTGATTTTTTGTTGTTGACGATGGAGGGCTTCGAGCTAATGAATGGAAAACAAGTCCTGCCTGTCGATCGTCCGTATAAAAAAGATACTTCCTCGTTTTGAAGCCCGCTTATAATTCTATTGATCTTGTCTTTTGAACTTTTAAACCTTATGGTGGGGTGGAGATCGCGAACCTTAGTGATTTTACCTGGCACTTGGGAAGAATGGCGGCGGCTTCTGCATTAAATAAGGAAGTTGTAGGCGTTTTGGAATGGCTGGAGGCCACCCGAAGGCCTTCGTATTGGGGTGTCATCAGGATAAATATTAGGTGGGCATATACATGACATATTTACATTGATTGGCTTAAATTGGTCAAATACTTTTATTTTTATGTAGGTTCTGTAAACTAGGGTCACTTCACTCCACTTTTCGCCAATGTTTCCTATTTCATTGTCATACAAATTAACTTAAGTTTTTTTAATGTTTCATTAATTTAATTCGATTAAAGCATCTACAAACTAATTGTTGTAAGGCAGAAAAGATTTATTGACATCACACTTTATTTTAAAACAGTACATATATTAATTTATATAAAAAAGTACTTACATTAAATTTATATATTGGGGTAAAGCAGGGCCTTGAAGGGGGTCAATTTCCTCCATCGTACAAAGTATGAATATAAATAATATTGGAGTATGTAAAATATTACTGATTTATATCAATAATTACACTTCTCAGGTACTATTATATTTGCTGCACTGGTTAACTATATTATAACATAACGGTTATTAATCGAAGACACAAAAACAATAAATGTCACAATTTTTTTTAGGAGAGGGTAAAAACATAATAATATTTTCTTGGTTGTAAAATGCATTTTTATAAATTTGACAATGATGAATCACTGATAAGCCTTATACGCACTATATAAGTGTAACTAACATATTTTATTTAATTTGGTTAATTATATATTTATAAAATAAATATAAGTGTGAAAAAACTATTTGTTGTTTTTACACAATTTGTGGACCTTTGTTGTTTTTATTGCAAAATTGATATTTTTATTAATAAAACGACTGATTCATTCATATAATATATTCACACCCATTACGGAGCTATTTTTTTCTAAGAGCAGCACGTAGGTATGTTCGGTTCGGTGCATTCATAAGAGAAGTATTAATTTTTTTTTTTTTTGACCATGTCCGATCCTAATAGGATCATATGGGCCTCCACAGAGTAGAGGTTTGTATTAACAGATTTTGTTTTTTACGAGAAATGATGGGTGTCAGCCACTTGCTCAACCTATTAGGTCCATACCCTGACTCACACACAAACTGAAAAACAATATGTGTACTTGCCAGACCCAGGATTCGAACCTGAGACCCACAGCGTGATAGTCCAACGCTTATGCCGCGCGGCCACCGTGGGTGTGAAGTATTAATTAATATAGTGTAATAATACCAATGAGCTGCCTGACGTCAGTCTTTGTTACATTGGCGCATCTATCTGTTTTCTCTGTAGGGTATAAATTTGACTCATTAATTATGAGAGAAAATAATTAATTACCTATTACTGAAAAACTAAAAGAATCTGTTACTTTGGCACATCTATCTGGGGCTCTGTAGAGCATACATTTAGCTCGGTAATTATTAGAAAAAATAATTATGGAGGAAAGAGCGACTTTAATCAAGAAATAAAATCTAAATACCTACTCATTCATCAATGCAAATATTAATAATTGCAAAGGTGATGTGGTACCTATTTGTGAAACGCACACGACGTGTTCTATTGCAACTGTGGATAAACCGATATTGACAACTGCATAGGTATAAACGGGCGATCTCTGCAGCAAATGCAAGTACAAGTCAACATTATAATCGAAGGAAAATCAACGGGTAGATATTTTAAAATATTAAAGAAAATTAGCTAGTACAGCTGATGTTTATAAGAGTATCAAACAGTTACTAGGTGTCAATCATCTCAAGAAGCATAATTAGGAAAGTTGTCTTAAATCAGTCGTATGTACATGTACAACGTGCTGCCTACTTCAACCATTACTTCAGACAAATATAATAAGTTGGATATTTTCGAAAGAAAGTCTTGGTGAAAGGACAATGAGGACCGGCTTATTATGCTTAGATGGCCATTCATCGGCTGAGAATATCTTTTTGAGCAGATGAAACCATTCCTGTAATATATTATACACAAAGCTAGCGGAGTCGTAGGTAAGCAAAATAAAAACGACAAGATTGTTGATAAAATAATATTCTGTAAGTATAACAACATACATAAAATGTAATCAAAGAAAATTACTTATAAGATAATAATATGTATCAAATAAAATGTTTACTGCAATCTGAATGTTTTCCCTAGCATCACCTCACGGATTCTACACTTCTCAATGCGAAAGATAATCGCGTGACTGGTATGAGTATCATGAGTAAACAACACAGGCTACAAGAAATAACGAAGGGTCTGAAATATTTAGACGATGAAACCTTAGCCGAGATGTAACGGTGTGAGGTCACAGTAATATTTACATAATCCAGTACTTTTATGAATCCTTCGAGACTTGGAGTTCTGTCGCTGTGGTGTTAAATAAAAGACAATATTTAAAAAAAATCTTCCTGTTTTTATTTCGATATATGCACGACTATGTGATTAACAGAAGGGGCTTAAATTCTACAAAACATTAGAAAATTAATTGTATCGTCATCGAGTATTGCCACTTTTATGTAGCACAAGATAAATAATGTAGGTCATACAAAAATAATTTTAATTAAACAAAACAAAGTAATCAGTTAACGACCAATACGTTAATTTTCCCATGACTGCTAAATATGGTGGGAGAGAAATGATTGTGATAAAATTATAAAAATCGGCCTTTGGGCCAAAAAATACCATTTTAGATATACACAACTTATTATTATCATTTATCACGAAAAATAAATATTACAATAAATTTAATGAGAAGAATGAAACGGTTGTACATTTTTTTAGAATTCAGGTGTTAATTTTGTAGTTGATATTCTCAAAACTGCTTGTAAATGGGCATCGAAGATATTTGATCGTAAAGATTTTTATTGAGGTTCATGATCGAACATGTTTGTTCACATTTATTATATAGGTTGATTCAAAAATAACGAACATTTTTCTTGCATAATCTTTCAAGTTGGTTGAATTTATCTGAAATAAGGGCATTGTAAAATTTGGAGATTTCTTCACGACGATGCAATTCTTTTAAATCATTGTCACACTGCAGATCAAAAATCTAAAGTTGTAGTTCTATCGGTACACTATAATATCTATTGAAAAAGGATCGCGTACTATTGCTAAACTTGTCTCAAAATCTTTGTGAAAAATCGTCATTCAGAGCTTTGATAATTTTACCATATTCTTCAAATTTATATTCTGGTATATTCAGCAACTTCAAAGTTGGAAAGTGGTCCACGTTGTTATTCGATATTTGTCGAAGGAATAACTTTTTAATTTTACAATTTAATTGAAATCCATTCAAACTTTTAACCATATCATGGGCATATTTGTTTTCCTTGCAACGCGGAGTTAAAAGTATTTATATGTGTCACGATGTTCAACGTAGAAAATAGTGGTTGCATGGTGTGTGACGAGACGCAAGGAGGTCGTACTGAGATAATACATTTACGAAACAACAAATTTTAATCTATTGTCAATATTTTTTAAAAAATAAAAAAAAGATTTTCGTATCCAGAAGTACAATTAATGATGGCGGGCCGCAAAAAAAATACCCGGCGGGCCGCAGTTTGCCCCTCCCTGCGTTAAACTATATTAACCATTACAAAATAAGTAGGTACGTTTTTTACTATTTTAATGTTTGTACTTATTTTAGTACGTATTTAGATAGGTTACAACATTTTAGGGTTAGAAATCAATATTTTAATGTGTAGGTAGCAAAATAAAGGAAGAGTATTAAATTTATCGGATAGTATTAGGTATATTTAACTGTCATATTTGTACAAAAAAATCTCTCTACCTATATAATTAAATACTAGTTATTATCTATCATGCCATGTTAAAAAGTATTCCCATAAATACTATAATATAAATAAGACTTATTCGAAGGTATTTTTCAAAAACAAAAAATTACAAAATAATCAATATATTATATACCAATTATACTAAAACTATGCACGTAATTTTATAATCCATTAAGGTACTACTTCGAGTAGATGTGTTTTAAAAATGTCATTTATTGTGTATTTTTTATTTTTAATCGGGAAGGTATATAGGTAATAGATATAGTCTTTTGTACACACTATACTTTAAGAATTTATTATTTCCTTAGCTTATTCCATGTAACCACATAATTATTGTAATTTATAATTTTATTTAGCATTCAAACCTCATCTTATCTCTTTTGTACATCCCTTTTATATTACAATATTGTTTTATGTAAGTAATTAATAATACTTCGTTTTTTCAATCAATTACATTGAATGCGGTATGATTTGATGCGGTGAACGTGCGTACGCAAAACCACATATTATGCGGTTTAAGGTGACCACCACCCCATCGACATCCGACTTTGTCCTGAAGATGATCAATGATGACATATTGTAGCGGCCGTTTCTACTAATTCAGAACGAGAAAAGCCTTAATCGGATTCGGACATGAACGTACGGTTCTTGATGGACGATTACGTGTTAATTGCATGTTATGTACACAAAACAATGTGTAAATCGATGACCAAAGAGTTTTAAAAATCATTGTTAACCACTTGAAACGATCATTTATCTTTAAAAACGAAGTAAAATGCCAAATTTATTAAATGTAGACAGAGTCTAACGCATGGCATCGTACAATATTTTAGGGATTGCATGTAAAAGGTTAACTTAACAATATTCTTTTATTATGTTATTTCAAATCTGATGTTAAGGATGAGACGAAAAAATAAGAAATTTTACACCAAAATGTGTCATTTTTGATTTCAGTGATTTCAAGCCACCGCATTGTGTACAGTAGTATCAGAATAAATAAAAATTGAAATAGTATACACATAAGTATTAATATCCTACAACCTTAAAATGCTTTTCGCCAGAATGTGGTGTAGCATGCATGTGGAATGTAGGTTATGATTGATTACACGAGTAATCTCATAGTTTAAATTTGAACAGCATTTAATCAGTATGAGTCAAGTTATACGATCTAAGTGTACCAGGTTGGGCACATGAGTAATTACATTGATCACATTAAAATGGCTTTTCGCCAGAATGCGACATCCTGTGTCTTTTAAGGCTGCTAGAATATATACAAGAGTAATCACACTGATCACATTTAATTAGCTTTTCACCAGAATGAGTCATTTTGTGTTTTTTCATGTTAACATATGTTCTAGATGAATAATTACATTGGTTATATTTAAATGACTTTTCACCAGAATGAGTCATTCTATGTTTTTTTATGTCACCAAATGTTATAGATAAATAATTACATTGGTCACATTTAAATAGCTTTTCACCAGAATGAGTCATTTTGTGTGTTTTCATGTTACCAAATAGTATACACGAGTAGTCACATTGGTCGCATTTAAATGGCTGTTCACCAGAATGAGTAATTTTGTGCGTTTTCATCTGATTAGATGTAATAGATGAGTAATTGCATTGGTCACATTTAAAAGGCTTTTCACCAGAATGAGTCATTTTATGCGTTTTCATCTGACCAGATGTAATAGATGAGTGATTGCATTGGTCACATTTAAAAGGCTTTTCACCAGAATGAGTCATTTTGTGTTTTTTCATGTAACCAGGTTGTATACACGAATAATTACATTGGTCACATTTAAATGGCTTTTCACCAGAATGAGTCATTTTGTGTAATTTCATGTTACCAAATGTTATAGATGAATAATTACATTGGTCACATTTAAATGGCTTTTCACCAGAATGAGTAATTCTGTGTTTTTTCATGTTACCAAATGTTATAGATGAATAATTACATTGGTCACATTTAAATAGCTTTTCACCAGAATGACTCATTTTGTGTCTTTTCATGTTACCAAATAGCATACACGAGTAATCACATTGGTCGCATTTAAATGGCTTTTCACCAGAATGAGTAATTTTGTGCGTTTTCATCTGATTAGATGTAATAGATGAGTAATTGCATTGGTCACATTTAAAAGGCTTTTCACCAGAATGAGTAATTTTGTGCGTTTTCATATGATTAGATGTAATAGATGAGTAATTGCATTGGTCACATTTAAAAGGCTTTTCACCAGAATGAGTCATTTTATGCGTTCTCATCTGACCAGATGTAATAGATGAGTGATTGCATTGGTCACATTTAAAAGGCTTTTCACCAGAATGAGTCATTTTGTGTTTTTTCATGTAACCAGGTTGTATACACGAATAATTACATTGGTCACATTTCAATGGCTTTTCACCATAATGAGTCATTTTGTGTAATTTCATGTTACTAGATCGTTTACATGAGTAAACACATTGGTCGCATTTAAAAGGCTTTTCTTCAGAATGGTTTATTATATTTAGATTCTTGACATCATATCGAATGCTTTCGAAATTTTTCATTTTATCCGCTATTGATTTTTTATGACACGCTTTGTGAAGCTTCAATAGAGATAACGATGCAAAAAAATCAAAACAAAAACTGCACGCAAAATTTTCGTTACTAAACGATTTTTTTTCTAACTTTATTACGGCTACTAATAATTTGGGGTCTGTGACTTTAGATTGTGTGTGCTTACGTTTAGCAGTGCGACTGCCTATATTCGTGATAGTTTCATATACTCCCAATTCTTTTTTAATGTCTAGATAGTCAATCTGTATTTCATCGTATGGCTCCTGTTCTTCTAAGATCCTCTCTGGCAATCCGAGACTAGCGGAACATTTCATGGCAGTAGTTGCAGGAATCAACTAAAATAACATAGAGTATTGAAAATAAACAAAATATGAAGGTATAAAAGACTTTAAAATGAAGATTTTATGCTATTTTCTAAGCATGATCCTGGATATTTCGTAAACGTTGTAGATAAACTATATATATAGTTTTGAAGCCTTATTATCCTTTATATTTATTTTAAATATTTGATGACTGCATAAAGTATTTTTATTACATGAAATAGTATTGTTTTAAACCTCTCGCTCTAATGTTTTAGAATATAGTCATATTTCGGAACATTTATGTGCAGTGGTGTTATTATTTTTTAGATTTTTTAATTTTTAAACGCATACTGATTATAAGCTATGTCTTTGAACATTCAAATGTGATAAACAAACTGCGCATGTGGGCCGTTAAATATATGTAGGATTTTCAAAATGCTGAGAGGGTAGAATTTAGAGGAAGAATGGGTGTGTTGAAAAATTATATCAGAATGTTTATTTGAAGTATATACGCATGGATCCTAAATATATAATTTCAGACGATTGCTTATGTTTCTAACACTACATATTATATTATTATCCGATGCCCATTTCTAAGGCATGCGTAAGAATTAAAGATAGCACTTCTACGGAATCTGGCTACATGTATTCACTTGACCTTATGGGGATTCATAATAGAACACCAGTCTCCCATCTATTTGTATCAAATAATAGTAATCGGGGCCCAGTGGCGAATGGTGGAGGTAGACTATTAACATCCTACATAAAAATAGTTCATATTAAACTTTGTCAGTCATAATTATGTTCATGAAATAAGACTACAGTTTACAGTTGGTGAAATTATTACATACATTTTAACGTTTACGAAAGTTACCATAACGTACTTCGTGCGAAAAGGATAAAAAATATCTTGTATATACATTCACCGACTCTGTAGTTCAGCCAATTAGCGAAACAGTAGACACCTTATAATAACAAAGTGCACGTGACATATTGACAATTATTACTTCAACGTTCACTTTGTGGAAGAACCCATATCATCTACAAATGTCCTAATATCTGTTGTGAAAAGAAAATGTCTTTTATTCCATTGCCCCGATGTGTACTTTCAAAGTAGAAACAAACCCTTTGACATAAACTTCTCCATATCAGTACGTACATACACTGTTCAAGTTTCTAAGAATATTGTGTACCTACCTGACTTACTGGTGTGCATTCCGAATAAGGGCAACCGGGTTTTGGAACCTCATGAATGCTTTGGCTTATTGTGTCTTCAACATACTCCTCTTTAAAATCAACTCCCTGAAAATTAATATCAGATTGTTTAGTGACCTTCTGAAACTATAATAATTTATTTCAAATACATTTTAAAATAAAACAAATCAGATTTGTGATAAGGTTGCAGCCTACAATCGGTATTGGAAAATCTGGTAGGAGATTGTTCTATAACGGACATCATGTGCGGGTTTTTATCCCGCCTGCAGCCACCGCATGAAGAAGCATGATAAGGTGAAAGTACAGCATGTTGTAAGGAAAGAGTGACAACAGAGGGGTAAGTACGTCGTGTACATGGGATTCGGAATGGCCAAAACGATGGCAGATAAAAACCTTAGCAAACAATATGTTTGTTGGACTGAGACATTGAACGGTGATCAAGCAGTTCGTTTTGTTATAATTAATAAAACATCCTTTTTCATTTATTCACGTTGTAAAATCAAGACAGATGGTAAATCAATGTGATATACGACGGTTAGACTTGAGCAGTTATAGTTTGTTATCTGATCACTTTAGCAAGTGGTGATGGATTGTCTTTCTCCGCGTTATCACTCCTCCACTGCTATCCGACTACTTTACGCAGTGTGCTTTTCGAGAAGTACACCTAATAAATATTGATCTAGTAGTTTTTTTTAAATTGTTGCAGAATTCGAGAAAACTATAAAAAACATTAAGTACCTATATAAAAAGCAAAAATTTATATCGAAATCATGAACACTTAATTATTGTATTATGTATAAGTATTGGGCCCACGATGGCCGAGCGGCTTAAGCATCGGTCTATAATTCTGTGGGTCCAGGTACGAATCCTGGGTCTGGCGAATATTATTTTTTTCTCTTCCTGTTTGTAGTCTTAGAGTATGGACCTCATAGGTTGAGCACGTGGCAACATCCATTTCTCGTAAAAAAATCTGTTAATACAAACCTCTACTTTTTGGCGGCACAATATTATCATCCTATTAAGATCGGACATGGTCGAAAAAAAGAAAATTAGTATTCGAAGATTTTGTCGTCACTGGCATTTCTGATTTTTAATGTATTCGTGTATTCGAGTGTTGTCAGTTCATTCCATCCCTTACACGATCAGTATTTCTGTCAATATCGGTGTTGCCAACCGTACTATAATTGTAGTACAATACTATAATTTTGAAGGATTCGAGACGAAAAGTGTTCCTGTACTATATTTTTTTCTGAAATACTATAATTTTTACCCTTTTGAACTATAGTTAACATAGAAAAAGATGGCAACACTGGTCAGTATTTAAAATAAAAGTCCCTACCCGATGAACTCGCTGCGAATAAGAACCACCTTGTTGCTGATCTTCATAATTTATTGGGAATTTTACGTCTTCAATAAACTCAGTCTTGATGTCAATTAGCGGAGTGTCTGACTTCAATGTTATTAGTTTCGGGTCTGAAACAATATTCTGAAAAACAAAATATTGTGTTATAAATCATATTTTTAAGAAGACCGATAATACGTGTGTAGCTCGACCACATACTTGAAGAGCCTCAGGTCGTACACTCTGCAATGTGGATATGGTGTCTGTCGTTATCTACCTACTAAACAAAATAAACAATCAAACAATAGGTACTAATCTACGAGAACATTTTAATTGTTAATGTCAATTATTATTCATAACTAGTAGGTACCTATAAATTAGTTTGAAATAAAACAAATTAATAATATTAATATAATTGGAGGAAACTTGTCGATAGGTACTCAATTATGTCGACCAATCAATGGCTATTAACCTTTTGAATAAGAATACTCAATGTCCATTCAAAAATAAATGATCCGGTGTTTATTTTGTCGTTTGTGTTATTGTTATTACTGTTTGTGACAACGTACCTACCCAAGGAAATCAAACGAATCCAGTTTCAAATCGTCGCCGCCAATAATAAAGCTTTTATTATCATTTGTTGCTCTATCGAGTTCAGTAATGTATTTTGTTTTAGTTTCTTTTATTGGAGTCCCATGTAAATAAATGCCCTGTTTGTGGGCAAAGATATCAATAACAATGACAATGATAGGTGTGGTATCAATTGTTAAGAAAACTCATAGTTATAAGTACAGGGATAGTGTTAGCAGCAAAGTTAACTGGGTTTATACGGGTCAAATAGGCCGCTCGGAACTGTGTCGCATTTGCACGCAGTTTTCATTACACAAAATAGATACTTACACTGTTTATTACGTCTGACGACACACATCTTTAAACAACCAATAGTACGACATACAACAATCCGTTATGAAAAACTAACCTCAAAAGTGTATCCGGCCTCGTCGGTGTCCTCTAGCTTTATGTAGGTAAGCAGCTGGCTGTTTGGATCATGATTCACAGGCACCTCAAACCATTGCTTCCCTTCTGCGACAGGTTCGGAGTCTTCTCGTTCGCGTTTAATATCCATTTTATGCATGCGATCGGTCATCAAGTTAATTTGATCGTGGAACACAAAACGTAGTAGGCGAGACTTGACGTAAGCATTTCACCATAGACAAAAAGAGTTTACCGTGTTGCCACTTTCGCAATATTATAAAATTAAATACAAAACTAAACTTCCTTTACGACCTAAACGACCTTTACGAAATACAAAACTAAAACTGTACGAAACAAATCCAATTAAACCATAGACAATATACATACAAATTATTGTATGAGACCGGAAATGGTTTGAGATTTGACGTTTGGTTCAGTGTATCATTGAAAATCAAACCGTTCTCGGATCATCAGAAATGGTTTGACATGAAACTTCAAACCAATTCGGACGATTCATAGACTAAGACGATCTGTCAAACGGGAAATCATTAAAAAGTATACATAACCTGAAAACGATATCGATATAATATTTTCTACAAATATTTCGTTTGTTATTTTCACGGCATTTGACTTTTAATATAATATTTTTTAGGATTAAGGAAAATCGACATGCCTAAAAACAGCATTTTCTGGCATGTGTAAGATCATCGTGATATGTTAATATTACCTAATATTTTAGATTTAGTACTTTGTATTTTTGGTTTTCAATACAATGGATTTATTTCAATGTATCCCATTATTTTTTGAATGGTCGTTGGAAGATTCGTCTGATGATGATTTTTTCATGCTGGAAGACTTTCAGCCCATTGTCAATAAGAAAATGAAAATTATTGCGAAGATACTGTTGCAGAGTACACGGACAGGCAGTTCATGATGCATTTTCGCGTTTCTAGAAATGTGCATGCAGATCTCACGGAGCGATTTCAAAATTCTTCTTATTTTCCAACCCAAAACAGAGGCGGCAATGATAGAATCATTGCCACTAACCATTTACTCATATTCCTTTGGTTTGCTGGACATCAAACTGCGTCATTTCGAGATGTGGCTGATAGATTTAATATCACTATCGGTTCTCTCTCCAGAGTCATCAAAAGAGTGACTGTGCTTATTAGTAATTTATCCCCAGAAATAATACAATGGCCAACGAATTCTGAGAAAGCAGTTATAGAAATGGCTTTTAGGGAGAATGGGTTTCCGGGAGTCATCGGTGTCATTGATGGTAGTCATATAAAAATAGATAAGCCAGAAGATGATCCATTGTCATACATCAATAGGAAATCATATTATTCAATGCAGGTAAGACAAGATATTTTTCTATGATATTTCTTTGTTTTAGATATAATTGTGTTTTAAAATAACAAAAAAGACTCGCCTTAGATTGAAGAATAAATAATCTAGTAGAATAAATTTAATCATAGCACTGGTTCAAAGAATGTTATTTAATAAGTTTTCCAAGTACCTAGCTGAAAATCACAAATCTCATTCGTGCCATACTTGTTTGCGGGATTTTATTGCTTTCTGTATGACTAACTATCCTTTATTTTAGTTGCAGTCTGTGTGTGATGATAATCTCAAATTTCGAAATATCTATGTTGGATATCCAGGCTCAGTGCATGATAGTCGAGTATATCGAAATTCTTCACTGTATAGACAACTACCAAGTAAATGTAACGACAAATATATACTTGGCGACAGTGGATATCCCTGCCTTAGGAATTTGCTGACACCTTATAAAGCCAGGGGAGTACTAAATCAAACACAAATTAATTATAATACCAAACTCAGTAAAAGTAGAATCAAAATTGAGCACGCATTTGGTCTACTGAAACAAAAATTTAGACAACTCTACCACTTAAAACATTGTTTTAATTACTCACTTTATTCGAGCATGTTGTGTTTTACACAATATGTCTTTAAATGACCAGTTTGAGTGGGATATTGATTCACCTACTGGAATTAAGTGTTGAAGCAGGTTCATCCTATTTATCCCGCAATAATAGTACAACTGGTGCAGATAGACGAAATGAGATAGCTCAACTTCTTGCATCCAGGAACTTTCCATAAAATTTTTAATGATTTAGTATATGTATAGGCAGAGTTCAATATTTCAGTTAAGTACCTACCTATCATGTTTTTATCTGTAACTTGTTTCTATGGTATCTATTTTTTGTTGTTCGCCGGTAGTAGGTATATTTTGTTACTTCATCAAAATATAGATTTTGTGGGAGCAAAAAGTATCAACTGAATGGAGTCCTACCTGGTATTCTCAAAGTACCTCTTACCTAGTGTAATTTGTCTTTAATATTTTGTTTAATGGTTAGATATAGGTTATTAGTTTTAGTTAGTCTAGTTTTTTTAATTTTATTTAGGTACCTTACTAGTCTTTATTAGTTACTATATTTGTTTCCACACTTCACTATAAATATGTTTTCTATTTTGTTTAATGGTTAGATATAGGTTGGTAGTTATATTGACATACATTGTATATACTTATTTTTGCTTAGGTTAGCAATAGTTTCAACATAATAAGTATAACAAAAGTATTACTTCTTCTTCTTCGGCCATATCCATCCCTTAGTTGGAGCATATAGACACCACGAGGCGCGCCCAAGAATCCTTGTCGCTTGCCAGTTTTCTTGCATCGTTCCAGGTCAAACCAGCATCCCGTAGCCCCGCCATACATACTCTTAAGATAGTATTTAACGGCCTTCTAGGACGCCGGAATCCAGTTGAATTGAAGAACAGGCAAGCCATGTTGAAATTCTCTTCTGGCATCCGCAGTACGTGGCTGAGCCAGGTCCAATGTCGCCTCTTCACTCTCAGTGCGATGAGAGGCTGCTTGGTGCGTTATACCTCCTCGTTGCTCCTACAGTCATACCAGTATCCATCGCAAACATCTGTTTTCGAAGCTCAGTCAACTTTATACTTAGCTTCGAAAAATATGTAGAAGGCTTCTTTTTCTGTGTACATATATATTACTTATATTGACCATAATGAAGAGACTTTTAAATATAAAACGCTGTGGAATATGCCTCCTGGGGAAACCACAAAGTAAAAAAAAACGCACCATAGCACTATACCTCCAGGGTGGTGTGGAAATCAGTACCTACATAATATTTGTTTCGGTGTTGTAAGTGCCTATTATTTAACGAATATAATATCATATAAAAATAATTCACTGGAATACAACCACACAATTCAGGTTCAAAATCCCACAAAGCCAAGTGTGATTTCAGCCACTGGCATAGTGCCATATACGCTAAAAACTGCTGGAGAAGGGACTCGTGGAATTAAGAAGAAAAAGAATATGCTATGAATATAAATAAAACAATATCTATCAGAAATGGTCGAGGAAGATGCAATGATAGACTTAGCCACGCCTTACAGGTACTTACCCACTGGCTGATCTGGAAAGATATAGAAGATTCGCGTTGTATCTCAGGATACCATTGTGATATAACAATAAAACTAGACTGCTCTTTTAAAATTACATATGACTTAATTGAAATAAAATCATAATGTGTTAAAACTTGTTTTTTTTTACAATTTTCCATAAGTACCATTTCGTAGGTTACCATCCGGCACCACCAGATTTTCTAGTGCTAGTTTACTGAGATTACATCATGATGTTGGGCATAAATTCTAGTTCTGAGACTAGTTTTCATAAATTCTAAAACTTATTCAATTAGTTTTAATTTCAAATCTTGCCAATACAGTTCAATCAAATTTTAAAATAAAGTGAATTAATGATGGAAAGTATATTGTCATGGTAATGCTTAAAAAAGAAAATGTAGAATGTTTTTAATATTTTTATTAGATTAAAAATGGGCATTGGAATTTTAATTACAATAATGGAAAAGGTCACATAAGTATTTAACAAATCAACTTAACTATCACAAAAACTATAGCACAGATCAAAAGTAAACTTGATGTTAATGGAAATATTATTTTTAAATATAAAATAGCAAAGGAACATTATGTGACACATTACTGTGTCGGACAAATACAACCATACATAGGAAATATAAAAAATCAGTTGGTAAAGCCGCGTTCACACGGTCCAAGTACACTTGGACCGAGTGCCATCCAAGCGCATTCGTATGAGACAGCTTTATACAAATTACTCCTATCCAAGTTAGCTTGGATAGGAGTAATTTGTATAAAGCTGTCTCATACGAGTGCGCTTGGATGGCACTCGGTCCGAGTCAACGCGGCTCAAATGATCACAAACATAAGATTGTCAATTGCACAATGGTGCTGCGGTACTCCAATCCGCACAAAGGTATTTCTGAAACAAAATGTATACACATTAATAATCAGTATGAAGGTAGCCATTCAAAAATGCGTTTTATACATGAAAGCAAAATAGGGTAGATTGTTTATCATTGCTGTGTAAACTGAATATTTTGTAATGTTATTAGGCAGCTGAAATTTTGCGAGTATTAACTATAATGTTTGAGACATTCATGGTTGTCACTTTTTTGTGTGAAAATCAATTCTGCGTATTTAAAGGTTGTGAAAATACCAAGCACTTTGTAAACACCAACCCATGCTATGTTTAGTAGGGAACGAGATGCTGCAAGAAATCCACGTGGTGTCCATAACATCTCACTCATGAATATTGATTATCTTGGGACGAGTAAGAGATATAAGTACATCGATATAGTATTAGCCAAAGATATCTGTAACACCGCGACCACGCCAAACTATTTATTATTACGACAATATAGACAGTTCCGCAGAACTGACTTTTATACGCGTGGGTACAACACTTTGGTATTTGTTTTAAATAGTCTGAAACAACTTACCTTGTTCCATTTTGAATCTACGTAAACTTCGTCTCAATTTCTGTTTGACCACGTTAACTGTTGTTAGGCTTCGTTGTAGTGTTGTACAATAATTATTATTCGGACGCGCTGAAGGACTGCCGGTTGACGTTTCAAAGTTAATTTTTGACAGTTTTTTGTTTTGTTTGGTAATGGTGTTGTGACGTAGAGTTGCCGTTTTATGGAAATAAATGATTGAATTAATTTTAAGCATTGGCAACACTAATTAGTTGTCAGAAAAGCGTCTCTGTGGACATTTACCAAACGGTCCCAAACCCAACCAGCCGATTTCGTTTGTTTGATGCAGGTTGCATGATACATACTTTAAGTAAACAGGAAAAAATGCGTTTCCGGAAGAAATATGTTGTCACTTCGGAAATAGAAAGGGTAATTTTTCAACGGCTGTGGAAGGAAACTCTTGAATACTTTTCCAATTATAATTATTGTAAATAAGTCGCCAGTAATGGTACGCTCTATTAATTGATTTAGATAAGATAAGTTTGGAACGTTCGTTTTGAATTTAAATTACGAAAATGTTCTTGTGATAGTACTAAAACAATATAAGTAGGTATCTAGTAATTTAATTGGTCCACATGATTGTCTAACGACCGGTTTCGTTCCCTTTGAGAACATTTTTACCCAATATATTGTTCTATTTTTAATTATATTACTATAAATACATATGAATTGCCATGTGGCATTGTTAATCAATGTGATGTGGTTTTGTTAGCACTTTTCTTGTTGTCATTCTATTTTAAAACGGCTACTCGCAATGACATTAATATGGACGAAGCATCTGGAAAAAATGACACTTTCTTTGTCGTTTCTGCCGAAAGGTATAATCTGTTCTAACACCATTACAATAAAGGTGGTATAGCTATAAATTCCTAATGCTTTTTGTCGGTCTGCTGAATGGTTCGGTTCGAAAAGGGTTCGCTCAAATGAACATTTACACTAGAAACACTGTTCTAACACCATTACAATACAGGTGATATTCCTATAAATTTCCGATGCGTGATATCGCATAATGGAAATTGCTTGACGTCTACCTATGCATGTGCGAATGTCACTATGCGCGAATTTACTTTCCAGCTACTGTATTGACTGCGCTGTCCATTAATAATGTCATTGGCTACTCGTGAATACTGTTGTAGAGTACATAGGTACCTTATGGATGTTTGAAGAATGACCAATGTAGTGACTCTCTGTTTCCACACAAAAAATCACAACCCGATTTAATGCAGACACACTTTCGTGAGAGTATGGTGGGTCCACTCGGCTCGAGTGGCTATTACTCATCAGCGTTCGCATAGCATTATTAAAACCACTATGGCGTATACTTACAATTTGACAGCGTTAATCAGTGATGCCAACCGTACTATAATTATAGTACAATACAATAATTTTGTTTCGCGAAAAATGTAAAATACTATAATCTTCGCCAAATATACCGAAATACTATAATTTTAAAGGATTCAAGACGAAAAATGTTCCTCTACTATATATTTTTCAATATATTATATTTTTATATAATATATATATTATAAATATATTTTTAAAAATGTTAAATAAATAATGTTCTTTTGTTATAATATTTCAAATAACCTGCTGTTATAGATGAGGCAAAAAAAATAAGAAGTTTTTCACCAGAATGTGATATTTTTAATTTTAGTGATTTCAAGTTACCGTATTATGTACAGAAGTATTAGAATAATTAAAAAATAAAATATTGTAAGTACACATTAGTACTTATATTCGACAACAATTTCAGAAATTTTCAGGTTAAGATTGATAACACGTGTAATCTCATAGATTAAATTTTAACAGCACTTCACCAAAATGAGTCATTGTATACGATCTAAGTGCATCAGGTCCTGCACACGAGTAACTACATTGATCACATTAAAATGGATTTTCACTAGAATGCGACATCCTGTGTCTTTTAAGGCTGCTAGAATATATACAAGAGTAATCACACTGATCACATTTTATTGGTTTTTCACCGGAATGAGTCATTTTGTGTTTTTTCATAACATTATATTGGATACATGAGTAACTACACTGGTCACATTTGAATGGCTTTTCACCAGAATGAGTCATTCTATGTTTTTTCATGCTACTAAACGTTATAGATGAATAATTACATTGGTCACATTTAAATGGCTTTTCACCAGAATGAGTCATTTTGTGTTTTTTCATGTAAGCAGATAGTATACACGAGTATTCACATTGATCACATTTAAATGATTTTTCACCAGAATGAGTCATTTTGTGTGTTTTCATGTTATAAGATAGTATACACGAATAATCACATTGCGCACATTTAAGTGGCCTGTTACCAGAATGAGTCATTTTGTGTTTTTTCATATCACCAGATCTTATACAAGAGTAATTACACTGGTCACATTTAAATGGCTTTTCACCAGAATGAATCATTTTGTGTATTTTAAGATCACTAGATTGTAAAGAACAGTAATTACATTGGTCACATTTAAATGGCTTTTCACCAGAATGAGTCATGTTGTGCATTTTCATCCGACTAGATCTAAAAGATGAGTAATTGCATTGGTCACATTTAAATGGCTTTTCACCAGAATGACTCATTTTGTGTACTTTAAGATCACTAGATTTTATAGAAGCGTAATTACATTGGTCACATTTAAATTGCTTTTTACCGGAATGAGTCATTTTGTGTATTTTCATATGACGAGGTTGGATACAAGAGTAATTACATTGGTCACATTTAAATGGCTTTTCATCGGAATGATTTGTTATATTTAGATTCTTGGCATCGTATCGAATGCTTTTGAAATTTATCATTTTATCCGCTATTGATTTTTTATGACACGCTTTGTGAAGCTTCAATAGAGATAACGATGCAAAAAAATCAAAACAAAAACTGCACACAAAATTTACCTTGTTAAACGATTTTTTTTCTAGCTTTATTTCGGCTACAAATAATTTGGGATCTGTAACGTTAGATTGTGTATGCTTAAGCCCTAATTCTTTTTTAATGTCTTGATAGTCAATCTGTATTTCATCGTATGGCTCTTGTACTTCTAAGAGCCTCTTTGGCAATCCGAGACTTACAGAATATGGCATGGCAGTAGTTGCAGGAATCAACTAAAAGAAAGTGGAGTATTTTGCATTAAACAACATTATATGTATGTATAACAGAAATTAATATTAAAAAAATCACACACCTTAAGCGAGGACGTGCGCCTTGTAAGTCAAAATAGAGTTTTTATGCTATTTTCAAAGCATGATCCTAGACATTCCATAAACGTTGTAGATAATCTATTTATATAATTTTGAAGACTTATATTCCTATATATTTATTTTAAATATTTGATAACTGCATAAAGTATTTTATTACATAAAATAGTATTTATTATAGTATTCGTCAGATATTTATCACACTTGAATGGTCAAATACATGGCTTATAATCAGTACGCAACTTTGCTTCGAGACTGTTAAATATTTTAAATATAATATGTGGTTGTGCATTGCAATTTGATGTGATACCAATATTATGATGATTGCTGAATCACATCTGCATATGCCAATCAACCTATTATACCAATTTGAATTTGAGTGATGATTTGATGAAATTGGATTGAGTACTATTGAAAAGGAAAAAAAATATAGAATTAAACAAAACCCCTAGTTCAATTTTGATTGAATCGAAGTGAAGAAGTAATATAATACTTTGTCAAGAAATCAATGCAAGTTGTAAGTAAAGTAGGTACGGCTATATCATTCGTATTATCATATTTTTATGCGAAACGGGATTTTCTGCATTAGCTGCAATGAAATCCAAATATCGACCCTGTTTAGTAGAAAAAGTGCACTTAGTGCAAAGAAACAAGCAGATCCAGCGCATGAAAAACAAATTAATGTAGAGATAAATATACTTAGTAAAATCTTATTTATTTAACAACGTTTTTCTTAACTCGTAATCTTATTTGTCCGGTAAAATCTTGCAATCGATTTTTAACTAACTTCCCGACTAGCTAATGATACCGGGGGAAAGGGAACTCATGTGCATCTAGGTAAGTGTCCTGATCCGGTATCACTTCAGGTTCGAGGTTATGTGTAACATCAGGACAGGATATAATTTTGATAAAACACATTTTTGATTTGACAGTTTTGCGCAGAAAAGCAATTTATTTAAGCTAACACATAGGCAAACATTGATAAATTTACAATATAGGCTACAACAAGGATCTTAGATTACACACATTATTGTCGATATTTTTGTGCACGTGTTTGGTCACACCGGCGGCATTGGCGCCCAAGCACTTTTTTGGACACGTGATTCATTTCAAGGGTAGTTATATGTATCGTTATTGACGTAAAAATGGTAAAAGGGGTCACAGAATTGAAAAGAACTGGGAACAAGCGCGGCCTGCATTTTTGTATTGAGGAAAGCCGCGCGGCCACGTCGACCATAGCGCGTGGCACTATCCACCGTCCTCCCTCGCCTAGGAATTTGCACTGTCTTGCCATTATCTCAATCACAAATCTAAGGGCTGGCTCGGTATGCGAGAGGTGCGGAGCGGGTTACATGAGAGATTTCTAAAGCGATGCGTTCGGAACTATCTCAAGGTTGAATGTTATTTGTTATCTTGGGGCGAGCAGGAGCCCATGGTCTTGGTTTGAAAAGGATACCGAGGTAGCGCCTTCGTTTTGCAAAAATGTTCAAATTTTGTGTTTGTAGTGCAGGGCTTTTTAACTTTTTCAGGGGTATTTTAATATTGATGTTAAATTCCTGATACGGCATTCGAGACCTTTTTATGGAGGAGGGTTGTATTTGGTAATACTAGACATGTGAAACTTTTAGAATATATCAGAACACAATGTCAATGCATTTTTTTTAATTCTTTTAGCCATCTTTAAGTTGAATTGAATTCATTTTCAGTTAATTATATTTTGTATAAAAAAGTTATTTCGACACCATTATTGGTTGTTAGGGGCTGGGGTCCTAGCAACAAAATTATTTATATATATACGTGCGTTACTATGGAAATCAATATGACATGTCAAGTACAAATTTTTTTGATCGTTTAAGCCAGTCAAGTCAAGTTTATATGGTTTAACAGAATTTAAAAACGTTGTATATAATAAGTTCTTTTTATCTTGTAATTATTTTTTTTTCTTTGTTGCATTTAGTAGTACATTTTTGGCTATTTAAAAAGATATCTGTATTATTTAATGAAATAAAGGAGGGGAGGCTCCAAGATTAGGTTTTTTTAAAAGGGAGGCGTAGTAACATAAAGTTTGGAAACCACTGATCTACAACGTTTAAGGAATGTCCAGAGTTATGCTTTCAAAATAGCATTAAAACTCCATTGTGACCTACGCTGAGCATGTGGGCAGTTAAATATATATAAGAAAATTATACAGAGAGGGAAGAATTTAGAGAAAGAATGGGTGTGTTGAAAAGTTATATCAGTATGTTTATTTGAAGTAATTACGCATGGATCCTAAATATATAATTATAGACGATTGCTTATATTCCCAACAATACATATATTATTGATGCAGATTTCTAAGGTATGCGTAAGACCTAAATATAACACTTATACGGAATCTGGCTACATGTTTTCACTTGACCTTATGGGGATTTATAATAAAACACCAGTCTCCAATCTATTTTTATAAATTACTAGTAATCGGGGGCCAGTGGCGAAGGGTGCAGGTAGGCTACTAACATCCCACATACAAGTAACGCACATTAAATTTTGTCAGTCTCACGTAATTACGACTACAGTTTACAGATGGTGAAATTATTACATACATTTTAAAGTTTGCGGAAGTTACCATAATATACCTCGTGCGAAAAGGATAAAAAATATCTTGTATTCACATTCCTCGAATCCGTAGTTCAGCCAATTAATAAAGCATTAGATTCCTAATAATTAAAAAGAGCACGTGACATATTGACAATTTATACATAAACTTTCACGTTTGTGGAAGTAACCACACCATCTACATTTATGTTCACTCGCCCCGATATGTGACTTCAAAGTTGAAATAAATCCTCTGACATAAACTTTTCCATGCCATTACTACCTACATGCATTGTTCAAGTTTCTTAGAATATTGTGTACCCACCTGACTTACTACTGTGTATTCCGAATAAGAGGAACCAGGTTTTGGATCCTCATGGATGCTTTGGCTTATTATGTCTTCAACATATTCCTCTTTGAAATCAACTACCAGCAAATTAATTTCAGATTGTTTAGCGGCGTCCTGAAAAAATAATAATTTATATTTACATTAAAAAAAAAAACAAATCAGTTATTTGATAAGGGTGCAACGTAATATCTGTATTGGAAAATCTGATCTGAGAGATTTTTCTAGAACAGACATCATGTGCGGGCCTTTATTTTGCCTGCAGCTACCGCATGAATAAACATGCGTAAAGTGAAAGTACTGCATGTTGCATGGAAAAGGTATCAACTGAGAGGTAGGTACGTCCAGTGTACATTGGATTCAAATGGCCAGAACCATGGCAGTTAAAAACCATAGCAAATAAAAAATATGTACGTACTGGGACATTCAACATTGGTCAAGACGTTCGTTTTGTTTTTATTAAAAAATATTGGCATTCATTTATTCGCGTTGTAGAATCAAGGCAGTTGGTAAATCAATGGATATACAACAATTAGACTTGAGCAGTTTTACTATTTATACTGACGTACATTATGATCCAATTAGGATCAAACATGGTCGAAAGAAAGAAATAAGCAATCGAAGATTTTGTCTTCATTGGTATTACAGATTATTCATATATTAGAGTGTTGTTGGTTCATTCCATCTCTTAAAGTTTTTACACGATCAGTATTTCTGTCAGTATTTAAAATAAAAGTACCTACCCGATTCACTCGCTCTGAATAAGAACAACCCCGATGCTGATCTTCACAATTGAATGGGGTTTTGACGTCTTCAATAGACTCAGTCTTGATGTCAAGTAGCTCAGTATCTCTTTTCAATGTTATTGATGTCGGGTCTGATACAATATTCTAAAAAACAAAATATTACAGCAAATATTTATACAGTACATTATAATAGTACAGTAAATACAAAAATATTATGACAGTGTTAGCAGCAAAATTAAGTGGGGTTATATAATACGGGTGACGTAGGCCGCTCGGAACATTGTCGCAATTTGCACGCAGTTTTTATTACACAAAATACACACACTGTTAATAACGTCTGACGACACACGTGTTAAAACAAACAATACTACGATGTACAACAATCCGTTATGAAAAACTAACCTCAAAAGAGCATCCGGCCTCGTCGGTGTCCTCTTGCTTTATGTAGGTTAGCAGCTGGCTGTTTGGACCATGATTCACAGGTACCTCAAACCATTGCTTCCCTTCTGCAATAGGTTCGGAGTCTTCTCGTTCGCGTTTAATATCCATTTTATGCATACAAATAATTGGTCTTCAAGTTGATCGTGGCACACAGAACGTGGTAGGCGTGACTTGACGTAAGCCTTTCGCCATAGACAAAAATAGTTAACCGTGTGGCCACTTTCGCAATATTATAAAAATTAAATACAAAACTAAACTTCCTTTGATTCATCTCCACCTGCCGCTTTCCAGATATAATCTTTCTAGTCTACTTATGTCCAAAATAATTGGATTGGATCTAGAATGCTAAATTTTTTGATAATAATTGTCCCATGTCAGTGAAATTCATTCGGATTTAGACATTTTAAAAGAGTTTTTCGCTCGTTGATAGATTTATGTAATTACCAAATGATAATAATTATTCATCTATCCACCTGAGCAGCAGAAAGCAATCATATTATGCAATAATTGACTTTTGATCATTTTGGTTAACAATACAGTAAATAGGTACCTGGGAAGGTATTATATGGGTAGGTGAATGATATTTTAAAAAATAATACCTATCCCGAAGGATAATATTATTATCACAACGTCATTATAATGAGTAAATTATTCTTAAACTTAAGGTTAGGAAATATAACATCAAAGCACACCTATCTGTGGTTGGTTGAACTGTCAAACTTTTTCAGTTGTAAAACTTGTTAAATACTTTAATTCGGCATCATTGATATGACCGGAGTGACCACGTTCAATGTTTTTTTTTCTCATTCTTATCCATTTGAGTGTCATTCTTTTGACCCCAATAGGTACTTATATGTCACATAACAAATGTCTGAAATATAAATGTCAACAACATCGCCATGAACCAACTTATTGTTTAATAATTTATGGTACTGACATACACCCCGGTCCCGGAATAATCTCAAAGGCATTTAATCTTCAACCGGCCCTGCCCTTAGACCGATTGAGAACCTTTGCTTAGCTAGCTCAATCTTATTTGGGAGAGGGTGGTCACCTAAAGTTCTTGTCCGACACTATATGAATGCACTGTGACAATATTATTTAACTTTTTATTGCTTAGAATCGTCACCTAGTAGTAGGTTGACGTTTAGGTCATTAATTATCTAATTGACCTTCAAATCAAATTTACTTTCGTAAATATTTACGTAATCACCAACGACAGCTGATCTCCTGTCACTTGTCTTTGAATCAGATGTTTTCCGTAGAATACATCGCGGGTTATTGTTTTAAATAAAAAAAAAATAACTTCTTCGATAATACTGATTTAATTGTTTATTTAAATTAATTTCAGTAAATAGATTTATTATAAAATTCAAATGTTTATTAACAATTACACAATTTATTTTAGCTTCAAATAATTACTTAATTATTTTATAAACTTATTTTAGTTACTTAATTTTATTATATACCTACGTATTTATTTTAATACTTATTTAATTACACACGTCACACATATTCATGAGGTCCTCTAGATTGAGGGTTATTGATTTTAGCACTTAAATCCTCGTAAGGGTACTGCAAACCGGTTGTCATACGCGGCTGATGATGAATGATGTCATCGTAAAGTGATGCAATTGTTTACATCAAACGCGGAATAATCGAGATAATTACAATTTCGTTACCTACACTTTAAGTGCCTCTCGAATTCAATTCGTAGCAAGGGCTTTCTCACAGAAAACTAATAAATGCATTGAATGCACACTATTTACGCGGTTAAATCTCAGCTTTCTTCCCGAGTGAATATTTTCAAGTTATTTTTGGCCGAGGCACCAACACAACCTTCCCCTGCGGATTATACTTTCCCACTCCCAAAATAAAAATTTTAATTTAAGATCCTGGACGCTATCGAAAAAAAATGACAACATTTCTGGCGAATCATAGTCCAGTTAAATGATGACATTCTTGTTTAATTTTATACTGATGCCCATTGGTCGAGAATGTCTTCGCATTCGACCAATTGAATGCTATAAAATGTCATGCTACTAAAGATTTTACATTGCCCAAAATAGATCAATTACGTTATTGATTATTTTTATCCTCTCTCGCGCGGATTAAAAATATTACGTATATGTACGTAAAATGATTTTATATAATGCAAAGAAGATTATAGTTATAAATTAGCTTTAGTTTACAACATTTAGCTATTGATATTGCATAAGTTATTTACATGCAATGGTTTATATTTAACCTTAAGCTCTAGACTTCTTAATTACTTACATTTTACTTACAAGACCGTTTGGTCTATCTGAAAGAAATCATCCATAGTTCACTCTGAGTGGCTATGAGCCGCTCAGACTGTACTATGGGACTCATTACATAATTGTTATAGCTTTGTTTAGAGGTAGGCCACGTATTTTTAAGTAAAAATCGATATTTAAGGTCAGACCGAAAAGTTGTGACGTCACAAATTTATTGCAATAAATGCCAGCTGAAGACGTGCATTTTTATGGCCTTGTCAGTACCTACGCATAAATTGCTATGATTTATTTTGTACAAAAGTAGGTACTTATCTGATATCATAATAATAATATTATCTATGATGTAGTTGTAGGTAGGTAAAGATTTTTTCATATTTTCGTCAACAGCATTCAGAAATAGAAACTTATCTGCAGAATGGGATGGGAAGTCATTGTCAAAGCAAACTAAACAAAGCCTCGTAACTGGCAAAATCTGACATTCAAATAAAATTTTCAAAAAGGCGTCCTATCGTTGTTCGTAGTTCCATTTTAGGCCATTCTATAGAATATAAGTTTGTACGCCTGTGAAGTTGTCACAGTGACCATACCGACGTTTTGTCTATGGCCGAGAGATGAATAAAGTTCAATTGTCTATTGTCACGTCGCTGTCAATCTACTTACCGAGAAATTTTTTCGTGTATTAAACTTCGTAAAATGGATATAAAACGTGAACTAGATGCTTTTGAAGATGATGCGGAAGTGCAGCAATGGTTCGATGTGCCAATAATCTATCCAAACAATCCGCTTACAAACATTTGTATAAAGCAAGAGAATGCTTTCGATGCCAACAGCACTATTGAGGTTAGGTTTTCCAAACTTATTATTCATTCTAAGTTGAAATGGTTTCTTACAGATGCAAATAAAACAGTTGCGTGAAATAATGGACTTTACTAACTGAAACATGCAATAATACTTATACACGGTTGTGTTGACACTTACGTAATAACGATTGTTTGACCAAATACCTACCTATAGGTTCTACGTCTCTATGGCTGCAGGCTAAGTACTCTCATTCATCGGAAGACAGCTGTTGCACGTTTATTCATAAAAGCTAGACAGTATCAAACCGTGATAATACCTATGTCACATACAGAGACCGTGTGTTTGGGCTCAACGTATAATAATATAGGTGTAAACACGTATTATAAAACACCTTGTCTTGTGTTTCAGAGCCCTGTAACCAGCCTTGCCAATGTTAAAACTGAGACTGACCCTCTTCGAGTTGATTTGAAAGAAGACAGTGATCCGCAACCTGGCTGCTCATATTCAAAATGCGAGCCAATAAATCAGGTGCTGACATACTTATACAATATTGTGTAATATACATACATCGCGCTTGTTAGTGATCATGTCTATTTGACTCCCGGGCTCTATGTTACGACCGTACTCCCTGGATAAACGTCAGATTTTTAAATTCAATACTTGAAAGCATCTAAGCGAGATTTTTTGAGCATAGACAATCATCGAAAAAATCGCTATTATATGGCGAAAACGCTATTATAAGCGTAGACAATAAGTAAAAATATAAAAATAATTTACAATGTAAGTATAAAATTCAAACATTTTAAATTAACAAAATTCGCCGTTTTCAAAAATCAGTATAGCATAATAGAGTTCGCCAATGCATTTCATAAAATTTAAATAATTATAAAGTAACCTAAAACATTCGTGCACACACCAAAGCGAATTATTCGCCAATCAAGCTCGTATTGGCTTACGGGAAAGAGAACGCGACGTTCAGATTTCGGAAGGGAATTAAGTTATTATCTTACAAAGTTCAATATGGAGCGCTGCGATTGTTTGACGTTTCGGTATCGAGCATTCAAATAATATATCAATAATTTTATATTATCATTGATACAATTATTTGCTCTGACACTGCCATCCATTCGCATTTACCACGTCAAAATAACCCGAAAAAAGCACCCGCATCGATATGGAAGGTCCGGTCAAAAGAGTCTCAAAAAATAGCCAAATATATGACAAATTTATGGCTTTCATTGTATCTTTTGATCCCCTGCGTGAATAAATGTCACGTTTGTTCATTAACAACAGGTAAGTAGAGAGCATTACAGCGGCATAGGCTTTTTTTGAGACTCTTTTGACCGGACCTTCCGTACCGATGGCGGGTGCTTTTTTTGGGATATTTTGACGGGGTATTTGGTGAATATTCGCGTTGGTTTGTGCGAGCCTTAACCTTCACATAAAAACGCTCTAAATAGATAAGTAGGTATGCGAAAATAAGGAACATTTTTCAAAATAACGTTATAGAAAACAATATTTGATATATAAAATTGAGCCATTTTAACTAAACGACATTGTTATAATTTCTTCACTGGCTTTTATTTACTCTTTGATTAGTGATTGTTTATATAAGATTGTAATATTAATATCCATAATCAGTATTCCGTATTAACGCATTACCGAGAAAATTAAGATTAAAAAAAATACGAGGTTAGTTTGGTATAATATTTAATATGAAAGATAACACGCTTCATGCATATTTATGATATGTATATTATGCCGAAAGGTAAGTTTTAAGTAGGAAAAGTGGCATTTTAATGAAAACCAGTGACGTTTAATTTCAATCAGTGTGAGCCGTTTTATCGAGGCTATTTGACCGGGCCATTTGTTTGTGGAAGCGAAATAATAAATATCATAAACTGGAGCCTGTTTTATTTATTATACATTTAATTAAATGAATATAAATTAAATACGGAATACTGACTATGGATAAATATTATTATCTTATAAAAACAATCACTAATCAAAGTGTAAATAAGAACAATTCAAGCCATTTTCACTCGTATTTCTTATTTTATTGATTAAATTTGAGTCGAAATTATCTGAAATAATAACAATATCGTTTAGTTATGTAACACGGAAAATTCTTATACAAAAAATATTGTTATCTATAACGTTATTTTGAAAAATGTTCCTTATTTTCGCATACTTAAGCCTCAATTACATTGAGCTTCTTTACGAGTTGTTTGTTGGCGAATTTATAATCTGCCTGTAAATTCGCCAATAAACAGCTCGTAAAGAAGCTCAATGTAATTGAGGCTTTACCTACCTTTTCAGAGCGTTTTTTGACGAAGGTTTAAGCACGAGTGTCTTTGTGTCAAAGATTACTTTATAATTATTAAAATTTTATGAAATGCATTGGCGAACTCTAATATACTATACTGATTTTTGAAAACGGCGAATTTTATTAGGTAATTGAAAATGTTTTAATTTTATTCGTTGTAAAAAATTTTTATATTTGTTCTTATTGTCTACGCTTATAATAGCGCCTAAGCCATATAATAGCAATTTTTCCGATGATTGTCTATGCTCAAAAAGTGACGCTTAGATGCTTTCAAGTATTGACTATAGAAATCTGACGTTTATCCAGGGAGTACGGTCGTAACATAGAGCCGACTCCCGTATTAGTATATCATTGAATACGGCGTATTTTGTAAGAATATGTATTATATAAATTTGTCGTAACGAACAAAACCGTACATAATAATATATCACATGTAAAGATTTCAGCTCCTTCGGTGCTTTGTTTTCGGATACTAGATTTCTGAAAAGTTACGTCTCATAAATGTGTTGCATATTAATCCCAGTGCTGTGCGTTTCTATAGCGATGTTTTGTTCTGCACATTTATTATTTAGGAGCAATGTTTCATATCAGGTATTTGGTATTATTGTTTTATCTGTAGAAAGCAGCGAATTACGATATAAAGTTTGGTCTTGTGTTCAATACGAAAGTACCTACCGAAACATTTTATATGATCGTGCAAGTAAAATTATTGAGGAAGTCCCTAGATTTTCACAGCATTACTTAGGTGGTACCTACTTACGTGTGAAACGGGATAAGAAATCTCTTTTAGGCGAGTGTTATGATAGCTAGTTACCAGGGCTTTTTTAAAAACAAAGGTGCCGGAACTCACTTCTTGCCAAACTTCTTACCTACTAAAGAAAATATATTCAAACATCATTTAAAGCTAATTTTCCTATGCCGTGTAAGGATTATAATAATATATTTTTGTACTCACGAAATGATTATGCGATCACAGAATTTTCTCGTTTGTTGCATTTCTTTCTTGACTAACTTTATGGTAGGTATGCTGAATTTTTATTGATTTTTGTTTAACAAAAGTAATTATTGGTCGAAAACAATCGATTTTTTTGTGACATCTCTATTGAGGTGTAACTTTTTAATAGATGGCAAAAATATTTTGATACACTACAACTATTTTACATACACAAATTTTTGATACACTATATTATATTTTCAGAAGAAGACACTGATATACTTTTATATTTATAAATTCAATGTAAGTATTTTTTAGATCGCTTCAAAATACCCTTCCAATTTAAAATCGGAGACTGATTTCGAGCTCATTGACTCAGAGATTGAGTTTGTTCAAGAGGATGTAAGGCAAAGCAATGATGCTTACCCTCAACCTAGTTGCTCTTATTCCGAATGCAACCCAGGAAATGAGGTATATAACAATCTATTAATTTAAAACAATCTACTAATACTGATATCACTTATCAACTTATATCATATTGTACACCTTTTTCTTTTAAAATTGATCCTCCCAGATGGTCAAAATTCCTACATAATATATTTAGTAAATCCTTTTTCACTCTGGTCAATTTTTTCAAAACGTATTAGCTTTTCTGATCAAAATTCTTTCTTTCTTGTAGAAGTTTAAAGTTAGAAAACTTGTGATGTTTATATTAAATAATAACTAATACTTATCCAGCGAGGGAAAAATGTCAATGAATTTGTCTGTTGTACCTGAATACACAAGAAAAACTCATTTTTCTAAATTTGATATATAAAAAAAAACTTCATTAGATTTAGGTCATCGTGTTAGACAATTCGTATAACCATTATTGACGAAATGGTTTTTTGTTACGATTTGCAAAAAAATGCGATATAGGACTTAAATTTACTTAAAGTAATACGTATGCTTTTAATATATTATTGTATAGTATCATATATTACCCATATATTATGTGAATAGTTCAGAACACAGGTAACATAACCGTAAATGATACTTAAATTCTTGGAGCGGTTTCTTTTTAATTATCCTGTGACTCATTGCAATTTCGTTCGTACGCAAACTATTAACTGGCTGTCATATTCAAGATGACGTCTGGTATTAATTTGTGAATAGGTTTCTTACGTAAAAGGGGCCTACCTTTGGATAGAAAGTATAAACAAGCGATTCCACTAGTTTTGATCACTGTACATGGTGTTTAACACATAATATTTACAATGTATTTAATTAATGATATTTATTTTAAATTTTGTTATAACAATAAAAATAGTTTGCGATTTAAACCTTTAAACCAATGTAACTTGCGTTAATCAGAATATATTTTCAAAGTATGAATTTTTTCAAAGCATACGCCAACATGAAGTGCCGGTTTGTTAACCCGACTGAAAATAGTCTATGGGCTCCAAACAATTTGTTGGTGTATTCGGCCCAATTATTCTATTTTATGATGTAAAATGGTAGTAGACAATGAGTACCTACCATGTTTTCGTTGAGTTACATGATGTCGTAGGATTATTGGGTGTTTTATTGGTGAAGCTGGATTATTGGGTGCTGGATTGTCGCGTGTTGGTTTAATAGGTGTTGAAGGTCTTATCTTCTTCATTACTATCATCGCTGAGATATGCACTTCGCCTTCTTTTGGGCGGGATAATACCGCTTTCACTATCTGTATCATTATGATAATTAACGGCCCTCCCGATCAAACTATCTTCTTTAGTTTGTTCGCTGAAAGAACTATCATTGCTGGTTCCGATAATGACATTTCCACTATCCGCGTCTCTACGACTATTTCCGATATTTCCTAAATTTTGAATAAGTACGCGTTCGACATCATCAAAATTGATACTATAAAATGTATACAAATCTTCGTCGTCACTTGTATCGAAATGATCACTATCGAAATTTTAATTGACGTTTTCCATGATGATTGTTATTTAATTATTTTCTTAATCACGTTATTTACTGTAGATATTTATATATATTAATAGGTACCTACTGTTTTGGAACGGCGAGATGAACTTCATTAAATACGAATTTATAATAAATAAACTGGTTTTATTAGAATGTAATATAAGTATAATAGCTTATTTTGTGTTGATTATGTTATGTTATTTTAACCGTTACTAGATGCAGTTATTTACGGTCGAGACAATGCTGAAGTTGAAAGGGTAATGAGATTATATTAAATAATCATATGATGCAGTGCATTCTTAGATATTTAGATTGATAAGAAAAGTGTAACTCAACACAATATACTTACTTCATACAAAAATAATGGGGTGTTCAAATGACAATGTAAATAATAATGGAACGATTAAGATAAGCAATCAAAAGCGTTCTCATACCCCGTTATATATTGGGTGTTTGATTACCCATTCGATATAAGCTAATTTAATGATACTGATAATATGACACGTCATGTTCAAATTATTGTATGTATTAAGAATATCATATATATAAGAAAAATATTAGTTCTTTAATACAAACAAATATGGTCACTGTAAGTAGGAAAGGCATTACAAATCCGCCCCTTATACGATGGACTATCTCAAAATTATTTGAAAATTGCAAATATTTAATCAGTTGGATAGATAGGTACATCAATTTTTCCAAGAATTTATTCAACCCAACGGTTGATACTAACGTAAATTTGATGATTTATCCTGCGTGTTATAATGTAGTTAAATTTGTCGGCAATAACATTTTATAGAATTTGTTTTCACTTTTGATAAATCGGGGAGTAAATGCATACCTGCTGTGCAGCTGGGCTCCCTACTAAAATTGTTCGGGCCAGAATGTCTGGCCAAGAGAGTACAAAGAGTTGATTTGAAAGATGTTTGATTTTTAAATATTATTCTCTCATATACCTATGTCGTCTGCCTATAATAATGTGATACTTCACCTTCTTTTAGTTGATTCCTGTAACCACTGCAATGACCTATTTCGGTAGTCTCGAAGTGTCAGAGAGGATCTTAGAGGTGCATGGGCCATACGATGAAATACAGATTGACCATCAAGACGTTAAAAAAGAATTGGGGTTATATGAAACCAATACAAATATAGTCAGTCGCACTGCTAAACGTAAGCATATCCAATCTTACGTCACAGATCAAAAACTATTAGTAGCTGTCATAAAGTTGGAAAAAAAAAACATTCAATGACATAAATTTTGCGTGCAGTTTTTGTTTTGATTTTTTCGCATCGTTATCTCTATTAAAGCTTCACAAAGCTTGTCATAAAAAATCAATAGCGCATAAAATGGAAAAGTACAAAAGCAGTCGATCTGATTTCAAGAATGAAAACATAGTAAATCATTCTGATGTAAAGCCATTTAAATGTGACCAATGTAATTACTCATGTATAAGATCTAACCGGATGAAAACACACAAAATGACTCATTCTGGCGAAAAGCCATTGAAATGTGACCAATGTAATTACTCATGTATAAGATCTAGTAATATGAAAATACACAAAATGACTCATTCCGGTGAAAAGCCATTTAAATGTGACCAATGTAAATACTCTTGTTTAACATCTAGTGCGATGAAAATACACAAAATGACTCATTCTGGTGAAAAGCCAAATAAATGTGACCGTTGTGATTACTCGTGTATAACATCTAGTAATATGAAAAAAAACAAAATGATTCATTCTGGTGAAAAGCCATTTAAATGTGACCGTTGTGATTACTCGTGTACAACAGCTGGTAATATGAAAATACACAAAATGACTCATTCTGGGGAAAAGCCATTTCAATGTGACCGTTGTGATTTCTCGTGTATAACAGCTGGTAATAAGAAAATACACAAAATGACTCATTCTGGTGAAAAGCCATTTAAATGTGACCAATGTGATTACTCGTGTATAACATCTGGTAATATTAAAATACACAAAATGACTCATTCTGGTGAAAAGCCATTTAAATGTGACCAATGTGATTACTCTTGTATAACACATAATTCGTTGAAATTACACAAAATGACTCATTTTGGTAAATCAAAATGGTGATAATGCCACTGTAACGGCTAAGGGCCTTAGTGTCTAATGAAAAGAATGTAGCGTATAAAATCACAGCTTTGTGATATAAGATTATAAGGCAATAGAAAGAATATTACCACAAATTCCCCATTTCGACGGATTAACTCAGTTCCTGAGTATGGAAATAGAGCACATGAGACTTTATAGAAATCAAAAATATGATAACGGGTCGTGAGAGCGGATTTTCTACGCTGCCTACCTTCAGTTCAACTTGTGCACAATGGAATGTAACTAGTGATAATTAGGGCGCAATGCCTGATCTATTCTACTGGGAAAAACACAATGGGAATAGTCAGGCAACTTTAAAAAAAATAAAAGAATGTTTATGCTAGGAACCATGTCCAAATCAAAAGGTTTATTAGAACAAAAGTTAAAAAAAACATCGTCGGTGAAATATAAACATAGATGCGAACCAGGAATAACGAACATATAACTAGGCCTATTCTCTACGAGATAGATATCGTGTGGGGTATTTAATAGTAGAGACAGAAGAATTAAACCATATCGTATAATAATGATACTGTTAAAATACCGCCATGACCGTTTTCGATCGGTCCAAACGACGAATGTGAAGATCCTTCCTTCGAAACGTCCTTCTACGGCGATGTCGGTTGTAGAACTCCCTGTTGATCGGCGTTATGACGTTCACGACGCATACGTACCAACGTAAGCGTTTCATATTTCTCAGGCTTGCAACATATCGGTTGCATATATTCTTAACTGCCAGGTGTGGCCAGCGTTAAGTAACGTATTTTTAATTTATGTTGGATAAAGATCGTTACAGTGTCCATTGTAATTACACACATATGACACATTTTGGTGAATAGCCATTTAACTGTGACCATTGTAATTACTCTTGTAAAAAATCTAGTAATATGAAAAGACACAAAATGACTCATTCTGCTGAAAAGCCATTTAAATGTTCCCAATGTAATTACTCATGTATCACATCTAATTTGATGAAAATACACAAAACGTTTCATTCTGGTAAAAAGCCATATAAATGTGATATTTGTGAATACTCCAGTACGCATTCCAGTTACTTGACATTACACAAAATAAATCTCGGAGAGAGATTAAGAAACGATTAAGAAGACCAGAGGCTGGTGACAAGGACTTACGTGTGGGGCACCAGGCAGGACGGACGTGGAGAAGTGGGCCGGTGGCCATTTCGGTCCGCCCGAATGAGTGATGGCTTTCCGACGTCATCATAACGCCCAGACAAAGGCTTGTCGGCGTCGGAACTTGGTTCTACCTCGCAGACCTGGAATACCGTAAGCTGTATCGTTCCATTCGTCCATTTATTTATTAATCCCTCTCGCGGGATTGTCAGAGTGTCTTGATTTCCGCTAGACTTTGATCCGCTAGCTTCAATTGTTCATTTTCCTAACCTGTAAATTATCTGTCAAACCTTTCTCGACAATATACCTGATTATCATGAAATTAACATAAGCTTTTATTTCGCTCCTAGACTCCCAACTTCATAGCCTTTTCAGATCTAGGGGCTGGCGCCCACATACCAGCATTTGTTCTGGGTAATATACATTTAGTTTGCCTTTAGAATGGATTGTTCCGGAGGAATGAAATTTGAGAACGGCCGTTGGTACTCAAAAAACCCACGACCGGAAGGTAGTAGTCTCTTATATTGGCTAGCCGGCCTATATATATATATCTCCTTTATAAACCGTGACACTAAACCTACGTGACAATTGGCGCCAACAGTGTTTTAGTGACAGTTTCTTTTATGTTTCTTTTTTTCGTTTTTATCACTGCTCACTCTAAACAAGTGCCATGCGTGCGTTATTTCATTTCTCCGGATCATTTTCATACATTGTTTGGATTATCTATCATCCCATATATCACTCTGGCAATCTCGGTCGATAGGCGATTTTTTTTTATTTTCGTGTTTTGTGTTGTGCAGTGAAGCTAACCTATTTGATTTTTTTTCGTATCTCGACCTCGCGGCCATTTTGAATACCACCACCTTGTCCTGTGTGCAATGCGGGTTGCATAAGCGCAGGCGCTACTTAATTACGTATAGATTAAAAATTGTTGCAATATCGGCTAGAAAAAAACATCATTAACTCGCCAGACGTCCACAAGTATAGACGCTTTAATTTTTTCTCTTCGCTTGAATTAAAATATTTCATTTAAAATTAACAGTTATTCGTTATTTTGGTCATTATTTTTTTCGCAACAAAGTTTATTTATCTCAATCTAAATTGGAAACGGTTTGGAAATCCTTCATACTTCATTGGACCTTGTCAGGTTCCTAGCAGCAAGAACGTGGATGGGAGGGAGCTCATATTCTACAAACTAAAGGTATTTCCAACTGAATAACCACCATCTTATTGCTGCTATTTTATAAATTTTTACCATCGCTTGACTTCCTGTACCCTTAACTTGTTGAGATATCGCTAATCTGGTTTTCCGCCCATGTTTCAGAATACAATCGGGAATCGTCATGCTGCTGTGGAATAATATGTGAAACAATCTGTGAAATAATCGTTATACTGCTGTGACAAAGCTGCTGTGACAAAATTCGTCATGCTGCTGTGAACAAATAAGCCAGGAATCACAAAAGGAAGTTCGGCAGGATAAAATTGACGAAAACACGGAATTACAACACACTTCTGAAACATAAGGAAAACCAGCTCTGCAATCCCTTGGGATAACCACATGGAGACGCAGATTCCCTGGAGAATACTAAAGATATGTACTTTTTACTAAACATGTGATATTTTTTTTGTAAAAATTTATTTTGCCACGGAAATTATTGTCGTCATTTAGTAACGAGAGTAACATATATTTTTCTAGTTTATCAAATCATACTCAATTCATTCAAAATTAATTAATCAATTTAAATTCATTCCTTTTCTTTCGGACGTTAATTATTGCAAATCAAGCTTAGTTAATTCAATATCTTTGGTTAGAATTTTTTACCCAGGGTGACAATACACTAGGAGTCACATGTGGCGGGGATTGTAAAAAAGGATTATTTCCAATTAACATAATCAAAGTGAAACTTTGTTGCCAATGTATTTACTATTGATTTAAATTTGAAGAAATAATTTATTGGAAAATTATTGAAGACTTATAATTTATTTAATAGAAATATTTATTGACTATTTTAGAAACGTCTATACATTTATATTTAATTTATTTCTCTGGCGAGTTAATTTTTTTTTTATTGGCTTCTGTTTTATGTTTTTATCTATCACGAATGTTGTACTTAACTCACGTTAATTTTTAATCGACAATTATTTATATAATCATTATTTATTTAATCAATTTTTGAACCAATTTTACACATTTATATGCGAGAATGCGTCCACGAATAATTATTTTTTGATTCAATGTGGTTTTTTTTTAGTGAATTTTTCTGTAACATTTTTATATATTCCGGTTTTGTACTAGTCGACAAAAACTATTCATTAACAACGTGATAGCCATTTTATTTGTAATGCATTCTAATTCCTATTTGTTTTATCGTTATTTATTGCTGGGTATTGGTGTTGTTTAGGGATTTTTATATCGTTAGGCGGTTGTGATTGCCACTGAGAGGTAATTTTTTTTTCTCTGTTCTTCTTACTAGTAGACGAGTTAATCAGTAGCAAATTTTGTCGGTTCACTTAGGTACTTCCAAATTATATTTCTTTCTTGGCCCTTGCTAGATTTTTTTTTACGCCTATTTTTATTAACACACGTTTTAGTAAGCATTATTCAATATATTATCAATAGCAAATTTTTATCTAAATTTCACTAGTGTTGTTCTGGTATTGGTACTTGTTGCTTTTGGCAGCTTCATTCCGGATGATGTAATCATTACTACTCGAGTGATTGCCACTCCTTTTTCTATTGTGATTACAATTGATAACAAGGGGTTTGTAATTATTCGCCTGCTTGTTATTGACAACCAAATTTCGATTTGGGGGGTGACGCTAGCCGAAGGGAATGAGAAATTGCCCGGAACAACGGTTTTTAATTGTTTCATTTAAGCCAGTTAGCGTCAGGTACACTACATACACGTCATTAAACACACGACCTTTCGCCAATAACGCTGGACGGCAGCGAACGTCGGATTCTCTGTTTAGTTCTTAGTCTCCAACGGTTGTTGATATCTTCCGTTCTTCGTTTACATCCGCGTTAGGTCGACATCTTACTACTTATTATACCACACACCCCCTTTCACAGCACTCTCTGGGCCAGAGTGAAGAGCGGACACGTTACCACATCACTCACGCAAATTCTGCTGGACCCATTGTTTGCGTGTAGTGAACAAATAGTTCAGTCTTTTCTTTTTTTTAGTGGTTTTCACTTCCTTTTGAACGGTAAACTTATTTATTATTTCATTTAGTAATTCAATGAATAGGTAGAGGGTATTGCAATCAAAAGTTAAGGTACGTCCTCTAGAATTATAGCTGTTCTCGTTTCAGTTTTTTTCTTATTTAACCTTCTTATATAATCTGGTAATGTTGAAAAACAACATGGATCTCGACGCGTCGGAATTAATTAACACGCCTTTCGATTTCGAAGAAACATGGAACAAATCAAAATTAGAAATAGCGTTATTAAAAAGAGGAATTACTCCTTCTAAATCATTAGGGGAAATGATATTGCAAGCCTCAGCTTGGAATGCAAGTTTTGGACCCAGGCCATCACTTGGACCATATTATGCAAATAGTACACCCCAAGCTCTGTCGCATTGTAATTCTACTCCCAAAGCTACGACTCCTCAGTCAACGAGTAAATAAATAAATAAAATTAAAAAGACAATTACATAGTAAATATTTTATTTCAAATTACATATATGCTATACAGCGTTCTATGCTCCGCAAGCTAATACTGTGGAGAGATACAATCAATCAGTTAATACTTCTTTAGCTATTTTAGTCGGCAGAGAACATCGCTTATGGGCAAATTGCCTACCCCATGTGCAAGCGGCTCTGAATTCAACTGTCAATCTTTCCACTAAATTTACTCCCTTTTATCTCATGCATGGCAGGGAAATGATATTAGACGGCCGATATCACTTTCCAAGAGACAGCCCACCCAATGTTAATTTAACTCTTCCGCCTAGCGCTGATCATTCTCAATTTCCGGATATGATTTCAAACTTACCGGAAATTTTTGATATAGTCCAGGAACAATTACTGGAAAACTTTAAAACCAATGCGCAGCGTTATAATCTCAGACGTAAACATGTACAATTCTCACCAGGAGATACGGTGTGGAGGAGAAATTTCGTTCAGTCGAACGCAGCGACTTATTTCTCACATAAACTCGCACCGCGATTCTTAGAGAACCGCGTTGTCGAGAAAATCTCTCCTACCGTGTACTTGTTAGCTGATATGCAGGGAAAACCTCTCGGTAGATTTCACGTTGAAGACATTTTAAAACAATAGCTTCCTTATGAGTAATCTCATTCTGTAGGATAGGCCTTATGCACTTCTGCTAACCACTATGGTGTTTTCTGATACTTCCAGCATATTATAACTATAAATTTGCCAATTATTATTATTCCATTATTATTTTGATTATTCTTGGATTTTAATTCATTCATTTTAAAGTAACTTTCGTTTAGATACATTTAATCATTGGTCACACCTTTTCTTGTTTTGTAAATTAACCTAGTGGTTTCTTTTATTTTTTTTCATATTAATTAACTTCTAATTTCAAACGCAGAAGTCACTGTAAATTTAGAATCCTATTAATTAATTTTCATTAAATTTTTTACCCTGCTATAAATTTTTTTATTATTGGAGTTTTACTTTATTTTAATCTAATGTTCTTTGAAATCTATTGGCATGGTGGTATACTAGTAGAAGAGTACAAATTTCTTTTCTTTTTCATTTTTGGTTGGAGGGTATCTCTTGGCTCTGCTAGCCAATCAACTATTATATAAATACCTATTTGATACATGATTTGATACATATAATATAATTACAATTATGAGATCTATTATATCACAAACTAATGAATTGTTTCATCTTACCTTATTTTGCTCTATAAAGTTTTTCCACTCCGATCTCATTATTCAATATCATAACTGGTTTATAAATTATATAATTATCATTTATTATTATTATTTGTTTTTGTTTTAAAGGAATTAGAATGCTGTTTTATTTTGTATTGTTTGTTATATATACACCCCTAATATTATTTTTTGATTTTGATTTTTTGCTCCTTTTACAAGCTCGAATTTTACAAGAATGAATTAATATTTACAACATAATTTTTACATATATATACAATCATATTAATATCAGTCGTTTTTAACGCTCTTATTTTGTAAAGGTAGAACCATTATTCATCGTAATAATTTCATTTCAGCTACTGACTTCTTTCCTGCACATGGCAATACACCCTTGTTCCGGTGAACGTCCATCGCAAAGGTGGTGGTTGCAGACCTTTCGGGAAGGAGGCCTACTCAAATTCATACCACACAAACAGCACCTGGACCATTTTTTGGTAAACAAGCATAGTTCTAAATACTACCATAAAGCCAGGATGAGTGTTACAGTGACCCCGGAAGGCGCAACCGCTGCCTTGGCGTTTGGAAGGGCCTGTCAGTTTAGCTACATAGTGATATATTTATAATAACAATTACTTATTATTTTTACCAGCTGCCTTTGTACTTGTTTTTGCGTGACGGTTTTGTTTGCTATTTGGTTTTTTTATTTTATCATATACATTAGAGTTTGGCATTGTTTTCTTATTCTTTTTTATCTTAACTTAATTCGGTTCAGGCTAGATGGATGGTGTTCGATGTTTTGTTTTGTCCATCTGCTAGGGATCTGTACCGCTACCAGAACTGAAGGTGATCTGGTAGGGTACCCCTTATTTTTCTCTCTAGCAGTATCTTGATTATTAATTATTTGGTAGCGCTGGTCGGAACTGTAGGCGTTTCCGGCTAAGCCTCCACTGGTAACGGAATCCAGCTGCCTGAGATTCCGTTGCTTCTTTCTGGTTGTATGGTGGGAGGTATGGATTCAACGCGATGCTCTACCGAATGCGGACGTTGTTTCCTACCTCGAAACCCGGTCTTACTGGGTTGGATTTTTTTTATGCAGTTTTGTTGGAGAAGGTGCCTGAACCGAAGTGAGAGAAGCCATTCCTTTTGTTTTTTTTATTTCCTATTACAGGAAAGTGGTCGTTGTAATACGTACTCGTTAGCCTTTTAATCAATTTTTTATTTTTTTGCAACCTGTGTGTGGTTCATTTTAATTACATTTAGCTTCCGATGTGATCATGGGTTCCTTGCCTTTGTTCGCTTTCTTGTGGTGCTCCGTAGAATTGTTTTTTTTTCTGTATCTGGGAGGTCCGTTTCTGATGGGTTCCGGACTCAGAACTCGCGTACCTGGGGCTGGAACACGCCACCGGAAGAAACGTATATCACCGGAGGTCTCGGGTTTGGCGGGATTGAGTTAGTCCAGAATCTGCGGCGGAGTATTTCTAAGTAGTTATAAGTGTGATATATTGTACATAATGTAATATAGTAGAGTAGTTTGAAGCGGAGCCGTATATTCTGGAACGGACGATGTTTTGCTACACCATTGTAGATTTTAAATTAGTATACTAAAGTCGTCGATTAATTTTTAATTTTACATTTTGTACTAGGAATTTCTTTCTAGCTTAGTTTTCTCCTTGTTCGCGTCATTTTATTTTTTGGAGCGCTGCTTGGGACCCGGATCGTGGCTTGGACTTCCATCTCACGTCATTTGTTTTTTTACAGGCTCAACAGAGAAACCACGTCACAGCGATTGTTTATTAACCACGTTGTCAGTTCGGTCGGATTGGTCATCTGCCTAGTATTTTGTAGTCATGTTTTAGTAGTTTTCCTTTAAATATTCGGACGGCGCTTGACGCACAGTATTTATTACTTTCCGACAGACCAGCCCTCACGCAAAACCAAATTGGCAATTATTGTTCATACATTATTATTCTGTGATTGAACCAGGTTGGTAGAATGCTCTATTTTTACATACTGTCTCTTTTATACATAAAATGTTGTGGTGATATATAGCTCACCCCAGTGTATATTATTATATTATTATTATCCCATGTGCATTATTAATCTACCAACTTTTTATGGTCAATGCTTATAAATGATTTAAAATTTATCCTTTCTTAAAAATCGATCAAATGAAAATTCATTCAAAATTAATTAATCAATTTAAATTAATTCCTTTTTCTTTCAAAATTTGCTAAATCTGTTTTTTTGCTGCACGCCTAAGCCCTCAGCTTGGATTATAATTTAAATAATAGGGGTTGTATTTGTCTTTTATTGTTGTTATTAGTCTCGTTTCAGTTTTATGTTTATTTATTTGTATATGATTATGTAATGATTTTGTAATGTTGAATGTGGATATTCTATTAATTTTTTTTTGCACGGATCAAACTCAAAATTTATTGTATCTTCATATCGCCTTTTCGCGGTAGCTAGTGGAACGAAGTAGGTAGGGAAGACCAGTGATGACTACTAGACCTTCACGACTAGTACCGGACCGCCTTACCTATGCACCACTACGTCTACTCAACGCCGACTCTGCCGCTATAAAATCAGAGTGCGAGCCCCATTTCTCCGTCTTTTTCGACCCTCGACATACCGCTCCTGGCTGCCCATAGTCCATCGCAGGCCGCGAGGCGAAATCCAAACCTTGGTCTGGATTTCTTTTTCCCAACCAAGGGGACAATGTCATGTTATTTTAACACGACACACTAAGCCAAGCGAAGTTTTTACGCTGGCAACACCGAGAAGGAGGGGTGAGCAAGATGGCGGCTGGCGACGGATGTTTGTGATTGTTTTGTGGATGACAAGCGAATTTGTGCGGAAATGGACAATCAATAATCAATTAAGACGAAGAGAGGCTGGTGTGGGGGGGCTTACGTTAGTGACCACGGTGGAGGACGGACGTCTTGGGGGGCCGTTGACAATGACGGTCCGCCGCGAGAAGAAATGGCGTTCGCGTAACTAAATAGGGGAGATTCCATCGACATTAGCCATCGGACAATAGTAAGCTGTATCGTTCCATGTTTTGTCCTAATATTTATTAGACCTATCGCAAGATTGCCAGGTTTTCTTTGTTTCTTGCCAGTCAGTTGATCCGTTGCGTAAAGTTCTTTTTCTAACCTGTAAAATCCAATGTCCAACTCTGGCGATAATATAACTTCTTTAATTGAATTTAACCTTTACTTTTATTTCGCTCCTAGTATCCAAATTCCTTCCTTATTAGACCTAGGAGCTGGCGCCCAGTACATCATTTATTAAATTATGTTTCGACTTGTGGGAGGAGGTTTCGGAGGAGCGGGGCTTTAAGACGGCCGTATGACACTCAAAGCACCTACGGCCTGGGGGTTTGAGTCCTTCTAATACCTGATAGCCGGCACCTATACTTAATTCTTAGCTTTTAACTGACTATTAAACCTCGTACAAAAAGCTATGTGATAACAGTCAGTTCAATCACACAAAGATCGGGCCTTCTTAAACAACAGGGTAACACAGCCATGGGCGCCGGCAGCGTGGATCAAATGCACCACCTTTGGTTCAGATTTGTTTTTTTTTTAAAATAATTATTGAATAATATGTAAATATTACAATTGTACTTATCGGAGCAAGTTCTACACATAAAAAAACATTTTACGAGTAGAAAAACAATTTTAATTAAAACATTTTTCAGAATATTATAAGTACTTATGTATTTATAATTCATTTATTTATTCATTATTAAATAATAATTGCAATCTATGGGGCTGCTGTGCGAACTTACATATAGCTGCGTCTTCGTTGTCCATAATATTTCTTTTTCTATGTAAACTCATCATACACAAGCCAGCTAGTCGAACTTCGCGCATAGTTAACATTGTCCATGTCCTTAGCTTGCTAAATGAGCGTTCCACGGTACATGTTGTTATAGGTAGGGAGCGTGAGCTCAATTTTATTGGCATGTAATTATAAATTATAGATAGGTAGTGGCATGGCTTATTTGTCAATTAACGCGGTGGGACGGAGTTCAGCACCTTTTTTCATGGTACTTTTAATAAATTAGAAACATGTCAATCAGACGACAACTTGACTAGAATTTACTACAATGAGAAAACAAATATTTACAAAAGCTTAGGCACGCTTAAGCCTGTGATTATCAGAACAGAAAATAAAATGAACAATAAAACCTTGGAACTGTAAGATTAATAACACAATAATGTGTGTATATGAAAAATACATAATAGATAATCAAACATTTATAAAACCATCAAACTTTCTTTTATTCAGCCTCAAGATTTTAGTAAAAATCCCAATGAACTCTAGGGATGTTACAATTACCAACTTGTTTAACTATGAATGCATTTGTATGCTATTACAAATCGATAGTACCAGCTGTCTTTCCACAGGGAATGGTTTGGTTTGGATAGATGAGTTAAATGATAAATAATACATTGGAATTAATACATCTTCTACAAATGTAATGCATATATCAATGCTACATATTTTTTGAAAATCGATATAACCACCAGTTTTTGTGTGAAATACTAGTCTGACATTGACAGCTGATGAATACAGGAATGTTTTTTTATTTATTAATAACACTGATACCTAATTAATATATTAGATTCAAGATATTTTATAATTCAACTTGAAACGAGAAAGGGCGAATTAATATGTCAAGCAATTTGGGATCTCATGTTGACATCTAAACAGTGGATAACTCGTTGCTTCTGCAAAATGTTATGCTCAGGCTTTATTAATCTAAAGATGGCGCTGACTTAATTCATTTTTCAGATAAGTGTGAAAATTTCTGTTTTGCCCATGTACCCCTTAATCAAATCCTTTTATCGAAATGCGTCATTTTGTGTCTATTCATACTACTAGAATTGATAGAACAGTAATTACATTGGTCACATTTAAATGGTTTTTCACCAAAATGAGTCATTTTGTGTATTTTCATACTACTAGACCTTATACATGAGTAATTGCATTGGTCACATTTAAATGGCTTTTCACCAGAATGAGTCATTTTGTGTATTTTCATTCCAGCAGATGTTTTAGAAGAGTGGTTACATTTGTCACATTTAAATAGCTTTTCACCAGAATGAGTCATTTTGTGTTTTTTCATATTACCAGATTCTTTACAAGAGTATTCACATTGGTTACATTTAAACGGCTTTTCACCAGTATAAGTCATTTTGTGTATTTTCATACTACCAGACCTTATACATGAGTAATTGCATTGGTCACATTTCAGTGGCTTTTCACCAGAATGAGTCATTTTGTGTTTTTTCATATCACCAGATTGTATACAAGAGTATTCACAGAAGACACATTTAAATGGTTTTTCACCAGAATGAGTCATTTTGTGAAATTTCATATTACTAGATCTTATACAAGAGTACTTACATTGATCACATTTAAATAGCCTTTCACAAGAATGAATCATTTTGTGGTTTTTCAAAACACTAGATGTGACACAAGAATAATTGCATTGGTCACATTTAAATGGCTTTTCAACAGAATGAGCCATTTTGTGTCTTTTCAAAACATTAGATGTGACACAAGAATAATTGCATTGGTCACATTTAAATGGCTTTTCAATAGAATGAGCCATTTTGTGTCTTTTCAAAACACTAGATGTGACACAAGAAAAATTGCATTGGTCACATTTAAATGGCTTTTCACCAGAATGAGTCATTTTATGTATTTTCATACTATCAGATCTTAAACACGAGTAATTACATTGGTCACATTTCAAGGGCTTTATACCAGAATGAGTCATTTTGTGTCTTTTCATTTTATTAGATGTTCTACAAGAGTAATAACATTGGTCACATTGTAATGGCTTTTCATCGGAATGGGTCATTTTGTGTATTTTCATATTACTAGATGTTATACAAGAGTAATTACATTGATCACATTTCAATGGCCTTTCACAAGAATGAGTCATTTTGTGTTTTTTCAAAACACTAGATGTGACACAAGAATAATTACATTGGTCACATTTAAATGGCTTTTCACAAGAATGAGTCATTTTGTGTATTTTCATTCCAGCAGATGTTTTAGAAGAGTGGTTACATTTGTCACACTTAAATGGCCTTACACGAGTGTGAGTCATTTTGTGTAATTTCATGCTACTAGATCTTATACATGAGTAATTACATTGGTCACATTTTAATGGCTTTTCACCAGAATGAGTCATTTTGTGCATTTTTATTCCACTAGATGTTTTAGACGAGTGGTTACATTGGTCACACTTAAATGGCCTTACACGGGAGTGATTCATTTTGTGTAGTTGAAAATTGCGAGAATGAATGCTGTAGTAATCACATTGATTACATTTAAATGCTTTTTTACCAGATTGAGCCATTTTGTTTTGATTCTTGAATTCGGATCGCATGCTTACATAATTAACGGTCTCCGCCTTTGATTTTTTACGACACGTTTTGTGAAGCTTCAATTGAGATAGCGAAGCAAAAATATCAAAACAAAAACTGCACACAAAATTTTCCTTATTAAATAATTTTTTCTCCAACTTTATAACAGCTACTAATAATTTGGGATCTGTGACGTAAGATTGGATATGCTTACGTTTAGCAGTGTGACTGACTATATTAGTAATCGTTTCATTTATGCCCAATTCTTTTTTAATGTTTTGATAGTCAATCTGTATTTCGTCGTATGGCTCTTGTGCGTCTCTCTCTGACAATCCGAGACTACCGGAATAGGTCACGGCAGTGGTTGCAGAAATCAACTAAAAGAAGATGAAATATCGCATTAACATGTAAGCAAATGACTTAGCTGTATGAGAGAATAATATATAAAAAATCAAACATCCTAATAATACACATAGGAATCTTGACAAGCATGGTGAATAAAATTTAGAGGAAAATGGGTACTTATGTTGATCAGTATTTTTATTTCAAGTCAATTCGCATGGGATTTAAATATATTATTAAGACTTAAAATATAACTATAATAATAGGGAATCTGACAAGATAATATATTGATTTCAGCTTGTGAGGATTTATAAAAAAAAACATTAGTCGTCCATATGTTTATCAGAGCATCCTATTCCTAGCTAAATATATTCGCTGCCGACCTATAGATTATTTAAGCAGCAGACTAGTAGGTACTTTGCTTGAGTGTATGTCACACTATCTCGTTTAAATTTATGGAATATTTTGTTAGTTATTGATTTACAGGTATACATCATAAAAAAGAGAAACCGGGATTTAAATTCTTATGTTTGCTTAGAGGTTTTGTATCAGCTACATACTTTTCGTTGAAATCAACTTCTTTAAATTAAGTATACGAATTAGTACGCAACCTTTTACCCGTACCTTTTCAACCTGTTATTTGACTTCGTAATGATGAGTTGTTTGAAGTGTGTTATAAATCCGCTTTCAGTTAAAAGCATCTCAATTGAAAATCAGTAAAATTTAATAGTCTTATGTACCACGTTTGATATATACTACATCACCTGCCTATTAAATAATAATTAATAATATCACTTAATAGCCCACATGTTCAGCGTAGGTCAAAATGGAGCTTTTATGTTATGTTCAGAGCAAAACCCTGGACATATCTTAAGCGTTGTTGATAATCTATTTATATAATTCTGAAGCCTTATTATCCTTTATATTTATTTGAGGTATTTGATGACTGTATAAAGTATTTTTCATAAAATAGTATTCTTTTAAATCTCTCACTCTAACGTTTTAGAATATAGTCATATTTCATTAAGTCCATGTGAAGTGATGTTAAGATTTTTTATATTTATTAATTTTTAAACGCATTTACAAAACCATTAGTAAAATTAATGTAAACAGTATATACTTAGTGAAATATTTACGATAAAAAATTATATTTTATATTCTTTGTGATACCAAATTTGTTAAGAATTAGGCATTTTATTATACAAAAAATGAGCACGATTAACACATTTGAAGATAATTCTAAAGATACTGATTATAAGCTATGTCTTTGACCATTCAAATGTGATAAACATCCTACGAATAATGTTTGCATTACAATAATTATTTACCTAAGAATAAGGTAGTATTTTTTTGAAATACGCCATTTCTATTGGCATTACCCAGTGAGTAAGCTACAACAAGGCCGTAGCCATAACTTGACAAACGATAATTGAAGTAGGGAATAAGATCATGTTAACGCGCGTCTTTGAACATGTTCCTAACCAAAAAAGAAATTATTTTTTTAAAAACGGTACACTGGTAGTTTACCCAGTACATACCTATTGGTAAAGTAGGTGCCTACTTCAACAACAGGTATGTTTTACGAATAGTACCTATACTAAATAGGTGTTGATATTGTATTGCTCTTAATTGCAGAAAAGACACGAAAAATCTAAAAATTATTAAGTAGGTACCAATGCAAATTGTTTTATTATTTCTATGGTACCTACTGGTGACAGCTAACAATATCAAAATATTCGAATGTTTTACAGTTCATTCCGTCACTATAGGTAATCATTCCATCCCATCACACGATCAGTATTAATTAAAATAAAAGTAGGAACTTACCCGATTCACTTGTTCCGAATAAGAACAACCCTGTTGCGGATCTTCATAATTGACTTCAATAAGCTCAGTCTTGATGTCAATTAGCTGAGTATCTGTCATCGAAGTTATTATTGTCGGGTCTGAAACAATATTCTGAAAACAAAACATTATGTTATAAAATCAAGAATATTTTTAAGAAGATCGACAATCGTGTGAAGCTCGACCACACACTTGAGGGTGCTCGGCACTTACACTCTGCATTGAGGACATGTAGGTTTATTCAATATTTATCGACATGTGGGCATGGTTTCTGTCGTTATCTGACGGCAAACTTCATTAAAATATAATGGTAACAAGCATATTACAAACAATACTAATCTGCTAATGTTTGAACTCTCATTGTCATACGTATTATACATTAATTTAAAATAGAACAAAATATTATTATGAATATAATTATGCAGATGACGCCATGAGGACAGGACACCTCTAAGTGGAGAAAACTTAGTGTGTGTTGCAATTTGAATGAGCGTCAGTGCATAAACCGAGAGCAGTTGTCAGAACGACGGAAAAGCTTAAAATTACGTATTCTTGACACGTGTTTAACTTTATCCCATATTCTTCTACATCCAAGATAGGTTGCCTATTATTCCACACCCATAAGGCATTTCAGTTCCCATTAATTATATGTTCCTTGGTCACTCAATGCCAGTGACGTCCCGTGGGGGTAGGCAGATTGAGCGTCGCTTGGGGGCGGCAGATACTCGAAGGGCGGCAAATCGAGGAGAATCATTTGGTATAATATAGAAATAGCTACCTAAACTTAGTTATATTATAACCAGAGCTTTGGAGATGTTTTGTTCCGGATGCTTTTTTTTATTATTACCCAGTCAGTACTCGCAGCGATTTTAGTATGATGTCACCACGCTCGACTAGTGATTTTTTAAATTTATTTTTGACTGCTCAGTTTCGTATACAAATGCTAATAAACTTGGCGCCTAGATATTTTTATAAATGTAAAACACCACAAACGAATAATAAATCAGTCATAATAATATAATGTCATTTACTCGGATTAAAGAGTTCCTTTCATAACAGTGGTAGGTATACTGCGCAAAAGCCAATTTATGTCGCGCCATGGTTATTAAAAGAAAATAATATTTTATATAATATCAACGTTGGTAACGAAACAAGGAGAATCTATGGTAGAGATTTATAGGTAGGTACATACCGTATTTTTTAATTTATCCAAATATTTTTGCCAGTCACTAGCGAGATTTAAAAGTTGCCGGATGTACCTATTGCAAATATATACCTATTCGTAATGATTATTAATCCTTATTGACATTTGACATAATCAATTAGTATTCGTGCATATAATAGGTGTTTACGTTAAGTACCAGCTAATTGTAATAAAAATGTACACTAATATGTAGCTACCTAGATTATATCATATTTATCGTGCTGTGAATACAATACTGTGCAATACCTTCTTTTAAGTCGTTTTTTTGTAAACATATTTTTTGCTGATAATAGTGTGGATTTGTAGTTTATTTCAATCATCAACGGTTGAATGTTGAGACTATTAATTAATAGTGTATTTATGATTATATTTAGGTTTATATTAAAAAATAATGAGGAAAATTATTTTGTTTACATGTTGTAGGGTACAATAATAGCATAGAAAAAATGGTGTGAAAATAATACATCTGCGTAGGTATTACTAAATGATATAAGCCAAATGTGTCAGACATATCAACCAAATGGCATCTCAGACTCTGGTGATTTGGGTAAGTGTCTAACTAATATTATTTTTATTCGCTTATTTATTTATTGATATCTAAATTTAATTTTGTATGTTTCAGCTTAGTGGTAGGTATATATTTTATTAGTAATGTATCCAAACCATGGCCCCGATAAGAGGGGGGCTGACAGGGCTCTAACCTGGGGCTCGGGCTCGATAAGTGAGATAAACACTTATCACAAATTTGCTCTAAAAGCAAAAAATTCGCCTGCGGGGCTATTTTCCTTCAATAATGATATTATTTAAAATTATGTGGTTACACAATACAATTTATAATTGTGTAGCGATACTCAAAAACTCCATAATTCAAGTGTATGTATTAAAATATACAAAAAAACACTAAATATACACATCAATTTTAACGCGTACACCATTTGGAAAACATTACTGTAGAGCGTCACACTGCTTTTATCCTTAACAATAGGTAGGGAGGGGGACAAAGATCCTAACATGGGGCCCGCTTCAGGATGAGGGGGCCATGCTTCATACAACACATTTCTTAGATACTGGAGTAATGAAAGGATGATAAAAAAATGGGGCGGCATTTTGACGCTGCCTAGGGGCGGCATTTTGTCTAGGGATGTCACTGCTCAATGCTGTTTATGACTGATATGGTGATTACCATGTAAATTAATTAGTTGGGCCAATTATGGTGGCTCTATGTTTCCCTATACTTCCCTCCACCTCAAATCCCAGCTATTGTCAGATATTGAATAACATTCAGTTACCTCATGACAACGGGCGCGTGTTGGCTTATTACAGCTATACCGTCGTTTAATGAGTAATTTAAACATACAGACTGATTCAAAAAATAAAATGCATACCACGAGCGTGTGCAGTGCAACCGTTGTGGAAGCCATAATTTCAACTTAGTCTCCGTGCAAGCTCCGTTAATCAAACCACTTGTATACGTGTTACCAGCACAGGGTGTGTCCTCATTTAGCATATCATTCATCAAAAGTGTACTGTGCAAGAACGAGAGAGCATGCACCAAGGATCAGCTTTAACCAGACCAAAGATCAACATAAAAAGTCAGTGTTTAGGATCCTACGTGTAACCGTGCCCTCTCAGCATCCACATTTACCATCCCAATCATTCCACTAATCAATTACAGTCCACTATGAAAAACGAAACCTTATATATTTCATACAAGTGTTTGAATAAGAATAGCAATAACACAATAAGAATGGAACGTACCTGTGAATCGTTATTGAACATTGACAAATCCGAGCATTCACCGAGGTCTTGGAAGGCTTGTGCTCGAAGGAGGTCCACTTCATTATCACTCAGAGATACGTCATGCATACACTTGTGATTGATCAGAATCTTTTTTGAAGAGAAAAATGCATAACATACATCGCATACAAAATTATTGCGATAAAAGGAAGCCCTTGTCAATTTTAAACAGATTTCTTTTTCGTAAGCATTCACTATTTCCTGCTTAATGTCATGTTCGTGTATTATAATTGCATCGTACCGCATTGCGGCTTGCATCTCAGGAATGTCGCCTGCTTCGTGCTGAAAAAAATGAAAAGAATGCTACTTGAATTATTTTCTTATGAATATTGTCATAAATATTGTAGATATAAATTTCTATAATGAATGAGCTGATATTTTTAACCTAGTATCAGAAAAGCTTATCATCAATATGCCTACCTATACTATGTCAGTAGTCTTTGTCAACGTTTTTTACATTTTTTTGGTATGGCCGCGATAATACGTACATCCAGCAGTAAATCCATGCACGTGTAAACGGGGATTAATAATTTCCCGGAACCCGTTATTTTTGGATTACAGTGACACTTAAATACAACAACGATTTGGATTAGGTAATATGAATAGAATGTTCCAGCAAACGTTTCTGTCTATTTAACAAATCATTTCTGACGAGTTGCCGTTTAGTTATAAATCCATATTCAGTTATTATTTTCGTAAATCGGTACCTACAACATTATAAACCGACGCGTAAACCTCTCGGCCATCGTTGGGTGCCACGTTGCAATGTTTATATTTTCTACATTTAAAATAAATGAATTCGACAATTAAATGTGTGTCCTTGTAGACGACGAGGTATGTAAGGTAGAATTTCATGATACTCTTTTCAAGTTGAAAATTATTCATGTACAGACCTACAAACTTATCTGGAGAATGAGATGGGGGAGCCACAGTCGAAAACAATCATTGCCGACTCAAGTACAAAACCGATACATTCACAACGACTGGTCCTACTTTTTCTGCCCCTCCCGTTGTTGTCTATGGATGACCTGTCAATGCCTGTCATTGTTCTATAGAATGCTCACACTGACGCGTCTGTCAAGTTCACACAGGGAATAGTTTAATACACTAGCATTAACACACCTTCTACAAATATAATGCATAGATCAATGCTACATATTTTTTGGAAAATGATATTACCACCGGTTTTGTGTGAAGGACTAGGCTGACTTTGACAGCTGAAGAATAACAGGAATTTATATTATTTATAAATAACACTGATAGTTCATATAGTTGATTTGAGATATTTTTATATCTCAATTTGAAACGAGAAAGGGCGAAAAAAGTTATGTCAAGCAATCTGGGATCTGATTTTGACAGCTGAACAGTGGACCATACGTTGCACGTGCAAAAAGATATGCTCGGGCTTTATTAATCTAAAGTTGGCGCTGAGACTACCAAATCACGACTCGTAACTGGCAAAATCTTACATTTGAATGACGTTTTTCAATATGGCGACCCATGGTAGTTTGTAGTAAATATAATAATGTATTATTGAAATAATTTTATATACTGGCAAAACTGATGATTAGTTGTAGGAAACGCTTCCTCGTAAAATATCTGTCAAATGGTTTAAATAACAATTCGACTTTATTTGGTTTGAAATGCTGTGAAACATATCTGCAAAAAACGAACTAACGTCTCGGTACATACATTCTACAACAATTAAGAATTTGTAATAACAAACTAACTTCAAAAATGCACGTGGCATCATCAGCATTCTCCCGGTTCATATTGGTGTTGGCGTCTGGTTTGCTTGTATGTTTCACATGAGAGGAATAATAAATTATTATAATCTTTTACATAAGATTCAAGCTCACATATTTCGCGTTTTACGTCCATTTTGAGTTTTTGAATAATTGAGAATAAGCCAAGGATTACCGGGACAGAACACAATCTGGCAGCGGTGAAATGACATTGACAATATGCCACAGTGTTGCCATCTTTTTGTAACCGAATTATAAGAACACACCCCAAGAAATTATAGTATGCGTTGTCATTTTAGCTGTTTGATATAATATATTTGATAATTTGAGATATCATAAGAACCTTTTTTATAATGGTTACTCTTCCAATCAAAAATGCTTACCGGTAGATTTAAAAAAATTAGTTTTAAATCAATAATTTTTTTTACCTCTTTCGAACAAATTCGTTGTAAATGATTGGATGCCCTACATTGGAAGGTATCAAGTTGCTGTAGGTTCAAAAATCGTCGGGCATCGTATTTAAAAAAAAAACACAAAATAATGATATATTTATAGAAGGTAGGTAGGTATATTATTAATCTGAGGTGTTGTCAAATCAGGTGTATTGAATACATTTTATTTGTTTGTTCCTGACCAGTTTAGGTAGACACCTAAAACAAAAAATTTAAACCTTGATCGATGTTCCAATGATAATAAATTAAATTAAATTGATCTTATAGGTACGTGCACTAACGGGTACATTCCGATTCTCGGTGCAAATAAATATGATCACATCGGATAATTAACCTAGCTTTAGTTTGCAAAATTCCCCAGTGGGAAAGATACCAAGGAAATAAAAAAACGTGGTATAATATTAAAAAACAACCCAGTTCTTGGAAAACATAAAATTTGCGATGTGAGGAATAGTTGGAAAACTGTAAAAGTGGCAACACTGTCATTGAATTTAATGTTGTCTTTGAGAAGAAAAGAAGACGCATATTCTCACATGTCCGTGACACATTCTTGATTTAAATACGTAAAATGCATATAAAACGCGAAGTAAATGAATTCGAAGCTGATGCTGAAGAGGAGAGTAGTCGAGAAGCGAACGGTATGGCGTATATTAAGCAAGAGATTCCTGATAGTGCCAGCGACAATTTTGAGGTTAGATTATTAAAACTTATTTTTTACCTACCTACCTGACTTTTCGTTAACCGATTTGGCCGATTAACTCAAAAAGTCTTATATATTTACATGTTCAATATCGTAAGCTAACTACCAGTGTGTGACCATAGAGCAACGCGTGGATAGGTTTGTTACCAATGGAAACAAAATTTGTTGATATATTGAAATGTGCTGACTACATTCCGATTCTTCTGAAGGCACATCAAATCGGAAAACATGAACCGATAATTTATCGCTTCCAACCAATGACACGCAGGCCGCACTTTTTGGTTTGCGCGGTGTACAGTTTTGCTGTCCACACACATGGGTTTGCGCAGGCAACACCATGGTGAAGCATGAGCGTATGGCCGGCCTTTAAAAAGAGAGCCGCTACATTATTTAAACACGCGTTGCCGCCATGACAGGTAGGTACGCTTCTGTGAAGACTTCTATTAATGAAACTACAGCGACTTCTGGTTATCGACGAGATCTTAATTATATTGTCCGACAGTAATCAATATTATTCAGAACCTTTCAACGCACAATCCCACTAAAAAATCTGATATTAATTTCCAGCGAGTTGATTTCAAGGCGGAGTATGTTGAAGACGCCATAAACCAAAGTATTCATGAGGGTCCTCAACCCGGGTGCTCTCATTCGGAATGGAAACCAATAAATCGGGTAGATACCTACACAATATTCTATGAATCTAAAACAATGAATGCATTTACGTACTGATATGGAGGGTTTGTTTATATATTAATCAATACCACTGATTCGGTATAATTGAATGATACAAGGTAAAGTTTTCCTTTCACACGAAATGGATAACAAAAATATATGAGAAAGTTTATGTAACAATTGTCAATAATTTGTCATGGATGCTTCATCATTATTAGAGATGAAAGAGTGTTTTATTTGTTTATAGACTGAATATTTATTATTAAAACTTGGTTAATAAGTACACGCACTATGGCAGGAAAACATAACGTATTTAAATTTGGGACTTGACTCGATATTTCCTCGGCAAATCAATGAGTCTACAAGCCAAACAGATCATGTGCAGTAATTTCGCCTATTTAATACCCACGATGGCCGAGCGATTTAAGCATCGGCTTATGATGTGGATCCTAGAGTGCAAAAATTATAATTTGAGAGTCATGGCCGCCGTTGTGGGGCTGCGATATAATATGATGAAAGGATTGTCAGTATTGTAGTTCTCGAAACGGCCACGCTTCACGTTAAACTTGCCACAGTTAGGTTCGAATGATGAATCAGGCAAATACGCATATTGTTTTTCAATTTGCGCTTAGAGTTAAGTATAAACCGTGTAGCTAACATCCGTTTCTCGTAAAAACAAAAATCTGTTAATTCGAACCTCCACTCTTTGGAAGTCCGTATGATTATATTAGGATCTTGTAAAATGAATAATTTTGGTTTTATACTTGAAGAGCTTGATCAGTTTTAGCATCAGAAACAGAAACATGTCATGTTTCCCAGGTTACATGTAAACTGTACGTAAAACATTTCACCGTGGCACAGTTCGCCGTGAGCTTTCTTATCGGGAAGAGATGACTATCACTACACGGTCTCCATTTTATTAGATTCAATATGAACATTAATTCAATCGTCAAAGCTTAGTGGTTGAATAGTTGTTTGGGTTACCCGGTTCGCGTCAATAAATTGACGTTATACTGTTTATGGATGATAAGTGATAGGTGAGGTTAATGAATGATGATGATAGGTTGTATGAATGATGAGAGCCGGTACCACGGCTTGTATGACGGTCATACTATATCAAGCTGACCTGACCGTGGCCCACGAACAACTTCTAAATCAGTCAATGCGTCAACACGCGCTCGTTTGTTCGCTTAGGGGATTTTGAGCAAGGCTGTCTAGGAGTCACGCTGTAGGTAAGAAACGACGGTAAGGTATAACAACTTGCCCACGTCCGCTTGCTGCTTATTAGTTGAGGTAACTCAATGTTATTTGCATCACGGTCTATAATGACCCGTGACTGCCGGCAGTTAGGGGGGGGTGGGGGCCAAGGAAAAGAATGTAAATTAGTCCCATAGGCTCTTTTTCTTCTTCACAGCCTAATTTCTCGTTTATCGGTCTTTTGTCTATTGCACTCGGTGTACCTACACCATGGTCCCCACATCCTGAAACAGGCCCTTAGGCTAGGATATTTGGCGAACCCCCTACCTACCGCTAAGATTAAAGGCAGTATGAAAAACTAAATTAACGTTTTCCAAATTGTATTTTAGTTCAAATTAAGGGTCCTATACAGTGAATTATTGGAGATTTTTAATACATCTACTTTAATAATAAAGCTGTCAAGTATTGACACATAATAATCAAAAAATATATTGCACAGTTATATAAGTAATTAAAAATGGTCATGACTTTTTTTACTATTAAAGCTAATTTATGATGTGTGTTTATCTCACTTATCTAGTCAATCTGACACGCCGGGCCCCCCATAACCCGGGCCCCCAGGCTAGAGCTCTGTCAGCCCTTCCAAGCTATGACCTACACCACTCCGGAATTCGGGTGAACACGGAGAATTTTTTGACAGTTCCATTAAGGATTGGGTATCTAAATAACCCGACATTAGTATTTCGAAATTTTTGTGTAAAAATTAAAATATAAGAAATTTTTCTAAAAAGAGTGCTGGAGAATAATTACAAAATCATTTTTTTGCCGTGTTTTTATTTGTCTAAGCCCAAAGGTATTTTTAAATGGCTTTCAATTTCAATGTTTTAAATCATTCTCATAATTTTTATGTTTGGGGGGTGCCAGGCCCCTTGCCCTCCCCCCCATCCCTGGGTGCGCCACTGACTGTTGGTCACTAAAGACTAAAATTTTTGAGGAGGTGAGCCTTGAATTTTTATTTTCTGATTTCGGGGGCCCATGGTATGAATAAGTTTGAAAAGCACTGGTCTAGACTCAAGAGCTACAATATTTATGCCAAATTCCACCACAATCACAATTTTCTATAAAGGTGCTGGTGAATTACATTCTGATCATTTTTATTTTGGGGTGTACCAGGGCCCCCTGCCCCCCCCTGGGTGCGCCACTGACTGCCGGTGACTCGGTTTTGTGACAATAATACTGGGATTTGAGATATAAGGATTACGGCCACCTCAATTTGGCGCAAATAATAATTATTGTACCTACTATTTTTAGTTCATTTAACATTCGCGTGCCATAGGTTCGCAATCACTGCTATATAATATAGAAATATGAAGACACTGATATGCTTTTTTTTATTATTTAAATTTTTTAGATCCCTTCAAACTACTCCACCAATATAAAATTTGAGACTGATTTCGAGCGAGATGACTCAGAGAATGAGATGTTTCAAAATCATGTAGCGCAAAGCAATTATGATTACCCTCAACCTACTTGCTCGTATTCCGAAAGCAACCCTGTAAATCAGGTAAATATATAATAATTTATTTATTTTAAATCTATATTAAATTAACATAATGGTGTGCACCAAACCTGCCGTCATTATATAAACCTCATCCTGATGTCAACCTGATCCCTAATGGTCGGTGTCCAAATAGGAATGTAGTCTATATCTAACGATTAACACATGAGACTATTAGCAAGGCCTGAACAAAACGAACCATAAGTGCGAATGAGAAAGGATTCAGCACACTTATGTCTCCGCAATATGCGTAGGAGTAAGATAGAATTTCTATGGCTGAATTAAATATTTTTTGGAAACCACGCCGGTAAATATTAGGGTTAGTAGTAGTTAATTATGTTTAGTGTATTCAGTATAAATGTAAAATATATTTAACTATGTTGCGTTTAATTTTGATAACCATACTGAGAAACAGCATGATGGTATAACGTTTTATAGTTTGTTAATAATAATAAAATTGAATTTCTAATCTTTCACTATTCAAGAATAGAAACATTAGAACCCGAGTAAAATGTTCATTAAAAACAAGTCAAACTGCTTCATTTCTGCCTGTGTAGCAAGTTACACCTGTTTTGATATAATATGCTTTACCCGTGTTCACTTTTCATACAACATTCAGCACTTTCTTTTAAGCCGGTTGGTACTGTGATGACACTACTTAGAAACCACCCCTCTCTCACTAAATCTAACCTAAACCGATAGTAGGAGTTGCTTCAACAAATATCAATTTTTTTAAACATAGCCATTGTTTTTCCCAGAGCCTTTCAACAGATTTGCTCACTACTAAATCGGATACTAATTTTCAGTTGTTTTTAATTTAGAGTATGTTTCTGATACAAAACCCTGAAGAAAACTTGTTAATTTCAACTTGGTTAAATTTGGAATGCTTACCAGTAAATCAATTCGATACCCAATATTCTATAAATTTTAACTACTATAGTTTGTGTGACTTGCACTCAGTAAGGTGTAGAAGTGTGCTGCTAAAAATATGTCAGTCAACGAATATTGGTAACTAGAATTAGGTTCCTAGTTTTTTTTATGAATCCTCCAAATGAAAATATGTCGCCCAATTTCATATAAGTGATAACTTTAGGTCTTATACGTATCCTAATATTACGCACCGGATAATAATATGTCGTGATGGGAACAAAAAGAACCGTCCGAAATAGTTTATTTAAGTTATTTGATGATTTTTATTTTTAAATGTTTTTAAAAATACTGTTTTATCATATTTATATGTTGTTTTGACTTCATGTTAATGCAATACTCCACATTCTTTTAGTTGATTCCTGTAACCACTGCAATACCCTATTCTGCTAGTCTCGGATTGTCAGAGAGAATCCTAGAAGTACAAGAGCCATACGATGAAATACAGATTGACGATCAAGACATTAAAAAAGAATTGGTGTTACATGAAATAATTGCTACTGATTTCAATAATCCAAACAAAATTAATAAAAAAATTCGTAATAAGACATTCGGCAGTCAATCTGCTTTGTTGAAACGAGACAAATTAAATTACTTTAAAGTAAAACCATTTAAATGTTCCCAATGTGACTACTCATCAAACACATATAGTAAGATGAAATTACACAAAATAATTCATTCAGATGAAAAGCTATATAAATGTGACCAATGTAGTTACTCATGTATAATATTTTGTTCGATGAGAAGCCACAAAATGACCCATGTTGGTGAAAAGCCATTTAAATGTGACCAATGTAATTACTCTTTCAAAACATCTAGTAAGATGAAATTACATAAAATGACTCATTCTGGTGAAAAGCCTCTTAAGTGTGACAGGTGTAATTACTTTACTTCACGCTCTGATACGATGAAAAAACACAAAATGACTCATTCGGGTGAAAAGCCATTTATTTGTGATCAGTGTGATTACTCATGTATTACATCCAGTGCGATGAGAATACACAAAATGACTCATTCTGGTGAAAACCCATTTAAATGTGTCGATTGCAATTATTCTTCTAAAACATTTAGTGATATGAAAAAACACAAAATGACTCATTCTGGTGAAAAGCAATTTAAATGTAATCTTTGTGATTATTCAAGTATAACATCATCTAATATGAAAATACACGAATTTTCACATTCTGGTGAAAAATCATTCAAATGTGACGATTGTGATTACTCTTGTATAACATCTCAGAATATGAAAATACACAAAATGACACATTCTGGTGAAAAACCATTTAAATGTGACCAATGTATTTACTCGTCTACAACATCTCGCAATATGAAAATACACAAAATGACTCATACTGATGAAAAACCATATAAATGTGACCAATGTTATTACTCTTGTAAAACATCTGGTAATCTAAAATTACACAAAATGACACATTCTGGTGAAAAACCATTTAAATGTGACCTGTGTAATTACTCTTGTATAACATCTGGTAATCTAAAATTGCACAAAAGGACTCATTCTGGTGAAAAGCCATTTAAATGTGACCGATGTAATTACTCTTGTAGTACATCTCGTAATATGAAAAAACACGAAATCACTCATTCTGGTGAAAAGCTATTTAATAGTAAACAATGAAATTACTGTTATATCCGATCCTTAGCTGTATAAAATTAGACAAAATGACTCATTGTGGTAAAAAGCTATTTAATGTGTCCACTGTTATTACCTTTGTATAACATGTCGTAACATTAAAAAAAACAAAATGGCTCATTCTGATGAAAAACCACTTAAAAGTGACCGATGTGACTACTCATCGATAATATCTGATAAAGTGAAATAACACAAAATGACTCATACTGATGAAAAACCATATAAATGTGACAAATGTTATTACTCTTGTAAAACATCTGGTAATCTTAAATTACACAAAATGACACATTCTGGTGAAAAACCATTTAAATGTGACCTGTGCAATTACTCTTGTATAACATCTAATAATCTAAAATTACACAAAAAGACTCATTCTGGTGAAAAGCCATTTAAATGTGACCGATGTAATTACTCTTGTATTACATCTCGTAATATGAAAAAACACGAAATCACTCATTCTGGTGAAAAGCTATTTAATTGTAAACAATGAAATTACTGTTATATCCGACTTAGCTGTATAAAATTAGACAAAATGACTCATTGTGGTAAAAAGCTATTTAATGTGACCACTGTTATTACCTTTGTATAACATCTCGTAACATTAAAAAAAACAAAATGGCTCATTCTGATGAAAAGCCACTTAAAAGTGACCGATGTGACTACTCATCGATAATATCTGATAAAATGAAATAACACAAAATGACTCATTATAGTGAAAAATCTTTTTAATTTTTAATGGCAATGTAATTACTCGTTTATTGCATTATAAAGTAGACAAATTTACTCATTCTGGTGAAAAACCTTATAATGTGATCAATTTAATTACTATTGTATAACATTTCGAAATATAAAATTACACAATATTACTCATTCTGTTGAAATGTATTATAAAGGTTATCAATGTGACTATTCGTGTATAACATCTGGTAAGATGAAATTACTTAACACGACTATTTCTGGTGAACAGCCTATTATATGTCGCCAACGTAATTGATCGTGTGGGTATATTTTCTGATCCGATGAATAATGTGATTATTCATAATATATTAGGTACATCCTATACGATGAAAATAAACAAAATGACTCACTGGTGCAAAGTGGTTTAAATGTGATATTATTTGTTTCTCGAGTATAACATATAAGTTTTAAATGTAACGACTGTAATTTCACATGTATATCAACTGTTGGATGAAGGCACACAAATTAACTCATATTGGCTTATATAAGATATTATGATAATTTCTTTATGTTTTATAAAAAAAACATAGTTGTTATCTTATATATAAAAACTGTATTCATTTATCATAAATTAGTCCAAAACTAGAGTACAGTTCAGCCGAATGAGTCAATTTAAATTCTGTACGCATGGCATCAACATTACATGAAAATTGAGATGTTATGTCATTGTTGAAATTATCAGAATTTCTCGTTAAATTTAATAATAAATAAATATAACTAAACTGGTAGATTTAAAATTAATGTGTACAACAGGTTTAATAAGAGAAATATACCATCCATTTTATAATTCATTACTAAACCATGATCGAGCTACTCTATGAAGAAGTTTCAACATTGTTTTGTCTTTTTATCTATATTTTAATATTTTTTTTTGTTTTAGAAAAATGTTATGCTTAAATAATTCAACAATTAGTTTGTACAATACTAAATTCTTTCTAATTTTGTCAATCTGTTCATCAATATGTTATTATGTCTAGGATATTTTTTAGCAATAAAATTTTGTTGTATAATTTTTTGTTTTATTTGTAGTGTACTTTTGTACTTGTCATCATTTTTTTCATACTTATATTGTGATGATACTCGCATCCAGCATAATAAATATAATATTAACCTAGTAAGGTGTGTAATTTTATGTGTATCTTATAAAAATAAGAGTGTTCGATTTTGTTATAGGTAGAAATATGGCATATTGCTAGTCAAGATTGCTAAAATCAAGCATTTTGCTAGATCTAGTACTGATGTTAAGAATATGCTGATTGAAAGTAAACTTTGCATCATACAATACACCCAAATCTTTTATCTCCGTTACCCTACTCAATATTATACCAATGTGTATGGGAACAATAAGGTGTGCCTTGAACGACTGAATGAAAAAATATTACATTTGGAGGCAGCAAATTCAAGTTTATTCAAAATAGACCATTGCGCGATAGCATCTAGATCAGACCGCATCATAGCACAGTATAATGGGGTTTCAATAGTTCGAAAAAGTACAAGTGAAGTATAAATAAACAAGATGTTTTTATTAGTATTTTTTGAAATATCAGTGTATGAAGTTACTGTGTTCAAAATTAATATTTATTTAATATAACTAAGTTACAGAGATCGCATCGTGAAATATACATAGAAAAGAAAAGATAAATATTATTTAAATCGATACAAACAATCAAAACCCAATAATGGCTTGTCTAGTCTCTCTAGGGGATTCCGGCCGATGGCGGTGGTTTGAGAACCAAAGCCGCGAAATACAAAACGGAAGATAAAACAAGAAATTAACGATATGGTACAATAGAGATAATCTATGATATAAATTATCGAGATAATATTAAAAGACTTAATCCTTGTAACACTAACAAGGAATCTTGTTCTTGAACACACAAATTAATATTAGTTAATTACCAACACACTTTACAGTTATATTGCATGAGAAAAACACTTATAATATTCAATAAAGCTATGAGAGAATGTTCGTTTTATTTAGATTACTTTAAAAAGAATCGCGGGTTATATAGAATACAACGGCAATGATTTGAAAGTTGTAAATTCTTAATAGATTGACACAAAAAAAAACAAGGAGATGGGAGAAATATTTCAAATAGAAATATGAAGATTAATTAAATAACGATGCAGCTGATAATGGTACTTAATGTTTTTGGCGAGCAAGTTGCTGAGTTCGGGGCCTTCTGGTGGTGGTGCAGAGGGAGATGAAGGGAGAGGTGGGCAGGCCTAGTCTGCAGGTCGTCAGGTAGAAAAGGAGGCCTTCTCTTCAAGATTATTTAATGCCTCCTTGGCGTCTGTTATAGGTGTGGGGGGTTGGGTCGACGCCTGTGGGGATTCTACTAACCGTATGGGGGCGAGTTTTATATTCAAAATTTATGGATTGGCTTTAGGTCGGCTCTCGGGTATTGCCCCCTATGGTATTGTCGTACCTTTGGTCATTATCGTCCCCGGCTCAGGTGTTATGGGTCCTGCGGAGGTCGTCGGTATAGCAGATTTTGGGGGTGTTCTTGGTTTGCCTCTAGCTGTCGTGAGATGGCGCCAGAGTTATCGTTTTCGCGGTACTTTGACTTACGGCGAGAAATGACACTATTCATAAAGTTACGCCGGTATGATTGTGATAGTCAGATCATCGTAGTGTTAATCAGTTTTGTACTAAGTTGATTGGGGTGGTTGTTCGATCGACGAGGTGGAGGTTGTTGATTCCGCTGGGGTGAAGTTGTTACTCGGGGTACGTACGACTTTTGTGCAGGTGGCGCTTTGTATTTCGAACTAACGCAACATGCCAGGTACCTGTAGTTTAGGGTGCTTTGGCTTTGGGGGGCTGAACCTCGTTGCGTCGCGCTTTCCAAATGACCGCATCGGGCTAATCCCGTTGGTCCAGGAGTTTCCATTCGTACCGTGGCAGGGGCTCCAAATTTTGATTTGGTAATCGTACATAGTGGTTTACACTAAATTATAAATCGACAACCTACCTTTTTGTCATTTGAAAGGTGTTTTCAAGGTATGTATGTTCACTATTTGGAATATTACATTCTCAAATCTTGTGAAAAGAAATGGTTTATTAAATATATACATCTTATGTAAAAAATAGTTGACACCCCTGCTATAGGTTTTTTTTTGGATTGTTCTAACTCCATATGAGGCAATTGACAAACGCTTTAGGTGAAAAATGAGACCAATCGCTTTACACATTTTTGACATAAACTGGTATCGCGTATTCGCAATTGAAGGAATCGACGACTGATATTAAAAGTAACGTTCTATATTTTTTCAGTTCGCCATGAACACATTTAAATAGCTTTTCACCAGAATGAGTCATTTTGTTGCAATTTTATGAAACTACATGTAAATGAGTAATACACTTGAGTAATCACTTTTAATTAGCGTTTCAATAGAATGAGTAATTTTGTGTAGTTTCATGTATTTCGAACGTGCACAATACGAATAACACTTTGACAACATCGCAATAACTTTACACCAGAATGAGTCATTCTGTGATTTTTCTTCGCATCCGATTTTATAGATGTGTAATTACATTGGGTACACTAACATGGTTTTTAGCAGAATGAGACATTTTGTGTCTTTTCATAGAACTAGACCATAGACAAGAGTAATTACATAAATCACATTTGAATGGCTTTTCACCAGAATGTGACATTTTATGTAATTTAATCTTACCAGACGTTGTACAACAGTAATGACATTGGTCACATTTAAATGGCTTTTCACCAGAATGAGTCATTTTGTGTGATTTCAACTTAGTAGATGTTATAGAACAGTAATTACATTGGTCACATTTAAATGGTTTTTCACCAGAATGAGTCATTTTGTGTGTTTTCATATAACCGGATTGTATACAAGAGTAATCACATTGGTCACATTTAAATGGCTTTTCACCAGAATGAGACATTTTATGTGATTTCAACTTAGTAGATGTTATAGAACAGTAATTACATTGGTCACATTTAAATGGCTTTTCACCAGAATGAGTCATTTTATGTATTTTCATACCATTAGACTGTATACAAGTGTAATTACATTCGTCGCATTTTAAAGGTAATTCACCGCAATGAAGCATTTTGTGTCTGCTCACTCTACTAGATGTTATTATACAAGAGTAATTACATTGTGCACATTTGAATCGCTCTGCAACATGTCTCCTTCTGTGTATTTTCATATCACGAGATTGTATACAAGAGTAATCACATTGGTCACATTTAAATGGCTTTTCGCCAGAATGCGTCATTTTGTGTATTTTCAAATTACCAGATTGTATGCAAGAGTATTCACATTGGTCACATTTAAATGGCTTTTCACCATAATGAATCAATTTGTGTGATTTCATAGTAGTGGATCGTATGCAAGAGTAATAACATTGGTCACACTCAAATGGCTTTTCGCCAGAATGCTTCATTTTGTGTATTTTCAAATTACCAGATTGTATGCAAGAGTATTCACATTGGTCACATTTAAATGGCTTTTCACTGGAATGATTCGTAATATTAAGATTTTTTAAATTAGATCGAATGCTCTTGTCATTCTCCGTTTTATTCGCTATTGCTTTTTTATGACACGCTTTGTGAAGCTTTAATAGAGGTAACGATGCAAAAAAATCAAAACAAACACTGCACGCAAAATTTTCGTTATTAAATGATTTTTTTTCTAACTTTATTACGACTTCTAATACTTTGGGATATGTGAAGTTAGATTGTGTTTGCTGACGTTTAGCAGTGCTACTTACTATATTCGTAATCGATTCATATAAGCCCAATTCTTTTTTAATGTCTTGATAGTCAATCTGTATTTCATCGTATGGCTCCTGTACTTCTAAGTTGCTCACTGGAAATCCAAGACTATCGGAGTATGTCATGGCAGTGGTTGCAGGAATCATCTAAAAGAACGCAGAGTATATTGTAAATATAACCAAGTATATAATAGCACTATCGTAATGAATGGGAAGAGTATTTTTTTCCACAGTGGCAAATGAAAAATATATTTGTATTATTTGTACTTCAAGTGTATCAATTCCGAAAAGAGGCAACATTGAAAGACATTATTTTAAACCGTCCATGGAAACTATGATGGAAATTATCCGCCTGGTACTGAGTTGCGTAAAAATATAGTGAGACAATTGTAAATACAATTGTCTGGTCAACAGTCTTTTCTCAAGAAGTTTAATGATACATCCAGACAGCTACCGTGCCTTATTTGGTAATAGCAGATGTTTTAATGAAACATAAGAAACCCTTTGAAGATGGTGAAATATAGAAAGTGGGTTTTATTAAAACTGATGAAGCATTATATAAAATTTTTATAATAAAAGTCAAAAAAAGTTAGTCAGTATTTCAATCACATATCAACGTTGCTAATAGAGTTAACCATTTGATTTAAGGATTTCTCTATTTAAGAATGATATTTTTACATTTGATGATAATATAAATGCGGAAGAAATAGCCATTAAAATTAGTGTTTTATTAGATACCGATTGTACACACCTTGCCACACTTGAAAGAGAAATATCGACACTAGACTGTTATGTGGTCATGAAAGCCAGAGCTTTAAGTATTGATAATTTTTGGAGCTTAATTTATGATAACAAATATCCACATCTTGGAAAGCTGCAGCATATTTAACTTGCATTTTTGGTTCTACATGTCTGTGCGAATCGGCTTTCTCTTCAATGAATGCAATCGAAACTAATGATATATTGACTGCGTGCTTAGGTCTAGCGGTAACTTCATATCACGTACAATATGTCAAAATTGCAAAAATATGCAATGCAAAGTTCGGATGAAAATAAAATATAAAATCTCAGGTATATATGAATTGGTTTTTACGCCAAATTTTGGAAAAAGTAGACATTGGAGGGCACTGAGTGAATCCGTAAAATGATTATATTTTTGTTGACGTGTTTGAGTGCTATGTCAAGTGCATCGTTCAAAGCGATACATTCCGCAGTAAATACAGATGCATTTTGATTAATGCTTCTTTTTATTTGAATATCCAATTCCGGACAAATGCATGCAGTTCCAACTGAAGGGGAATCTTGTACTTTATTATTTTCATATAAATTATATATTATTTTATTTTTAATTTAAATTGTTTTTCATGCGACGAACGTGCTTGTCTATTAGCACAATCAATTACAATAGTGGTCAATTCAAATTCATCATTGTTCATTCACAAATGGATTCTATCATGGGCCCAAATCCTCAAGCGGGCCCTCAGGCTAGGATCTTTCAACCATATATTTAAAATATTTAATAGTTATGAAACGAAGCAGCGCTGCAGGCGACTTTTTTACTATTATTAAAATTATGTGAAAACTAACCAAGAACTCAGTAAATAGAATTTTGTTTTGCTTTAATATATTTGGCGTAGAAATCGAAGACATGGCAAACTTATTTTTTTGTAATTTTGATTTCCTAAGCTCCAATTTTTTATGAATGCTTTTACTTTGTCTTTTTAAATCAGTGAATACATTAGTGGTCCTTGCTAAGATTTATGCAGTCATTTTTTTTTAAATTACACCAAATAGACAAGTTTCACAACAAAATTATCGTTCCTACACAAATTCGCTCTAAATTTCAACATTATGATTTGACCCCTTTATTTAATTTTTTCATGAGATAGCAGCACGCTTCACAAAAGTATAGAAGTGAGGTATTATAAAATTAGTTTCCATATTTCAGACAGGTTTGCAAACAACCTTTTATAGGACTGCTTTTTGTGTTAGTTTATAACCAGTGGCTGTTTTATAAACTATGCATTTGCAAACTGCAAACCTGTGTCTGACTTCATTAATTGTGTTAATATTTTTGCGCCTCGCTTTGCAACACTCCGCGCCTTCCCAGGGAGGCGCGCCTCCCAGTTTGGAAATCGCTGATGTAGATAATTGATTTACTGTTGTACATTATAAATAAGAGCTGTCGGGTTGAGGTTTCTTATGTTTGCTTTAGGATTTTGTATCAGCAACTTACTCTTTCTTAAAACCAACTTCCTGTAAATAAGTATACGACTTAGTAGTATAAGGGTTGTGGTAATAACAATGAGTTATACATAGGTTTTTATTAATGCATATTTATCAACGCTTACTATCGGTTTTGGTATGCAAGCGTCAATAGCAGCGCTAAGCAGTAATAGCAGTCAGCAGAAATATGGCAAGTATCTTACACACTGCACCACGAGAGCCGCGCTTCCATACTTCAATAGGGAATGATTTGCGATGAACAAAAGTTGGATGTAGGCACACATTCTTTCATCCGCACCTAATATCACTATTTCACCTTGTCTACTATATGATATCCTAATCGTGGCGAGTTGAATTGATATTTTGATTGACATTGACTTATTTTTGAAATCCTATTTAGAAACTGATCATTAGGAATCAAGTTGACGGAGGGAAGGTAACATAGGTAACGACCGCATCTTTGGAGCATCAGAGAAATGGGAAACTAATAAATTTGCACTCACATTGTGTTTAATAAGGTAAGCAAGTACCAATAAAACGTTTTTTAATTAAATCTAGGCGAAAACGTCAGTGTTTTTCGAAACATTTAATCGAATTCATTACCCTATTGAGCATCTTTTTTTTCTGTGTTACCGTTATGATCGTATTTTATATAGATTGTTATATACCTGATATCCTGGGACACATTCGGAATACGAGCAAGTGGATTGAGCGTTCGCATAATTGCTGTGCTCCACATCCTCTTGAACAAGCTCATTCTTTAAGTCAACCCGCTCGAAGCCAGTCTCCAATTTCACAGTGGTAAGATACTTTGAAGGGATCTAAAAAAATACATTGATTTTACAATTAAAAAGGGATATTAATATCATCTTATGACGATAATAAACTTTGTTCCTGTTTAGTGATATCGTTGGTGGCATTATAATGTGGATTGTCTAGAGCAGCGGTCGGCAAACCGCGCCTCGCGAGCCACATGCGGCTCTCTGGCCCCTTGAGTGTGGCTCTGACACAAATGACTACGTACGGATTAAAATAATGAAAGATAGAACAGTCGAAATGTCTTCGATTAGAAAATATTATTCACTTTCTAATGCTTTCATTCTTCAATAGTTCAAGATCTGCGTGATAAATAAAAGTTGGACAGAGACACGCATTTGTTATCTCGCACCCAATATCACCATTATGTGTGACCTAGTAGTGACGAATTGTTTAAAATGCGTTATATTTTCACTTTTTAGTTATACGCATCTACTTTAAAAACCTACTCGTAAATACACATATAGGTATATACGATTAATGTAGATTGCTTTAAATGAAAAGATTAGATTATAAACCTGATTTTCTGGATTGCATTCAGAATAAGAGCAACTAGGTTGAGGGTTATCATAATTGCTTTGGTATACATTCTCTTGAACAATCTCATTTTTCGAGTCAACCCGCTCGTATATCAGTACGTACATGGATTGTTCAAGTTTCTTAGAATATTGTGAACCTACCTTATCTACTGATTTGCATGCTGAATAAGAGCAACCAGCTTTTGGATCCCCATAAATGCTTCGGCTTATAGTGTCTTCAACATACTCCTCTTTAAAACCAACTCCCTGCAAATTAATATCAGATTGTTAAGTGACCTTCTGAAATAACAATAATTTATATCAACATTTAAAAATAAAACATAATAAATAAATAAAATCGGTTATTCTATAAAGGTGCATCCTACTATCGGTATTAACAAATCTGGTAGGAGATTATTCTAGAACGGACATCACGCGCGGGCCTTTATTTCGCTTGCAGCCACCTCATGAAGCAATATGCGTAATGTGAAAGTAGGTACTGAATGATGCAAAAAAGGGTAACAACTAAGGGGTAGGTACGTCCAATGTACATGGGATTCTTATTGGCAAAAACCATGGCAGTTAAAAATCATAGTACACAAAATATTCAACGGTGGTCAAAGTGTTCGTTTTGGTTTTATTAATAAAACATCATTTTTTATTTATTTACGTTGTAAAACCAAGACAGTTAGGTAAATCAATGGGATATAATTACAACTGTTGGACTTGAACAGTTATATTATTTATATAACGCGAATGTTTTGAAGAGAAAATAAATTACTATTTTACATTTTAAAATGTTTTTTTAATATAATATATTATAATATAATAAGTGTATTAAATAAGGCTCTAAGTACCAAAAAGTAGTATTGCCTGTAGTTACAAAATAATGAGTCATTGCAGTAAAATTTCATGAAGCAGACCTTTTGAAAAATGTAGTTTTACAGTGTGAAGCAATCACGGAAGCTTCCATAATTTTAGGTATTAAGTGCAAAGTAACTCGCAAGTGTCAACACACCATCGTCAGCTATTTTATATTGAATGCCGTTGACCACTGCAGTGCTACTTACACCATTATAAATAAAACACGCCAACGGACTTACAACGTCGACAGGTTTAATTATTTTGCTGTATTTTTTTACTTGCTTGAGGCACTTAGACTATAGTTGAAGTTATTGGCGTTGGTATGTAGAACATATTTCTATAAAAATGTCAGTTTTTATTATTTTGGTACTTAGCGCCTTAATTAATACACGTCTTCATATGATATTAAAAAATAATGACGACATTGCCATACGTATTTTCTCTTCATTATTATGTTTACACATCTGTGCGCAAACGAAAACGATGAAATTCATGCATAAATCAACACCAAACCTTCAATCAATCAATCAACAAACCCTATGAAATTATTTATCGGCAGTATAATAACTGCTCGTTATTTTGCCTCAAGCATAATCTCTGAAAATGGAAAACCGTTCAGTGATGGAGAATATAATATGAAAGAAGAGGAGTGTTTTAAATGCTTTAACGATCTCTTTGAGAAATTAGAAAGAAAGGAAAAAAATATTTAAAGAATAAAAGATATGCATTCGGCTAGAAATACAGTGCAAGATAGAATATCAAGAACTTTTTTTTTCGCCATGAAAAACTAATTGGCACGTCAGACAGTCAAAAAATATTATTTGGAAAATTTTGTCAAGCGTAGGTAAAACGGTTCGACATCCCTGGCCTATAATATCGTGAGTCTGGCAAATACACAGATCAAGGCCTGAACAAAAACGATGCATGAGTGCGAGTGAGAAAGTATTCGGCACCCTTACGATCTCTTTGACACGCGCTAGAGTAAGATAAAAGGTCTACATTTGTGTAAGCTATTTTCCAAAAATATCGCCATCAAATCGGGGCAAAACGCTTCACACAGCGTCGATAACTTGCGAGCTCGTGTTGCTAAAATTTATATTTTTGTGTTAAACATAAAGTCAGTGGTAAATATTTTTAGTTAATTAAGTAGAAAAGATGGTTCTGTGTGTTGTCTTAAAATGTGGTAGCCGTACTGATAAGCAAGAAGATGGTATAACGTTTCATAGGTAAGTTGATACATGTTCGTGATAATTTATTTGTATTTTATTATATATTTTAATATCAGTGACCTAGTGTTTATTTGAAATAACTTAAATTATAGATATCTTTATCTAATGGTTGCATTTTGACCGCTTAAAAATACTATATAACGTAAAAAAAATGAAAATTATATTTTAATTCTGAGTGTCTAGTGCGAGCACTTTGGGCGAGCACTAGCGAAATGGTCTATGGTCTCGAACATTTGTAGACGAATGCGTTTGCTCGCTCACAAACCAAACGCAAGGCAAGCGGCTTCATTTAGCAATGCAACGGGTGGCGTCTAGATGTATCTATAGTCTAAGACACAGATACTGTTTTTCAATTTATGGTTAGTTCGAATGTTTATAAGTTCATTCCATCATTCCGCCCCTCACACGAGCAGTATTTTAAATAAAAGTACCTACCCGATTCACTCGCTCCGAATAAGGACAACCTTGTTGCGGATCTTCATAAGTGAATGGTGGAGTTATGTCTTCAATAGACGCAGTCTTGATGTCAAATAGCTGAGTATCTGACTTCAATGTTATTATTCTCGGATCTGAAACAATATTCTGAAAAACAAAATATTATGTTAAAAATCAAGAATATTTGTAAGAAGACCGACAATACGTGTGAAGCTTGACCACACACTTGAGGGGTCTCAGCTCTTACACTCTGCAATGTGGACATGGTGTCTGTCGTTATCTGACGCCAAACTTCAATAAGAACGAGTATTTTAAAATATAATGACAACAAGCACATTGCAAACAATACTAATTTACGATATCGTTTGAATCATTGTCAAAGTCAATTCATACATAATACCTATTATTAATTAATTTAAAATAAAACAACATAATATTATGAATATAATTATGCAGATATCATAAGGACGTTCTCTAAGTGGATGAAACTGGTCGATAGCTACTCAATTATGTCATCCAATTCAATAGCTATATTGTGTTTGCTCTAAAATAACTAGGTAGGTATTTAATAATACCTATTAATTCAAACACGTGCATTTTCTTGATATGTCCGCGTGTATACGTACTGTCAGCAGTAAATCCATGCACCTATAAACGGGGCTTAAGGCTGTTAGGTACACTTGAATTTTAATTATCGTTTATAAACGGCGACATTTCAGCATGAAGATTTACTTATGGATATTATAATAATATTTTCGCAACTACATATTATATACATACTACATACATATTTTAACACATTTGTATTTTGTATACCTACCTATCTAAAATGGAGGTAAACTATAAATTGTCTAACTTGACACATGCCAACATTGCAGCAAACACCCCACACTATGACAAACGACAATAATTATTGATATTTTTCAAGCGTGCGTTTAGCGTGGGACTTTAAACAATCCCTTTCGACAACCTTTGTTTATGTTAGTAGCCATATAAAGTGGCATCGCATAAAAATAATGTGCAAACAAAATGTAAAATAACTAACCACCGAAATGTTGTCATATTGTATATCGTCAATTTTTTGCTTGGTAGGATCTGGGTATGGCAAAATCTTGCTTTCCAGGCTGTTTGAACGGTAACTTGTCTTATAAATAACACTGCAAGGTATTGCTTCATCGGGATCAAAGTATGCAGGTTCTCTTCCGACGTCCATCTTAATTGGAATATCTGTCAAATGTCATTGGATTGGACGTGCGCGTGCGATTCACGATTCGGTGTTGCCAAATAACCGGACCATATTATTATATTATTATATTACTACCTCTAATATTCCTTTCACTATCATCACCCTGATACGATTTGATATATGCAACAACATTCATAGTATGTATCTAAGACGCTAATAATTTTGAGAGTACATATTTTAAAATCTGTCGATTAATATTATCAATGAAATATTCTTTTTTATTTTATTTTATTTATTAAGGAACACAAACAGTTAGGTTCTTTGCTTATAATATCATAAGAGAGATATTTCAACCAGCAAAAATTCCATATCGAATGGTTAATTTGCAAACCGGCTAACTCCATTTGGGCTGGGAAAATTGGGAAAATAATAATTTAACAATTATTCCAAAAATATACCTATTTAGAAATCAGTATTTTTTACAAATAACCTGCACTATGAATAAATTAATATCTATACTATTTTTAACTTTTCTTTTATATAAAGCAGGTAGGTATAAACAAAACGGAGCGGAGTTGTTCCATTTACGATAGATACCTATTGAAAATTTGATACCTGCAGTTGGTCGTTTTGTGTGAAGAACAATATTGCATTAAGGCGCAAAATGCCCATTATCAAGGGATGGATATCAGAGGAATAGGTACCTAACGAAAATGTAACATAATATTATTATAAAACAACCCGTTATTGGGAGACATTTTCGATAGAAAGATTAGTTTTTATTTTGTAACAAAACTGCAATTATGGCAACACTGTCCTTTAATGTTGCTCAATATAATCTATGGCCGCCATCATAGATAATATACGTCAAGTTACTAGATATGGAAATGAGTCACTTAATAAAGGTCCATTTACCTGGATCACCCAATGTTAAAACTCTAACTTTTTTTGGGTGCATTTGTTTGTGCATCGTTAGTGCACGTTTGTGCACGATTTTTTTTTGTTTGTGCACATATAATAACAGAAAAAATCCAATTTCAAATTGGGTGTTCCAGCTAAACGGTAGGTAGGTCCATTTACCTGGATCACCCAATGTTAAAACTCCAACTTTTTTTGTGTGCATTTGTTTGTGCATCGTTAGTGCACGTTTGTGCACGATTTTTTTTCGTTTGTGCACCTATAATAACCGAAAAATTCCAATTTCAAATTGGGTGTTCCAGCTAAACGTTGGGTCACCCAATGTTGAAATTTCAACTTTTTTTGAGTGCATTCGTTTGTGCATCGTTAGTGCACGTTTGTGCACGCGTTTATTTCGTTTGTGCACGCACATTAAGGGGGTTATTCGCATTTCAATTTGGGTGACCCAGCTAAATGCTGGATACTTGTGTCACTAAACATGTGTTTTTCCTTAAATATAAATTGTAAACACTTGTGCGTTGGTAGTGAACGTTAGTGCACGATTTTGTTTTGCTTTTTCACCTATATTCAGCGCGCTATTTAATTTTAAAGTTTGTATGCAAAACCTGACTGGGTGGGTTTAAAAAAATATTTTGTAGTTAAAGCTCTTGTTGCATAGCTAGTGTGCAATTCTTTATACTTTTTTATTTTTTTTCTCATATAGTGCGCGAGTTATTCTATATGAAATATTTAATTAACGTTAAGTAGAACCATCCAACAAACTTTTTTAACTTTTTATTAAGTCATCAATTTGTCTATTATTGGCTTACGTTTGTGCACGTGCTTTTTTTGTTTTATCGATTATATCGTGAGAGATATTATTTTTTAAAATTTAGTGACTTGATACTTGAACCATTAAATTTGCCTTAAAATTTTTTTGTTTAGGGCATCCGATTAAATTAATTTATGTAAACTTTTAGCAGGATTTTTAAAATTTTTATCTCTTATATTAAGCTAGTAATTAGATTTTGAGCGGCCGTCAAGTTTTAAAACCAAACATTTTTTCTCCACATTTTTTAAATGCACACCTTTGAGTAATTTAATTACATGATTTTTTATGAAATTTTTGTTGTTTTTCCATTTAAATTACGCGAAAAATTCGCATTTTTCCATTTTCACTAAGTACCCCCGTCAAAATGTGCTGAACAAAAACGACCGCATCCGTTTGGAACATTCAGTCAAAAGAGTCTCCTCAAAATAGCCAAAACGGTGTAAGGCTCACTAAATATGTCGGTTTATAATAGACTACCTCAAAATTGACAATTTGATTACACAAAAATGTCAAAATTACAAAATCATTCATTTTTCTCAACATTAATCTATTTATTTATGTTTTTGAATGGATCAATGTCAGTTTCATAAGAAAAAATGCAATAAATTATATAATTATATTTACCTACTGTTTTTTTAAATTATCTGTAATAAAAAAAAATACCGTTAAGTTATTAGAATACAATTAGGTATGCATACTTTTGAAAAATGCAATAGGTATGTTTTTATGCAACGATATTTTCTTCAAAAGATAATATTGGAATGACATTTATATTTTTTTTATATAAAGGGCTTAACTTGCAGGCTCTTAACTCTTCCTAATAATATTTGCATCTTCTTTTTCTCTGTTTCTCCAGGTGGTGCAACGTATGCTTGTAGTTCTGGTAGGTGTTATGTTAGGAGAGAAGTGTTAGTCACTTCATATTATGCTATTCAGAATCGATATCAAATAAAGTTTTGTAGGTTCTTTAAAAAGTTATTGCCTCTGACGGCTTCGACAATTCTGTGGCCGGGGTGTAAAACTACATAAGTCAAAAACCAACATTTTTCAGGAGAGTGTTTTTTGTGAATATCTTTTTTTTTTCAAGAAAGCTTTGCTATTCAATTAATTTTTTTTCAGTTTATAGTTATTTTATATGTAATGAATTCATAAGACAGTATGAAATATTGAAAATAAAGTAAATAGCTGACTTATGTGTATATACACATGAGTTTTTTTCTTGTTTGGCTGACTTATGTGATTATGGCCAATTATTAGAACATTAAAAAAAATCATAATAATAATGAAAACATTTGATTTTTGTCAAGGAATATCAGATTTATTGAATATAATTTAATATTACAAAGAGGAATTTAATTTATTATAAAAAATGAGAGAGAAAAAAAGAACCAGGAGACATAAAAAACAAAATTTTACTTCAAAAATACACCAAGATACAAATGAAACACCAAAAAATACATAAATCATTGAAAACTAAATATAATTAATATTTCTTCTAGTTTTCTTCTGATTCCACTAAATCTGGATCAATATCAGGCATGTTCCTGGAGGGCAGCTGGTGATAAAACTCATGAAATATGGTTGGAATTAGCGGCAATAGAGATATAAGGTCATTCTTTTTCTCTTGGCTAATAGGTAAAGGACTGTTGCTTATCTGAGGAAAAGTTAGATCACTTGCTTCCATCCTTTCTGGAATACCTCGCCGGCTTAAACATAGTGTTTTGAAAGATTCTTCTTCTTCTAGGTTTGGTTTGAAATAAACAATTCCGATTTTTTTTGTATATCTCAGCCAACGAGCATCGTGCCACTTAAATGGGTTGCCAGATTCATCTTTCTTTCTCAGCACAAGTGGGCCTTTCAACAAACTGGAAAATTCTAAAAAGTCAGATTGTGCCATTTCAACGACTTCAAATCTATTTCCGCACGATCTGACTAGCTGAAACCAATCGTACGGGTGGTTAATTTGGCTGCTGATTTTTTTTTTCTTCTGTTCAATAACAGCATGGTCCGAATCAACTTCCATATGAGAATGGCCCGATACCAGAAACTTGTGATCAATTATTTCAATGTGATCAATAGTTTGTAATAATGCTAAAAGCATTGACGCTACATGAGAATTTTTATTCTGACCTCCGCAGGTGTCTGAATATAGTATTATCTTCCGCACTATAGAATCAAAATTACTTATGTGCTTGTACAAGCATGATGCTATTTGATTTGCACCTCTGCCAGCAATAGCTTCATGCCACATGTAGCATGTTGCATTTTTAGTAGCATTATCGTGCACAGTCAAATTGAATGTCCACAACTGACGCTTATAAAATGCTACAGATGAAGCTAATGCAGGCGTAGGTAGGCATTGCTGGAGGTCAAATGTTAGACATTTCACAGTACTGTCGTCTATAGCAATGTCTTTATCAACTTTCTTTTGTTTATATGTACCATCTGCAGCTGTTAAGTGAATGTTTTTCTTTGAAATTAATAGCTGCTTTTCTTCCGAGCTTTCACAGATGTCAATTTTAATTTTCAATGTATCACACTCATTGCAAGTATCAACTTTAGGTTTTTTGAAAGAAAGCTTAAGTCTGTGAAATTCCTCCCTGTAGTATCGAATAGATACATGATTCTCAGTTTCCGTTTTGTACATATCGAACATTTTTTTTATGGTTAAATGTGATGGCAAGAATTTTTTGTCATTAACACGGCGAGTATAGTGGCTTTCATAAGATGGAAATTTATTTATGTGTTCAGAAACTTTCATCAAATCTTCAACGCTCCATTTATTTGAAGGGATATGCTGACCTCGATTGTCAATGGTTTGTGTGCCACCTACAGTAGCTTGTTTTTTTATGGCGACAAGATTAACAAAATTGTCTGTTTCACCAAACGTTTTTAGAAAACAACCCTTGCATACTTTAATTTTACTACCTTCAATATCCAGCGAATAATTATAAGATTTAAACCTGAATTTTTCCTTACTGGGATCTTGAAATCTAGGTCGGTGAACGGCCGTATTATGAATGGAAATTAATGACGATATGTAAGCACTCCTTTTGTCATGCTGTGTAAGATTCCAATATTCTTCAAAAAGCTTGATGCGATGACTTTCTATGATTCGATCTTGGCACAACATCCTGCATTTAGATAAAGGGAGTTGAATGCGTTTTTTAATTAACTTCCCAGCCTTTGAATGGTATTCTTGGCCACTGTTCCTTTTGCGTTTTCTTTCTTCACGTATACTTCTTGTGTCTTTTTTTGATGATTGCGGAGACTCTTGTGAAACTATTACGTCTTCAATTTCATTGTGTTCCGAACCTGATTCTGTAGAGTCAGTTATATTATGGCATGGAGGAATATATGGCGGGTCAATGACAGAGTCATCAGAGCTAAAGTCATATACTGTACTTTCATTTTGAACGTACAAATAATTAAGTTCATGAGTTGAAGCCAAACATTCAAGATTCTGACTCGATGTATCCGGATTAATGTCATTTCGGCAGTTATTGATATGGTTAGTATCACTAGAGATTAAAGGTTGATCTTGATCCAAAAACTCATGCGTGGAGTCAAATGGCAACGTTTTTGCTTGTGCTGAAATACAAAATTATATTAATATTAGGTATGTTGTTAAAGTTAACAAACAAAACTTAAATTCATATTGTATATTGTGTGAAATCAAAAGCACCAAATGTACTCTCAATAAAATTATGTTTATGAAAAAATAAAATAAAGTTACGAAAGTGTGGTTAAACTTACCTTGCGATCTTATCAATTCAGTTTTATTTGATAATGACAATGCAAGTATTTTTTTTGATCTCTCTGACATTATTTTGTATTTACTGTAACGTATTAATCAGTTTAAATAGTTTAAACGCCTTTTATGAGTTCAGAGCAACAATAATACACTCAACTAAACGAACTGTCAAACGGCTACTAACATCATAAGTCATCCGGTGTTGCCACTTTAAAATTTTAATTTTGTGCATGATCACATAAGTCAGACTTATGTGTTTTTACACCCCGCTTTTCGGAGAGAAATAACTTATGTGGTTGTGTTTATTTGCATTAAAACACCATACTGACAGCATTTGACTTGTGTGTTTATACACAAGTGTGCAGAATTACTCTGACTTATAGAATCAGTAAAAAACGAAAAATTGAATTTTTTGACTTATGTAGTTTTACACCCAGGACATAGAATTGTTTCACGCAAATGGTTTTCTTTTGAATGTGTGTGTTTATTAGTTCTTAAACAACGTACCTACTTACATGTTTGTTTACATTTATATTTAAACTCATCACGATTATGAGTTTTTAAATGACATATTTGTTTAGGTACTACTTTCAAAATAAAATTCATCACACGCAAATGGTTTTTCTCCTGTTTCGTTTTATGAGCGTTAAGATAATTTTGTGCCGAGCCTCCGTATAAGAAGTCAATTTATTTAAAAGGTTATTCACCATTTTGTATCTTTAAATATGTTTGAAGATTACTGCGACGCGAGCATCCAAATGAACATACATTGCATTTATAAGATTTTTCACGAGTATGTTCTATATAATATGTACATATTCATGTCATGTCTTTGAAGACAACAAAGTCGTACGCATTTATATGAATATACATCGAATTTTAAAGGTTTTCCACCAGAATTTGTCATTTGTTAGTTTTTAAGATGACTTAGTTGCGAGCATCTATATGAACATACATTGCATTTATAAGGTTTTTCACCAACCACCAAAAATGGCCGCGCGGCTTAAGCGTTGGTATATTGCGTCAAGGGTCCCTAGTTCCAATCCTCGGTCCGGCAAGTACGCATATTATTCGCGAAAATCTATATGAACATACATTGCATTTATTAGATTTTTCATCGGAATGTGTCATTTTGTGTCTTTTAAAACTTTAATTTGCGAGCATCTATATGAACATAAATCGCATTCGTTAGTGTGTTCGCCAGTATTGTCATTCCACATGTTTTAAGACTACTAGGTTTTTTAAATGACATATTTGATTACATTTCAAATCACAATCATCACACGCAACTGGTTTTTCTCCTGAATGTGTAAGTTTATGAGTTCTTAAACAACGTATTCAATACGTTGCTGCCAAAAGTTGGTTAGTCGATAGTTTAGGTATTTTGAGCTTACCACGGATAAGATGTCTATACTTAAATACGTTTGCTAGAAAAAAAAATCAAAGTCATCCGATTTTTAGAACATTGTATTTTTAGCTATTCATTATCTTGATAAAAATACGTAACTCTTGATTTTTCAATTTCCCAAAATCAAAAGACTGTAGAGATGTTTACAGTATTAATCTAGAATAATGTAATTATATTATTTTCAACAGAAGGTATATCGAAGAAATATCAGAAACATTATCAAATTACATAAACTTATTCAATGAAAGAACTTAAAGTTCTAATGTGTAAGTTCATAATATGAACTTACACATTCAGGAGAAAACCCATTTGCGTGTGATGAATGTGATTTCCAAGATAATCAAATATGTAATTTAAAAATACCTTGTTAATTTTATTGATTTTAAGGTTTCTAGGTTGCGAGCATCTTTATGAACATATATTGTTTTTTTAAGGTTTTTGAACACTATTTTTTGTCATCCTTTGTATTTTCAAACTAGCGAGCATCTATATGTACACTGATTCCATTTAGGTTCTTCGTCACAATGTGTTATTTCATGTTTTTTACGATTACTGCTGGCACCTTTTATTCTGCTTTGCGAGAAACTGAAGATCGAGAAGGCTTGAAAGTCTTAGTCGCTCAAAGGATAACAACATTTAACAGTGGTCGAGATCCTCAGCCATTAGTATACAACCAAGGAGAGAGGAGAAGACAACTAATTTGCGAGCATCTATATGAACTATCATCGCATTTATAAGGTTTTTATCAGTATTGCCATTTCATATGTTTTAAGCTCACTAGGTATTTTTAAATTACATATTTGATTATATTGGAAATCACATTCATCACACGCAAATGGTTTTTCTCCTGAATGTGTAAGTTCATAAGTTCTTTCATTGAATAAGTTCATGTTATTTGAATATGTTTCTGATATTTCTTCCATATACCTTCTGTTGAAAATAATGTATTTTCTATGCCATTTTACCATGATATTAACAAACTTATTTCGGAGGTCCTATATTATTTTAGCTCAACTATTGAAAAATAATAAAAATGTTAGTTATCTTCATTAGTTAGATTCTTATCTATATTAAAACTGTAAACATCTTTACAGTCTTCTGATGTTGGTAAATTGAAAGATCAAGAGTTACGTATTTTTAACATAATGAATATCTGCTAAAGAAACTATGTTTTAAAAATCGGATGAACTTGATATTTTTATATGGCAAACGTATATAAGTATAGACATCTTATCCGTTGTAAACTCAAAATACCTTAACTATCAACTTACCAACTTTTGGCAGCATCGTATCGAATACGTTGTAAGAACTCATAAACTTACACATTCAGGAGAAAAACCAGTTGCGTGTAATGAGTGATGACTTTGAAATGTAATCAAATATGTCATTTAAAAACCTAGTAGTCTTAAAACATGTGGAATGACAATACTGGCGAACACACTAACGAATGCGATTTATGTTCATATAGATGCTCGCAAATTAAAGTTTTAAAAGACACAAAATGACACATTCCGATGAAAAATCTAATAAATGCAATGTATGTTCATATAGATTTTCGCGAATAATATGCGTACTTGCCGGACCGAGGATTGGAACTAGGGACCCTTGACGCAATATACCAACGCTTAAGCCGCGCGGCCATTTTTGGTGGTTGGTGAAAAACCTTATAAATGCAATGTATGTTCATATAGATGCTCGCAACTAAGTCATCTTAAAAACTAACAAATGACAAATTCTGGTGGAAAACCTTTAAAATTCGATGTATATTCATATAAATGCGTACGACTTTGTTGTCTTCAAAGACATGACATGAATATGTACATATTATATAGAACATACTCGTGAAAAATCTTATTAATGCAATGTATGTTCATTTGGATGCTCGCGTCGCAGTAATCTTCAAACATATTTAAAGATACAAAATGGTGAATAACCTTTTAAATAAATTGACTACTTATACGGAGGCTCGGCACAAAATTATCTTAACGCTCATAAAACGAAACAGGAGAAAAACCATTTGCGTGTGATGAATTTTATTTTGAAAGTAGTACCTAAACAAATATGTCATTTAAAAACTCATAATCGTGATGAGTTTAAATATAAATGTAAACAAACATGTAAGTAGGTACGTTGTTTAAGAACTAATAAACACACACATTCAAAAGAAAACCATTTGCGTGAAACAATTGTCGAAGCCGTCAGAGGCAATAACTTTTTGAAGAACCTACAAAACTTTATTTGATATCGATTCTGAATAGCATAATATGAAGTGACTAACACTTCTCTCCTAACATAACACCTACCAGAACTACACGCATACGTTGCACCACCTGGAGAAACAGAGAAAAAGAAGATGCAAATATTATTAGGAAGAGTTAAGAGCCTGCAAGTTAAGCCCTTTATATAAAAAAAATATAAATGTCATTCCAATATTATCTTTTGAAGAAAATATCGTTGCATAAAAACATACCTATTGCATTTTTCAAAAGTATGCATACCTAATTGTATTCTAATAACTTAACGGTATTTATTTTTATTACAGATAATTTTAAAAAACAGTAGGTAAGAATAATTATATAATTTACTGCATTTTTTCTTATGAAACTGACATTGATCCATTCAAAATCATAAATAAATAGATTAATGTTGAGAAAGTTGAATGATTTTGTAATTTTGACATTTTTGTGTAATCAAATTGTCAATTTTGAGGTAGTCTATTATAAACCGACATATTTAGTGAGCCTTACACCGTTTTGGCTATTTTGAGGAGACTCTTTTGACTGAATGTTCCAAACGGATGCGGTCGTTTTTGTTCAGCACATTTTGACGGGGTACTTAGTGAAAATGGAAAAATGCGAATTTTTCGCGTAATTTAAATGGAAAGACAATAAAAATTTCATAAAAAATCATGTAATTAAATTACTCAAAGGTGTGCATTTAAAAAATGTGGAGAAAAAATGTTTGGTTTTAAAACTTGACGGCCGCTCAAAATCTAATTACTAGCTTAATATAAGAGATAAAAATTTAAAAAATCCTGCTAAAAGTTTACATAAATTAATTTAATCGGATGCCCTAAACAAAAAAATTTTAAGGCAAATTTATTGGTTCAAGTATCAAGTCACTAAATTTTAAAAAATAATATCTCTCACGATATAATCGATAAAACAAAAAAAGCACGTGCACAAACGTAAGCCAATAATAGACAAATTGATGACTTAATAAAAAGTTAAAAAAGTTTGTTAGGTGGTTCTACTTAACGTTAATTAAATATTTCATATAGAATAACTCGCGCACTATATGAGAAAAAAAATAAAAAAGTATAAAGAATTGCGCACTAGCTATGCAACAAGAGATTTAACTACAAACAATATTTTTAAACCCACCCAGTCAGGTTTTGCATACAAACTTTAAAATTAAATAGCGCGCTGAATATAGGTGAAAAAGCAAAACAAAATCGTGCACTAACGTTCACTACTAACTCAAAAGTGTTTACAATTTATATTTAAGGAAAAACACATGTTTTGTGACACAAGTATCCAGCATTTAGCTGGGTCACCCAAATTGAAATGCGAATAACCCCCTTAATGTGCGTGCACAAACGAAAAAAACGCGTGCAAAAACGTGCACTAACGATGCACAAACGAATGCACTCGAAAAAAGTTGAAATTTCAACATTGGGTGACCCAACGTTTAGCTGGAACACCCAATTTGAAATTGGAATTTTTCGGTTATTATAGGTGCACAAACGAAAAAAAATCGTGCACAAACGTGCACTAACGATGCACAAACAAATGCACGCAAAAAAAGTTGGAGTTTTAACATTGGGTGTTCCAGGTAAATGGACCTACGGTAGGTCTCTAGTGACTTGATACTTGAACCAATAAATTAGCCCTAAATTTTTTTTGTTAAATGCATCTGATTAGGTATATTTATGTCAACTTTAAACACGATTTTTTTAAATTTTTATCTATTATATTAAGCTAGTAATTTAATTTTGAGCGGCCGTCAAGTTTAAAAACCAAACATTTTTTTTCCACATTTTTTAATTACACACCTTTGAGTAATTTAAATACATGATTTTTCATGAAGTTTTTCTGGTTTTTCCATTTAAATTACGTGAAAAATTCGCATTTTTCCATTTTCACTAAGTACCCCGTGAAAATATCCCGAACAAAAAAGACCGCATCCGTTTGGAAAATCCAGTCAAAAGAGTCTATACAAAATAGTCAAAACGGTGTAATGCTCACTAAATATGTCCGTTTATACTACCTAAAACTTAAAATTACTACCTTTAAATTGATATTTTGATTACACAAAAGTGTCAAAATTACAAAAACATTCAAAATTCTTAACATTTATCTTTTTATTTATGATTTTGAATAGATCAATGTCAGTTGCATACGGGAAAAGCAGTAATTAATAATTATTCTTAGGTACCTACTGTTTTTTAACAATATGATCCGTAATAAAAATAAATAAGTTATTAGAATACAATTAGGTATGCATATTTTTGAAAAATGCAATATATTTTATGCAACGATATTTTCTTCAAAAGATAATATTGGAAAGACATTTATATTTATTTTGTATATAGGAGTTACCTTGCAGGCACTTTACTCTTCCTAATAATATTTGCATAGGTATTATGATTTTTTTCTTTTTCTCTGTTTCTCCAGATGGTGCAACGTATGCTTGTATTTCTGGTAGGTATTATGTTAAGAGAGAAGTGTTAGACAAAAACTTCATATTATGCTCTTCAGAATCGATACCTATCAAATGAAGTTTTGTAGGTACTTTAAAAAGTTATTGCCTCTGACGGCTTCGACAATTGTTTCACGCAAATGGTTTTCTTACGAATGTGTGAGTTTATGAGTTCTTAAACAACGTACCGACCTACATATCTGTTTACATTTATATTTAAATTCATCACGTTTATGAGTTTTTAAATGACATTTGTTTACATTTAAAATGAAATAGATCACACGCAAATGGTTTTTCTCCTGTTTCGTTTTATGAACTCTAAGATAATGTTGTGCCGTGGCTCCGTATAGGTAGTCAATTTATTTAAAAGGTTATTCACCATTAAGTATCTTTACATGTGTTTAAAGATTACTCCGTTGCGAGCATCCAAATGAACATACATTGCATTTATAAGATTTTTCACGAGTATGTTCTATATATTATGTATATATTCATTTCATGTGTTTTAAGACAACTAAGTCGCACGCATTTATATGAATATATATCGCATTTTAAAGGTTTTTCACCAGAATTGGTCAATTGTTTGTTTTTAAGATGACTAAGTTGCGAGCATCTATATGAGCATACATTGCATTTATAAGGTTTTTCACCAGTCACCAAAAATGCCGGCGCAGCTTAAGAGTTAGCCTATTGCGTCGAGGGTCTCAGGTTCTAATCCTCGGTCTGGCAAGTATGCATATTATTCGCGAGAATCTATATGAACATACATTGCATTTATTAGATTTTCTTCAGAATGCGTCATTGTGTCTTTTTAAAATATTAATTCGCGAGCATCTATTTGAACATAAATCGCATTTGTAAGGGTGTGCACCAGTATTAATTGTCATTCAACATATTTTAAGACTACAAGGTGTTTTTAAATGACATATTTGATTACATTTCAAATCACAATCATCACACGCAACTGGTTTTTCTCCTGAATGTGTAAGTTTATGAGTTCTTAAACAACGTATTCAATACGTTGCTGCCAAAAGTTGGTTAGTCGATAGTTTAGGTATTTTGAGCTTACCACGGATAAGATGTCTATACTTAAATACGTTTGCTAGAAAAAAAAATCAAAGTCATCCGATTTTTAGAACATTGTATTTTTAGCTATTCATTATCTTGATAAAAATACGTAACTCTTGATTTTTCAATTTCCCAACATCAAAAGACTGTAGAGATGTTTACAGTATTAATCTAGAATAATGTAATTACATTATTTTCAACAGAAGGTATATCGAAGAAATATCAGAAACATTATCAAATTACATAAACTTATTCAATGAAAGAACTTAAAGTTCTAATGTGTAAGTTCATAATATGAACTTACACATTCAGGAGAAAACCCATTTGCGTGTGATGAATGTGATTTCCAAGATAATCAAATATGTAATTTAAAAATACCTAATAAGCTTAAAACATATTATGGAATGGCAATACTGATAAAAAAAACCTTATAAATGCGATGAATGTTCATATAGATGCTCGCAAATTAGTTGTCTTCTCATTTCTTCTTTGTTGTATACTCATGGCTGAGGATCTTTACCACTTTTTAATTTTGTCATCCTTTGAGCAACCAAGACTTTCAATCCTTCTCGAGCTTCTGCTTCTCTCAAAGCAGAATGAATGGTGCCAGCAGTAATCGTAAAAAACATGAAATAACACATTGTGACGAAGAACCTAAATGGAATCAGTGTACATATAGATGCTCGCTAGTTTAAAAATACAAAGGATGACAAAAAATAGTGTTCAAAAACCTTAAAAATGCAATATATGTTCATAAAGATGCTCGCAACCTAGAAACCTTAAAATCAATAAAATTAACAAGGTATTTTTAAATTACATATTTGATTATCTTGGAAATCACATTCATCACACGCAAATGGGTTTTCTCCTGAATGTGTAAGTTCATATTATGAACTTACACATTAGAACTTTAAGTTCTTTCATTGAATAAGTTTATGTAATTTGATAATGTTTCTGATATTTCTTCGATATACCTTCTGTTGAAAATAATGTAATTACATTATTCTAGATTAATACTGTAAACATCTCTACAGTCTTTTGATGTTGGGAAATTGAAAAATCAAGAGTTACGTATTTTTATCAAGATAATGAATAGCTAAAAATACAATGTTCTAAAAATCGGATGACTTTGATTTTTTTTTCTAGCAAACGTATTTAAGTATAGACATCTTATCCGTGGTAAGCTCAAAATACCTAAACTATCGACTAACCAACTTTTGGCAGCAACGTATTGAATACGTTGTTTAAGAACTCATAAACTTACACATTCAGGAGAAAAACCAGTTGCGTGTGATGATTGTGATTTGAAATGTAATCAAATATGTCATTTAAAAACACCTTGTAGTCTTAAAATATGTTGAATGACAATTAATACTGGTGCACACCCTTACAAATGCGATTTATGTTCATATAGATGCTCGCGAATTAATATTTTAAAAAGACACAATGACGCATTCTGAAGAAAATCTAATAAATGCAATGTATGTTCATATAGATTCTCGCGAATAATATGCATACTTGCCAGACCGAGGATTAGAACCTGAGACCCTCGACGCAATAGGCTAACTCTTAAGCTGCGCCGGCATTTTTGGTGACTGGTGAAAAACCTTATAAATGCAATGTATGCTCATATAGATGCTCGCAACTTAGTCATCTTAAAAAAACAAACAAATGACCAATTCTGGTGAAAAACCTTTAAAATGCGATATATATTCATATAAATGCGTGCGACTTAGTTGTCTTAAAACACATGAAATGAATATATACATAATATATAGAACATACTCGTGAAAAATCTTATAAATGCAATGTATGTTCATTTGGATGCTCGCAACGGAGTAATCTTTAAACACATGTAAAGATACTTAATGGTGAATAACCTTTTAAATAAATTGACTACCTATACGGAGCCACGGCACAACATTATCTTAGAGTTCATAAAACGAAACAGGAGAAAAACCATTTGCGTGTGATCTATTTCATTTTAAATGTAAACAAATGTCATTTAAAAACTCATAAACGTGATGAATTTAAATATAAATGTAAACAGATATGTAGGTCGGTACGTTGTTTAAGAACTCATAAACTCACACATTCGTAAGAAAACCATTTGCGTGAAACAATTGTCGAAGCCGTCAGAGGCAATAACTTTTTAATGATAGGTGGATTTCAAGCCAATGGATTTATTAATTCCACGAGTAAACCATTTACGATAGCTGCGCAAAGTACCAAATTCCATTTATTAATAAAGGAAGTCTCCGAGCTAACCGAATCGAACTTATTGCTGCCACTAAGACGACTTTTGGAAAAAAAAATGTGATAATTGACTGGCAGTTCAACTAATAAAGCAGGATGGTAAGCGTCTTGCTGAACAAAGAGATCAACGCAAGCATTCGATAGTGCGTTACAATCTGAATCTGCCAAGACCAAGTAAATATGCGTGACTTCACATTTTTAATTTGAGAAAACTGTTTACAGTGCATACAGATAGCGCGCAGTCTTGTAGTCAGGCACTGCGTTATGGTGAGAGATCCATCTTAACTTTGTTAGTCCGCGTCATTGACGTCAAAGATTTGGTTGATTGTTGAAGTATACCTAGTCACATATGGTATTATTATCGGTTCTGTAGCCAGTTATACTTGGCAGGTTGTTGGGCTAGGTACCTTAGCTTTAACCCCCAGATCAAAAATGTTGAGGAACAGGAGTCCGGAGTAGGTGGCACAAGTTTAAAAAAGGCACAGGAAATAAAAAATTCGAAATTGTTAACTCGAGTAGGTATTAATTTGTATATTATTTTTATTTGTTTATTTATTTATTTAGAAAAGAGTATTACGGCATTACAGCGATTGACCAATGCGCCATAATATATAATTCATACAAAATTATAAAAATGACTTAATTACAAACTAACATCCAATATAACAATAAAGTAGAAAAGAAAGAATATGCTTATGTAGATATTAGAGTAAAATAATAAATACAATTATAAATTTAACACGTCCACAAACATGAATATATTTATTAAAAAACAAACCAACCTTAATAGTGCCATCAAATAAGACAAGTTAATCGCACGATACACAGCATCATGAAAAATCACATCTGTTCTGCGACGAGGTATCATGAAGACCGTAGTGTTACGAGTAATATTGGTGGGAACATGAAAATTAATATTTGCCAGTGTACCTATACGGATTGTAAATGAACCCACAAAGAAGTAAAAAGAAATGCTTTAATAGAGCAATCACTCTTCGGGTGGACAGGGATATTGATAGCATACCTAGAAGAAAACTTTATTATCTCTGTCATAAGGAAAAAATCTGTATGTCTTTAAGTAGAGAAATCTAAGAAATCTATTGTGGACTCGATCCAACTTAATTGTGTGGACGGACCTGTTAGGTCTCCAAATAATGCTAGCATGTTCAAGAATACAAACACAAATGATACGTAGCACTCGGATGTTCTTGAAGCCCTCATAACAAAACCAAGCATTTTGCTAGATCTAATACTGATGATAAGAATAAGCTGATTGAAAGTAAACTTTGCATCATACAATACACCCAAATCTTTTATCTCCGTTACCCTACTCAATATTATACCAGACAATGTGTATGGGAACAATAAGGTGTGCCTTGAACGACTGAATGAAAAAATATTACATTTAGAGGTAGCAAATTCAAGTTTATTCAAAATAGACCATTGCGCGATAGCATCTAGATCAGACTGCTTCATTGCACAGCATAATGGGGTTTCAATAGTTCGAGAAAGTTTGAAAAAGTACAGGTGAAGTATAATTAATAAATAAGATGTTTATATTATTAATTTTTGAAATATCAGTGTATGAAGGTATAGTGTTAGATCGCATCGTGAAATAGACATAAAAAAGAAAGGAAAAAAAATATTATTTAAATGGATACAAACAATAAAAACCCAATAATGACGCGTCTAGTCTCCAGGGGATTTCAGCAGATGGCGGTGGTTTGAGAACCAAAGCCGCGAAATACAAAACGGAAGATAAAAAAAGAAATTAACTATATAGTACAACAGAGATAATAATTATATGATATAAATTATCGAGATAATATTACTAGACTTTATCCTAGGTAACACTAACAAGGAATCTTGTTCTTAAACACACAAATTAATATTAAATAATTACCAACACACTTTACAGTTATATTGCATGAGAAAAACACTATTATAATATTCAATAAAGCTATGAGAGAATGTTCGTTTTATAGAGATTACTTTAAAAAGAATCGCGGGTTATACAGAATACAACGGCAATGATTTGAAAGTTGTAAATTCTTAATAGATTGACACAAAAAAAAAACAAGGAAATTGGAGAATGATTTGAAATAGAAATAATATGAAGATTAATTAAATAACGATGTGGATGATAATGGTACTCAATGTTTTTGGCGAGCGGGTTGCTGAGTTAGGGGCATCGGGCGGTAGTGCAGAGGGAGACCAGGTCTTCAGGGAGAAAAAGAAGCCTTCTCCTCCTCGTGCAACCTTATTTAATGCCTCCTTGGCGTGTGTCATAGGAGTGGGGGGTTGGGTCAACGCCTGTGGGGACTCTACTTGCCGCTTGGGGTCGAAAGTCGCCGGATTTTATATTCAAAGTTTATGGATTGGCTTTAGGTCGGCTGACGGTCTTTTGGGGGCCCTCTCGGGTATTGCCCCCACGGTGTTGTGGTTCTTTTGGTCATTACGGTCTCCGGCTCAGGTGTTATGGGTCCTGCGAAGGTCGTCAGTATAGCAGATTTTGGGGGTGTTTTCGTGGTTTGCCGCTAGAGGTCGTGAGTGGCGCCAGAGTTATCGTTTTCGCGGTCTTTTGACTTACGGCGTGAAAGTACACTATTCATAAAGTTGCCGGTATGGTTGTGATAGTCAGATCATCGTAGGCCATCCTCCCACGGCGCAACTGAAATCTGATGGAACTAGTTTGTGAAGGAACTCATAAACTGACCAATGTGATGCTTCGCACACGGCGCTACTGAAACCCAGTTGAAATAATAATCACATAACCTCAAACTGTCAAACTCAACTATCAACCGTGTTGTACAAAAACTGACAACACGCGCGCTGCAGCGTTTACATACGGTTATTTTGATTTAAAATATGATTTTTCACCGAAATCTAATGATGTTGGTACCACTGTTTTACGGTGACTGGAAACTTCAGACACCGCGCGACTAGCATGCCGCATCTCTTCGCGACCGTTTTGAAGCTGAGAGATTCCAGTCTCGCCGTCAGCGAGCCGCCATTGAAATACATTAGCTAGATACTGGCTGGAATTTTAGTTTCAGTTCCGACGGACATAAGTTGCGCCGTGGGAGGATGGCCGTAGTGTTAAACAGATTTATATTAAGTTGATTGGGGTGGTTTTTTGAGCGACGAGGTCGGTTTTGTTGATTCCGGTGTTGTCAGATGGTTACTCGGGTACGTACATCTTTTATGCAGCGGGTACTTTATTTTTCGAGCTAACGCAACATGCCAGATACCTGTCGTCTAGAGTGCTTTGGTTTTGGGGGGTGGACATCGTTGCGTCGCGCTTTCTAAATGACCGCATCGGGCGAATCCCGTTGGTCCAGGGGTTACCATTCATACCGTGGTAGGGGCTCCAAATTTTGATTTGGTAATCGTACATAGTGGTTTACACTAAATTATAAATCGACAACCTACCTTTTTGTGATTTGAATGGTGTTTTCAAGGTATGTTTATTCACTATATGGAATATTACATTCTCAAATCTTGTGGGAAGAAATGGTTTATTAAATATATACATGTCTTTAATTTCTTAAAAAGTAGATATTATGTAAAAAATAGTTGAAACCCCTGCTATAGATTGTTTTAACTCCATATGAGGCAATTGACAAACCCTTTAGGTGAAAAATGAGACCACTCTCTTTTACACAATTTTGACATAAACTGCTATCGCGTATTCGCAATTGAACGAATCGACGACTGATTAAAAAGTAACGTTCTTTATTTTTTCAGTTCGCTATAAACACATTTAAATAACTTATCACCAGAATGAGTGATTTTGTGTTAATTTTATGAAACCAGATGTAAATGAGTATTACATTGATCACTTCTAATTGGCGTTTCAACATAATGAGTCATTTTGTGTTGTTTCATATATTCCGAACGTGCACAATATAAATAACACTTTGACAATATCGAAATAACTTTACATCAGAATAAGTCATTGTGTTCTTTCTTTGAATCAGATTTTATAGATGCGAAATTACATTGGGTACACTTGCATGGTTTTCAACAGAATGAGAAATTTTGTGTTTTTCATATAACTAAACCGCATACAAGAGTTATTACATTGATCATATTTAAATGGCTTTCCACCAGAATGAGACATTTTATGTAATTTAATCTTACCTGATGTTGCAGAGCAGTAATTACATTAGTCAAATTTGAATGACTTTTTAACAGTGTACGATTTTGTGCAAATTCATGCATCACATTTAATGCATGAGTAACTACAGTGATCACATTTTTTATGTTTTTTATCTGAATGTTTAATTTTGTATATTTTCGTATCACCAGATTGTATGCAAGAGTAATCACATTGTTTACAGTCATTTAAATGGCTTTTCACCAGAATGAGTCCTTTTATGTGTTTTTAAACCACGTGATACACATACAAGTGACATTCGTGAAAGACATTCGTCACATTTAAAAGGATATTCACCATAATGTACCATTTTATGTAATATCATATCTAATACATGAGTAATTAGTACTGATCACATTTGAAAGGTTTGTGTAAAAAACTGGTGTTATTTAAACGGTCTTTCACCAGAATGAGACATTTTGTGTGATTTCAAATTAGTAGATGTTATAGAACAGTAATTACATTGGTCACATTTAAATGGCTTTTCACCAGAATGAGTCATTTTGTGGTTTTTCATCGTACAGGATGTAATACACGAGTAATCACATTGATCACATATATATGGCTTTTCACCAGAATGAGTCATTATGTGTTTTTTCATACCACCAGAATGTATACAAGAGTAATCACATTGTTCACATTTAAAAGGCTTTTCGCCAGAATGAGTCATTTTGTGGTTTTTCATCGAATAGGATGTAATACAGGAGTAATCACATTGATCACATATATGTGGCTTTTCACCAGAATGAGTCCTTTTGTGCCTTTTCATCGCACTGGATGAAATACACGAATAGTCACATTGATCACATTTTGATAGCTTTTCACCAGAATGAGTCATTTTGTGCCTTTTTATCGACGAATATGAAATACACGAATAGTCACATTGATCACATTTTAATGGCTTTTCACCAGAATGGATCATTTTGTGACGTTTCATGAAATCGCGTCTCTTGCATGAATGATTACATTGATCACATTTAAATTGCCTTACATCAGTACGAGTCATTTCATGTAGTTTCAATGAATCAGATCGACTGCTATAATTAACCATCTTTTCCGGTTTTAATTTTTTCTGACAAGCTGTGTGAAGCCGTAATAGAGATAGCGATGCAAAAAAATCAAAACAAATACTGCATACAAAATTTTCCTTATGAAACTGTTTCTTTTCAATCTTTATAAAAGCTACTAATAATTCTTGATCTGTGACTGTAGATTGCATTTGATTACATTTGACAGTGTAATTGACGGCGTCTGTATTAGTACTGTGTTCATAATATTTCCCGAGTTCTCTCTTAATTTCTTGTTCGTCAATCTGTATTTCATCGTATGGCTCTTGTAATTCTGAGATTTTCTTTGACAATGTGACACTAGCGGTATCGGTCAATGCAGAAGTTGCAGGAATCAACTAAAAGAATATCAAAGTGAATAGTAAAAAATGTATTTAAAAAAAACAATTAAATAACAACCACTGAATACGCATGAACCTTAAATATATTATTTCAGACGATTACTAAATGTAACCACAGGATTTGCTCATGATGTATTTTGTACGCATGTGGCTTAAATATAAAAGAAATGCGAACCCAGCTACAGATACACTCATATTGCGTCAATTACATTGAGCTACTTTACGAGCTGTTTGTTGGCGAATATACAATCTGCCTGAAAAGTCGCCAAGTGTCATCATTGAACAAGCTAACAAGCAGATTGTAAACAATATACCGAGAAAAAATAAAAGCCGGTCAACTTTACACGCTACATGCCAGCGTGTAGGCCTACTGCATCTGCGCAGGAGAGCGTAATAGCAACCACCCGGTAAAAAAACGAACTACGTTTTGTCAAAATAGTCGCTGGCTTGTGTCTTCTCAGCGAGTGAAAAGTTTTGTGTGTCATCATCATTATCACAGTAGCTGAATCGCCCGCTTTTAAATTCGCCAACAAACAGCTCTTAAAGTACCTAGCTCAATGTAATTGATGCCTAACACTGTGAGGATACCTAATGCGCAAGTCTGGAATTCATTTCTATCAGAATTGTTTAATCCAAATTAAACATATTCGTTGACGACCTCTATATCTTTGAGCAGCAGATTAGTGGGTAATATCATACCTATATGAATTTTTCTTTTAACAATGTAGACTTTGAATGAATTTAAGTTTCGTATAATTGCATTTGAGTCGTTTTTTGCGACCTAGATTCGCCTTTCGGCATCTTCAAGCACCACGTGCACTCGCCAATAAGTAAATACACATTGTGATATTTGGTATCAGTACATACTATGAAACTATTTATATAAAGCATGTATTTTATTCATTTATACACTAACACTTTCTTAATAAATTTGAAAAAATATCACCAATTATTATCTTCACAGTAAATGCTGCGTACGTTAAAATCATACACTATGACAGCATATACACGAATTGTTGAAGTTTTATAGAGTATTGTGTTGGACATACCTGATTTACTGGTTTGCATTTAGCATAACAGCAACTCGGCTGAGGATCCTCGTGAACGGTCTGGTTTATCGTGTCTTCAACATTGTCAGCATTTAAATCTACTCCCTGAAAATAAGTATTCAATTTTGTAGTGGACAGTAATTATTCTTTTAAAGAGTTCTGAAAAAGAATGATTATTAACGAAACTTTAAAATAAAGCAAATGGAAACAGCGTGAACCCTTACATCATTACATCGGTAATGATAAGATAAATGACAACTAATAATAACCACAGCAAGTAAAACGTGTATACACTGAGGACATTTGACGGAAGTCAAGCAGTTCGTTTTGTTTTGACTATAAAACAAATCAACTTTCATTTATTCACGTTATACAATCGGGTCAGTAGGTTAATCGATAGAATATTTCGTTTTTTTGATGTTTTAACCTCATGCGTTAAAATAAGCATATTACATTGCATTTTTTTATTCTCTAGTGCCTGTACATTGTTAAATTTCCTCGAACACCATTTGTAAATTCACCATAAAGGTGCTGTAGTCGAAATTCGCACTAAAGATAGACAACCATGACGTTAAATGCGGATTCTTTGAGATTAAATTGGTAGCACGAGACTGACAAGATATTATATTCGTTTTACTATGCATTTTGAATTAGGAAAGTGAAGTGACATAATAATTAATTTTTGAATGGGCATAATAATTAATAATAAGCCCCGCCTGGAGTTTATATTAAAGGAAGTTATAGCCTCACAACTATGAATTGATGTCTGACCGTTTGACGGACCAATTGTTCGAAATTTTCTGCAAACATTCGCTACGTATGTACCTGTATGTTCGAAAATTGCCTGGGAAGCGAATAGGTAGTGTCCAAATATACCATCCCCCCTCAAAGAACGTTTCAAATTCAAAATCAGCAACCTAACCACAAATTTAAAAACAACATAAACATATAGGTACCTGATAAATATCACTAAATAAATATTACGCAAACGAACACGCATTTGGACAGCGTTCCTTCACACAGGGCTACGTACCTGGACGCCTTTCTTACAAAATGCATTCAAATTTGAATGCTTCGGCCGAATTTACCGTTCAGAGTTTCAAAAATTTGTAAGTTTCCCCTCACGCACTTCCGAGCGTGAAAGTACCCCTTGCCCTTAGGATTTTCAGAAATTTGAAAGTAAGTATCGATACGACATCGAAGACGAGATATACGACCTCTCGTCCGCCCACGGCACGGCGGACGCTCAAAACTTGTTTCAGTCTAGAATTCCCGTGTTAACAAATATTTGTATAACCCCTACCACGCAAGATCATAATAAATAAAAGATGTCCAGTGAAACAACAAGTGAATACTGTGAAATGTGACAATAATAAGCTCACCTTAAAAATGCCAGCGTCGTGCGAAGTGAAAGTTTTTGGCAAACCGTTTTAAAAATCAATGTTTATCCTTATGTATTATTACCAATGCTTGTCTATGCTTCAGTGTAAATAAATCCAGCTCTGTGCGGTGGTTTCAAATTGAAAATCTGTGTTATCAATATAACTAATTGTGCCCGTTATGATGTCCCTCACTCTCCAAACATAAAAAAATGACCGAAGGAGGACTACACAACACACACGTGAGTTCTATAAGATATTATTAGGCATGTGAATAATAAAATGACATAATATTGGATACGTTTAGTCTGCTACGTATTATCTAATAATTACCAGTACACAATCCACCTCAGTGTGAGTTCTATTGGCATTATAGGTACCTAAGTAAGGTGAATTGTTTTAACGCTGTCAAATAGTATAGGTAGTTAGAGTTAGTTACTGGTGACTTCATTCCGTCACCAAATCATTCCACCCCTTCACACGATCAGTATTAATATGAATAAAAGTACTTACTTTATTCATTTGTTCCGAATAAGAACAACCCTGTTGCGGATCTTCATAATTTAATGGGAGGATCGTGTCTTCAATAAGCTCAGTCTTGATATCAATTAAATGAGTATCTGTCTTCAAAGTAATTATTGTCGGGTCTGAAACAATATGCTGAAAAACAAAACATTATGTTATAAAATCAATAATATTTTTTAACAAGACTGACAATAGCGGCCTTTACACGCGCGTTCTTTACCGCATGCTCAGGGGCGTACACGTCAGATGTCTGCTGCTACAATAATTTACATCTCAACTATATCCTGCGCGATAGCCCAACGTTTTGCGCGCCGGGATTGAGCGTCTAAAGGCATATCGCGCGTTCATTACCGCGTGATCATAGAAGTCGCTGGAGCGTACAACAATTCAACGGTTTTAGCTGTCAACTGATATGAAGAAATACAAAATTACAGCTAAAACAACAATTGGTAAAATTATGGCATTAATATTTGTTGATTCTCTGGAGAATGTTTATCCGAAGAAAGAAAGAAAAATAATAAATAACAATTGAAAAACTAACCTCGTCAGCGTGGCAGGGATCATCAGCATACTCTTGTTTGATGCAAGTATTTAACTCTCGGTTATTTCCTTCTAAGGACACATCGAGCCGACGTTGCTCATCTGAATCAGGCCCGAAGTGACCCGTTTCACGTTTAACGTCCATTTTACGTTTTGGAAACGTTTGGTCTCAACGATTATCCAGTGACACTAATGAACTGTAAGCGATACTGACTCACAAGACGGTATCTGGCAGCCGTGATAGTAGACAATGATTGCTTGTGCCATACACAAAATATAGAACATTAAAATATTATTGCCACATTACATGACGTATTATTTTAATAGCTGATGCATTAAATAATATTGTTATACTAATTAATATGCACCCTATCAATTCTATTATAAAGTGCAAAATATTATGAAGCATTTGACTGGACATTTTGTCTTCGAGTGTGAGGTAGATTAAATAGTGTGTAATATAAAATTTAATGAATCCAGGGTACATTTATTATTTCGCTTCGACTCCTGTATAACCCTAAAATAGCGCCCCGGTTCGGGAATTATTATTAAAAACAATAGGCAGACTCCACCTTTATTAATAATATTTACATTTAAAAAAAGTTTAATAAGATACATCCTGATGAGTCGTATCAAAAAACATATTTCATTAAACAATATTAATTATTAGATGTTGTTGGTACGTACCTAATAATTGTTTTCATACTTATATAGTTTTTATCCGACCATGTCCGATCCTAATGAGATCATAATATTATTAGGTATTGTCTTCTGTCTTGACGTTTGAGAAAATGGATATCAGCTATTTTGCTCAACCTTGGGGCTCTATGTTAGAACTTGCGAGTGCAAGCTTCCCGGTCGAGATGACGTCATATGACATCATTATGACGTACTACCGGAGTGATAATAGCACTCGAGAATATTACGCTACTCCGACAGCGGCGCTATTCATTGTCACCATACACATATAGGTGTATCGTAATAATATTTTCTATGGTTATTCTGTGCGCGGTCGGCATGCCTCGAGCGTGACGACACAATTACGTCATCTCGTCTGGTGCCACACGAGACGAGAGTTAGGAAATCGCGGTGCAGGCGGCTCTCGTGGTGCAATGCGTAAGGCGCTTGCCTTCCACCCTAGAGTTCCTGGGTTCGATTCCCGGTCAGGACACACAATATTTATGTGTTTTTCTCAAAGCCTGGTTATTTGTGATCGTTCAAAAATTACTAACAACCACCTTGTACGAAAAAGCAAGGAAATGGTTATTAATAAATCTTAAAAAAAAACCTATTAGGTCCACACAAATATTATTGAAAACAATATTATGACGTATATGTACTTGCCAGACCCAGGTTTCGAACCTGACCTACGACACGCCGAGCGGCCTTCGTAGCTGTTTAATTTTGATACGATATTACAAGGTAGGTGGGTAGCACATACCTATCTATAACAGGGTTGACGTACACATATCATACGTGCCAGAGGTGGCACGTACAAAAATTTACCTGGCACGTGAACGGTTTACACAATACATTCAATTTGTGTAAAAGGAATTAATTATTAGGTTTTATTTCTGGACTCTTCATTAAATTTATACGTCTTCATCATACATAACTATATATTTTTAAGCTGACAATATTATATTATTAATGTCAATAGCAGAGTAGCCATCAAAGTTTTTTTTTCATTGGAGATTATGTTGGTTTTGGTTAAGTACAATAATTTTATTTGATCTAGTTGAAGTTCGCGGTATCAAGACAATAGTGTCGGTGAAGACAAGTGAATGTAAGTATTTTATATAATTTCTCAATCCCGTTTTAATAACCACAGATTTGGTTACCTATCTACTCCACGCGATAAATAAGTCCGTAGTTTGTAGATCGTCTGTCTAGCGTGCAATGGGGACTAATATATATTTAAATCCTCGGACTTTTGGCTCGGCAATGGAGCGCCTGCATTAAATATTTCAAATAGGGAAAAGTTAACCAATAATGCGATACTGACCAAATAAACTATCGACACGTGCCGTAATGGAAGAAAAGGATCGATACCGAAGTATTGAAGTACCAGTCAAAAAGTAACGATGGAGTTTTGACGTCCCTATATTATCTTAGTTTATTGTCTATTGTCACAGCGACCATGAACTTGTTTGCAGTGTTGCCATGTCTACTGATATTTTTGGCAATATACTGAATCTACTGATATTTTATGAAATCTACTGATATTTCTGTCCACGGCGAAATATTTCTCCTAAAAAAAACAAGCCGCGGCCCGCGGCAGAAATCTACTGATATTTTGTCGAATCTACTGAATTTTTTTTTCATATTTTACTGAAATTAAAAATTTTGACTTGGCAGCACTGCTTGTTTGACAGATTTGCAAAAGCGTGTTAGGTGTGACACGATTCTTTTTGAGAACGGACGCTTTCATTGCGTAAAATGGACGTTAAACGCGAAGCAGTTGACTTCGAACCTGATGCAGATGAGCAACATTCGTTCGATGTGGCTTTACATGGAAATAACCCACAGTCAAATATTTGCATCAAACAAGAATATGCTGATGATCCCGGCCACGTTGTTGAGGTTAGTTTTCAAAGGTTATGTATTATAAAAACATACTTGATAAATTAATCGATACCAATATTTGTGTAAGAAATTATGTTGTAATATTGTTAAACAGTTGATTCTTAGAGTGAGTCAACTAAATTACACCAACGATATAAGAAAGCAGGAAGAAAGTGTGTTTCCGAAAGAAATATGTGGTCATTTTGGAAATCGAATTGGTAATTCGTCAACGGCCGTGGAAGGAAACTCTTTAACACTCACCGATTATAATTACTGTAAATGAGTCGCCAGCGATGATAGGCGCGATTGATTTAGATAAGGTACTTATTATATTGGAATTTTCATTTTGAATTAAATTGCAAAAATTTTCTTGTTATTAGAGCTAAAACAATGTTAGTCCACATAATTGTTTAACGACCGGTTTCGTTCGCTCTGAGAACATTATTACCTAATCTACATAATGTACTCTTATTCCTCCTCAGCGCTCGCATGGTATATTAAAACCACAAGGACGTATATAATTTGACAGCGTTAAAAAAATTCACCCTAATTGCAATGCACAATAGAAATCACATCGAGGTGGATTGTATACTGGCAATTATCGTATCCAATATGTAATTTTATTATTCACATGCCTATTGGCTTCCGATGCAATTTTCTCTTTGGCGGTTATTCAATGTCGAGATCGATCATGGTAGTGGGTACGTAGCAGCTGTTTACATTTAAGAACATACGAGGATGTCAAACTCTCTTTCAAAAATCTTTTGACATACATTTAGACAGCTACCTACCTCAATTATATAAGTAAGTAAGTATTGTTATAAAATAGGTACGCGAGCTCAAAATTGTTTTTATATATGATTACCAAATTGTATACCTAACATTTCTTTCAGAACCCGGCAACGCGTCTCGCTGAAATTAATCCCGAGATTGACCTCCAGCTGGTTGACGTTAAACGCGAGTTCGGGGCAGACGCAAAACACCCATTCCATGATGAAGATCCAACACCTGGATGTTCGCATTCAAATAACGAACCAGTACAGCAGGTAATTGTATAATATGCGATATTTTCTTCCATTGGCTATGTATCCTATCACAGCTTTGTGGCTAAATTTCAAAAGGTATTATTTATTATTATCCTCTTCTCGGTTACACACGCTTCGTACAACTATTTCACTTTCTTATTTATCTGGTTTAGTGTGAGTGGGTGCATTGACCTACAGTATTTGAATGTGATGTCTGTCACTGATAATGACCAATCGACCCATTCTTTTAGAAAGTACATTTGTCATAACATTATTGTTTGTAGGTAGCAGAATAATGCTGCGATGACATTATGCTCACGTCACATGCTGGCATGGCGACAAAGTAAATCTGTGGGTTTGTCATTCCGCAGAATATTTTGAATGATCTAATTTCAATGAATTTTAACAGTTTATACCTACTTGTGCGTACTTAAAAATAACATGCGATATTTCATCCATACATAATATTGTGAACAGTATCAGCGCCATCTTAAGATACACAGCCTGAGCATATCTCTTTGCACACGCATATCTCAAACGAGTGATCCCACATATATGACAGTCTATGACATCGTATTTACACTCTGTGACACTTGACGCCAACATAAGAAATGGGTTTTTCGTCATATATATGGCCGATTGTCATAGTCTATTTGAGCCATAATCGATTTATAAATTGCCTTTGGTTTCGTTTTATTTATACTTACCTCACATTTGACCAGACATCAGATGTATCATTATTTTTTTAACTTTATAATGAATTATAATGATTGATAGGATGCATAATAGGTATTATATTATTTATTTTACTATAAAAGCATCATATCAAATTAATACATAATGTTATAATGTGGCAATACTATAAATTGTTCTCCTTTGTCTATTGCACATAAAATCATTGTCTGCTATCACGGAAGTCAAATACCGGAGTCAATATCGCTTACACTTCATTAGTGACTCGATAATCTTTGAAAACGAACGCTTTCAAATCATAAAATGGACTTCTAATGGTTCTAGAACTTAAATACAAATTCCAAGTACCTTCGGTCGAAAGTATTAATAACATAAAATGGACGTTAAACGTGAAGCAGGTGACTTCGAACAAGAGTACGCTGATGATCCCTGCCACGCTGCCGAGGTTAGTTTTTTTAAGGTTTTTTTTTTCTCTCTCGTTGTAAACATTTTCCAGTGAACGCCAACTATAAACATTTATGTAAACAGGAATACAGTATATTTCCGAAAGAATTACTTATGTAGATATTTTGGAAATCGAATTAGGAATTTATCACAAGCCGTAGAATGAAACTATTTTACACTTTCAACGATTAGGTATAATGACTGTAAATGAGACGCCAGCGATAGTTTACCGTTTTAGTAAGATAAGGTAACGTTGGTACGTTCGCTTTGAATTAACATTACGTATTCTTATTATAGGGCGAATACAATATGGCAATTGAATTGGTCGACATGATTGAGTATAGACCTGTCTCCTCCACTAAGAGGTGTCCTTATGACTTCTCCATAATTATATTCGAAATATTATTTTGTTTTATTTAAAATTAATTTATAATAGGTATGAATTGACATTGACAATTATTCAAACACTAGCTGAGCCTGCTGGTTCTAGCCAGTCTGTCTCGCTAGGTCTCGCAGACGGCTTGGCGGTGTTGGATTTTAATTTAATTGTGAAGTATGCATAGAGTTTTCCCTTCGGAATTGATTTTCATTCACCTCAAGACAGTTTGACATTTTGCTGATTTGTCAGTTTTACGATTTTCAAGTCGTCACTATCAATATAAATTTGGGGTCATATTCGTAGTCTATTCTGGAGTCTGGCCTTCACAATATCGTCCGACACCACCTCAGGCTGATAGGCCAAGTAGAACAGCTTGCAATAGCCGATTGCGACCACTGACATTTTAATAGAATAAAATATGTGTAGTTATATAAATGTTTCGTTAAAACACGTGCATTTAATAATGATAAATAATTATACATCTCATAAATTCGAATATAAAGCAATGTATGTGATTTATTATAAATGGTGATCCAATATAACATGAATATTAATCTGCCACGGGACCCATTTAGATAATAAAAGGTTAGCAGTATATAAATAATAAATGCTTGCAGCCGTTGAATAATATTTAAAAAATCAAATTTTGAATTAAAATTTAACCTTAAATAACATAGTCTTCCGGTGCGGGACATTCATATCAAAACAAAATTTATTTTGGGTATTTTAAACACATAGGTAGGTATATAAAATCACAAATAAAAAAAAATATAGCAATTTATATGACCAAGTAGAGTAGAATTAGGTTGGGATAACCTTTATCCAGCAGTGGATTGATCCTGTTTGATGATGATGATGATGATGACGATATGAATATGTAGATAAATATAATATCACTGATTTTGATAAATACAGCAATTCAAATGACAGAAAGGAGTAGAATCAGGCTAGGGAGGCCTTTATTCAGCAGTGGATTGGTTTAGGTCGATGATGATGAGAATGATAGAAATAGGTATAATATCACAAATTTGTTTAACCGCTAGTAGTAGAATCAGGTTGTGGAACCCTTCATCCAGCAGTGGATTGATCCTGGTTGATGATAATGACTATATAAATATGTAGATAAATATAATATCACAGATTTTGATAAATACAGCAATTCAAATGACAGAAATGAATATAATCAAGCTAGGGAGGCCTTTATCCAGCAGTGGAATTGTTCAGGTCGATGATGATGAGGATAATATAAATAGGTATAATATCACAAATTTGTTTACCGCTAGTAGTAGATCAGGTTGTGAAACCCTTCATCCAGCAGTAGATTGATCCTGGTTGATGATAATGACTATATAAATATGTAAATAAATATAAAATCACTGATTTTGATAAATACAGCAATTCAAATGACAGAAAGGAATAGTCATCCAGCAGTGGATTGATGATGATGATGACGATATGAATATGTAGATAAATAACATTAGAAATTCAATACTGTCAAGAATACAATCAACGTAGAGAGGCCTTCATCCAGCAGTGGATTTTTTGAGGCTCGTGATAATAATGGCATTATATATAGATAGGTAGATAATAATATTATATCACTGATTTTGATAAATATAACAATTCATGTGTAAGTAAGGAGTAGAATAAGGCTGAGGAGGCCTTCGTCCAGCAGTGGATAGGTCAAGATTGATGATAATAGGGACTTAAAAAATAGGTAGATATTATACAATATCACACATTTTGATAACTATAACAATTCGTATTAATTTCTTTCATTGTTTGCAATGGCAACTTTGTTAGTATCGAAATTAGTAGCCTAGATAATTATTCAATAACAAAAATAGTGGGTGAACAGCCACAAAGAAGTATTTTAAAAAATCAAATTTGGAGTATCACGTTCTCTATGAAATGGCCGACAGTGGCGCACGCGCCTGTCAAAATTTTATTTACGTAGTGAATTGTACCAAAATTATGATTTTTTCACCGGAAAAAAGTGCGCCAATGCCTACATTACGATATTTGAATAAAAATAATCGAATTCGTTTGTCAAATAAAAGATTAGAAGGTCATAAGCGACGAAGACGTCAATCTGTCAAGCTTGAACAATAAATATGGCGATCGTATACGGTGTGTAAGAAAATATCGGATATAAACGTCACGTACATGTAAAATCATGGAAAATTTCTGAAATGTGTTCAATCGTGATTATCATAAATAGCGATCCAATATAACGCGAATATTAATCTCTTTCGGGTCCCATTTACATAATAGAAAAAGGTTAGCAGCATAAAAAATAAATTTAAACATTATTTTGTTTCATTGTCTATAAAAAATAAATGCTCGGAGCCGTAAAATAATATTTTTAAAATCATATTTTGATTTAAAAATTAACCTTAAACAATATAGTTTCCCGGTGCGGGACATTCATATCGAGACAAATGTTGATAAATAATGAAGCAATACATATTATATCTGATAAAAATTGGAATTTATAAGACCTAAAGATGTGGAATCAGCTTAAAGAGGCCTTCATACAGCAGTGGATTGATACAGGTTGATGACGATAGTGACGATATAAATGGGTAGGTATATAAAATCACAAATTTAAAAAAATATTGCAGTTTATATGACCAAGAAGAGTAGAATTAGGTTGGGATAACCTTCATCCAGCAGTGAATTAATCTTGATTGATGATGATAATGACGATATTATGAATGGGTAAATATAATATCAGCAATTTTGATAAATATAGCAATTCATAATATGACCGACAGAAATTCAAACAACTTAGAGAGGCCTTCATCCACCGGTGGATTGATTCAGGCTCATAATGATAATGGAAATATAAATAGATGTAATATAATATTACCGATTTTGATAAATACAGCAATTCAAATGACAGAAAGGAGTAGAATCAGGCTTGGGAGGCCATTATCCAGCAGTAGATGGGTTCAGGTCAATGATGATAAATACGATAGAAATAGGTATAATATAGTAGTAGAATCAGGTTGCGGAACCCTTCATCCAGCAGTGGATTGATCCTGGTTGATGATGATGACGATATGAATATGTAGATAAATGTAATATCACCGATTTTGATAAATTCAGAAATTCATATCACAGAATGGAGTAGAATCAGGTTAAGGAGGTCTTTATTAAGCAGTGGATTGGTTCAGGTCGATGATGATGATGATGACTATATGAATATGTAAATAAATATGATATCATTGATTTTGATAAATACAGAAATTCATTTGACATAAAAAAGTAGAATCAGGCTAGGGAGGTCTTTAATAAGCAGTGGATTGGTTCAGGTCGATGATGATGATGATAATAATGACGATATGAATATGTAGATAAATATTATATCACCGATTTTGATAAATACAGAAATTCATATGACAGAAAGGAGTAGAATCAGGCTAGGGAGGTCTTTATTAAGCAGTGGATTAATCCTGGTTGATGATGATGATGATGATATAAATATGCAGATAAAATATATAATATCACCGATTTTTATAAATACAGGGATTCATATGACATAACGGAGTAAAATCAGGCTAGGGAGGTCTTGATTAAGCAGTGTATTGGTTCAGATCGATGTGATGATGATGAGGACGATATGAATAAGTAGATAAATATAATATAACCGATTTTGATAACTACAGAAATTCATACATACGAGAACACCTACGAGGAGTAGAATAAGTCTATGGATGTCTTTATTAAGCAGAGGATTGATCCTGGTTGTTGATGATGATGATGATGACAATATGAATATGTAGATAAATATAGTATCACCGATTTTGATAAATACAGCAATTCATATGACAGAAAAAAGTAGATTCGGGCTAGGGAGGCCATTATCCAGCAGTGGATTGGTTCAAGTCGATGATGATAAGATGGATAGAAATATGTATAATATCACAAATTCGTTAAACCAATAGTAGTAGAATCAGGTTGCGGAACTCTTCATCCAGCAGTGGATTGATCCTGGTTGATGATGATGATGATTATGATGACGATATGAATATGTAGATAAATAACATAAGAAATTCAATACTGTCAATAATACAATTAACGTAGAGAGGCATTCATCCAGCAGTGGATTTATTGAGGCTCGTGATAATAATGGAATTATATATATATAGGTAGATAATAATATAATATCACTGATTTTGATAAATATAACAATTCATGTGTAAGTAAGGAGTCGAATAAGGCTGAGGAGGCCTTCATCTAGCAGTGGATAGGTCAAGATTGATGATGATAGGGACGATAAAAATAGGTAGATATTATACAATATGACTCATTTTGATAACTATAACAATTCGTATTAATTTCTTTCATTGTTTGCAATGGCAACTTTGTTAGTTTAATATGCCTATATTGTGATCTATGGAAATTAGTAGCCTAGGTAATTATTCAATAAAAAAAAATAGTGCGTAACAGCCACAAAGAAATATTTAAAAAAATCAAATTTGGAATATCATGTTATCTATGAAATGGCGGACATTGGCTCACGCTCCTGTCAAAAGATATTATACGTAGTGAATTGTACCAGGATTATGGTTTTTTCACCGGAAAAAAGTGCGCCAATGCCTACATTACGATATTTGAATAAAAATAATCGAATTCGTTTGTCAAATAAAGGATTAGAAGGTCTTAAGCGACGAAGACGTCATTCTGTTGTGCGTTGAAAGAAGTATGGCGAATTGTATACGCTATATGAGAAAATATCGGTTATAAACGTCACGTTTCTGGAAAAAATAACAATAAAATGTCGCTTAAATGAGCTGTTGGTGTATTTTCCAAAATCTCTTAGGATAATAATATATAGGAGATTATCGTAGATTAGTATTGTTTGAAATATGCTTGTTGTCATTATATTTTAAAATACTCGTTTTTATTGAAGTTTGGCGATAGATAACGATATACTCACCATTGGGTCTATTCTATACTTATCGACCGATAAAGTGATAAATATTATCAAACTTAGGGTCGGTTTGTATCAAAGTATAGCACTTATTGTAACAATTACAATACGTTGGTTGTAATTGTTGCAAACCTACCTACCCTAAGTTTGATAATATTTTTCACTTTATCACTCTAGCTGTCGATAAGTATTGAATAGACCCACATGTCCTCATTGCAGAGTGTAAGAGCTGAGTGTGTGTCCTCACTTGTGTGGTCGAGATTCACGCGTATTGTCGGTCTTCTTAAAAATATTCTTGATTTTGTAACATAATGTTTTGTTTTTCAGCATATTGTTTCAGACCCAACAATAATATCATTGAAGACAGATTCTCAGCTAATTGACATCAAGACTGAGCTTATTGAAGACATTTATGAAGATCCGCAACAGGGTTCTTATTCGGAACAAGTGAATCGGGTAAGTACTTTTATTTTAAGTAATAAGTACTGATCGTGTGATGGGGTGGAATGATTATAGTGACGGAATGAACTGTAAAACATTCGAATATTTTGATATTTTTAGCTGTCACCAGTAGGTACCATAGAAATAATAAAACAATTTGCATAGGCACCTGCTCAATAATTTTTAGATTTTCCTTGTTTTTTCTGCAATTAAGAGGAATATAATATCAATACCTATTAAGTATAAGTACTATTCGTAAAACACACCTATTATTGAAGTAGGTTCTTTAACAATAGGTGCCTACTGCGTAAAATATTCAGATAGCAAAGGAGGAGTGATAAAATAAGTTGTGAGAGAGTGCTACCTACTTTAAATGGATCCATTGTCGAAAAATGCACTTTAAACAATTCAACGCCATTTGGTAAAGTGCTCAGATGAAAAACAACCAACCGTTCCGATTCTTCAAAGTGAATAAATGAAAGCCGATGTTTTATTAATAAAAACAAAACGAACCACTTGACAGTGTTGTATGTTTTGTAGGTACTACGTAAACTTTGTGGTTGCTATGGTTTTATACTGCCATGGTTCCGGCCATTCTGAATCCCGTGTACACTGGATGTACCTACCTACGTCTAAGTTGTTATCCATGCGACATTCAGTACTACTTTCACTCCTTGCATGTTTCTTCATGCAGTGACTACAGGTGAAACAAAGGCCCGCACATGCATCGCAATTTCCGACAAATAATCATTTTTGCCAGTATCTAAAATTAATTCAATACCACACTTGTCTCTAAAACAGCAACACATTGACTGAATATCAACATGAGATGAGTATCATAAAATTCTAACCTGCTACAGCACGTTGTCTACGAGGACACAAATTTAATTGTCGGATACATTTTTATTTTAAATGCTGCACATTTAAAAGCACTGCTCCATAGCACCCAACGATGGCCGACTTATATTATAGGTAGCGCAATTATATATCGATAAAATGACTAATAAATTGTCAAAACCTAATAATAGATCATTAGTAATTATAAACAATAAAAATACTGCAGTCAAGTGGTATAAAATCGTCTATTTTGGGAACAATGGTAACGTATTGGGAATTAATGGAGTTAACTATCGAGTTAATATATCTATCATATAAGTCTTTAAATTAAAAGTTATCGGCTTAACAATTAATTTTCAATAATATTCTTACATGATACTTACTTTTTTATAATAATATTTTTGATCTATTACAAATCAAAAAATAAACCTACCTTATATATATTTGTAAACACACGTATCCATACCTGTATCCACACACCTACATACATAATGGTCGTATATCGTAAATAAACCATAGTATTATAGGATATAGCAATGGGCTATTAGGAAAGCTAAGTTGATCATTCAAGATAGGTAGGCTCGTCGGTAGGATGTGTTACTATTAAAATGTAGAATATTAATAATAAAATAATTTAAGGAACATTCTCTTCATTTTTTCAGCCCGGAGCCCACGAAATTCCTAATATACAAGCCGCAAAGCCGTACAATGCAATTACAATACACGAACATGACATTAAGCAGGAAATAGTGCATTCTCCCGATAAAGAAATATGTTTAAAATTGACAAGAGATTCCTTTTATCGCAATAATTTTGTATGCAACGTGTGTTGTGCATTTTTCTCTTCAAAAAAGATTCTGACCTACCACAAGTGTATGCATGACGTATCTCTGACTTATGATGAAGTGACCCTCCTTCGAGCACAAGCCTTCCAAGAGTTTGGTGAACGCTCGATTTCGTCAATTTTCAATAACTATTCACAGGTATGTTCCATTTCCATTGTGTTATTGCTACCTTTACTTACTTTATATTCGTTAATTTAAACACCTCGGAATTGTATGAAATATATATGGTCGCGTTTTACATAGTGGACTGTAATTAATTAGTGGAATGATTGTGATGGTAATGATGATGATGCATGATGAATGATGGATGCTAAGGGTAGGGAGTTACATCTAGGTTGCCAAGCACTAACCTTTAATGTTGTTTTATTTATGAACGCCACTTAACAATCTGATATTTATTTGCAGGGAGTTGATTTTAAAGAGCAGTATGTTGACGTCACTAGAAACCAAAGCATTCATGAAGATCCAAAATCTGGTTGCTTTTATTCGGCATGCAAACCAGTAGATGAGGTAGGTTTACAATATTCTAAGAAACTTGAACAATTCATGTACGTACTGATATACGAGCGGGTTGACTTGAAAAGTGAGATTGTTCTAGAGAATGTACACCAAAGCAATTATGAGAATCCTCAACCTAGTTGCTCTTATTCTGAATGCAATCCAGAAAACCAAGTATACAATCCACTCTTTTCATTTAAAGCAATCTACATTAATCGTATATAACTATGTATTTACGGGTAGGTTTTTTAAGTATATGCGTATAACTAAAAGTGAAAATATAACGTATTTAGAGACAGCGGGTTCTTAAAAATGTAAGTTAACGAAAGTACCAATTGCCACTGGATCTCACGATATTTTTGGCTCGGCCGAATATCAAGGCGTTTCAGTGTGTCCAAATGTTTCTGAGTGAGTGTGGCCTACAAGTTTAAACTGTTTTTGTTCTTTTTTCTTCTCCTGTAAATTTGTATTGTAATAATTGTATGAGTAATTATTGTAATAATATGTATTAATAGTGTATGTTATAAAGCTGAATAAGACTCAATTGAGACTTCGGAGCTTAATGATAAAAAAGATCCCACAACTGGGTAATATTGGGTGCGAGATAACTAATGCGTGCCTATGTCCAACTGTTATTTATCGCGCAGATCTTGAACTATTGAATTATGAAAACAATATAAGGTGAATACTATTTTCATTAAAACCCAATTCATTTCTATCGAGTGTCCTTGACAGTGTATCCACCGGGTGGCTAGGTACATTTGCTTCATAGGTCTTCACTTTCCCCTCAAGCTCGCTGGTTATATGGAATTTGTTCACTACAGGCTTGGAAACAACCTGTAATAGAAGAACACCGCTCTTTGGGTATAGCATACCTAAACCGATAGTAGAATGTGCCTCAAAAATATATTTTTTTAAACCAAAAAACTCATTGTTTTTTCCCGAAACCCTTTAAAAGTTTCACCCATTGATAAATCGGATACTAATTTGTAGAAATTGGTTTTAACAAAGCGTATGTCGCTGATGCAAAACCCTAAAGCAAACATAGAATCCTCAGCCCATCTGCTCTTATTTAGAATGCACAGCAGTAAACTAATTATCTACACAATAATTTTTATAAATTTTAAATGATATACCTAGTAAGGAAAACGTACTAGTCTGCTAGGTACTAATAAATGTGTATAATTATCGTCAGCGCGAATATGTTTACCTAGGTTTAGGATTCTTTGATAAACATAAATGGGAGGGTGATGTTTTATTATAAAACCCCATAAGGTCGAATAAATACATTATGCAGCCCGATTCCGCATAAGTGCTATCTTTAGGTCTTACGGATACATCCCTGTGTCTCAAGATTCCTACGTATTTTTAAGGTGTGTGGTTTTTTTTATAAATATTATTCTCTGTTATAACTATGTCGTATACCTTTAAGTTAATGCGATACGTAACATTCTTTTAGTTGATTTCTGCAACCACTGCCGTGACCTATTCCGGTAGTCTCGGATTGCCAGAGAGAGAAGTACAAGAGCCATACGATGAAATACAGATTGACTACCAAGACATTAAAAAAGAATTGGGCGTGTATGAAACGATTACTAATATAGTCAGTGGCACTCATCAGAAATTATCATGTATAATATCCGGTGTGATGAAAAGGCACAATATGACTCATTCTGGTGAAAAACCATTTAAATGTGATCAATGTAATTTCTCTTGTATACATTCCGATGCAATGACAATACACAAAATGACTCATTCTGCTGAAAAGCCATTCAATTGTGACCATTGCGAATACTCTTGTAAAACATCTAGTAAGTTGAAATTACATAAAATGACACATTCTGGTGAAAAGCCATTTAAATGTAACCATTGTGATTACTGTTGTAGAACATCCGGTACGTTGAAAATACACAAAATGATCCATTCTGGTGAAAAGCCATTTAATTGTGACCGTTGTGTCTACTGTTGTAGAACATCCCGTGCGATGAAAATTCACAAAATGACCCATTTTGGTGAAAAGCCATTTAATTGTGACCATTGTGATTACTGTTGTAGAACATCCAGTGCGATGAAAATACACATAATGACTCATTCTGGTGAAAAACCTTTTAAATGTGACCAGTGTAATTACTCTTGTGTACAATCCGCTGCGATGAAAATACACAAAATGGCTCATTCTGGTGATAAGCCATTTAAATGTGACAAGCCATTTAAATGTGACAAGTGTAATTATTCATGTATACGATCTGTTGATATGAAAATACACAAAATGACCCATTCTGATGATAAGCCATTTAAATGTGACCAGTGTAAATACTCTTGTATAAGATCTAGTGATATGAAACTACACAAAATGACCCATTCTGGTGAAAAGCCATTTAATTGTGACCATTGCGAATACTCTTGTAGAACATCTAGTAAGTTGAAATTACATAAAATGAGACATTCTGGTGAAAATCCATTTAAATGTGACCATTGTGATTACTGTTGTAGAACAGCCTGTGCGATGAAAATACACAAAATGACCCATTCTAGTGAAAAGCCATTTAATTGTGACCATTGTGATTACTGTTGTAGAACATCCGTTGCGATGAAAATACACAAAATGACCCATTCTGGTGAAAAGCCATTTAATTGTGACCATTGTGATTACTGTTGTAGAACATCCAGTACGTTGAAAATACACAAAATGACTCATTCTGGTGAAAAACCTTTTAATTGTGACCAGTGTGATTACTCTTGTATACGATCCGGTGCAATGAAAAAACACAAAATGACTCATTCTGGTGATTAGCCTTTTAAATGTGACCAGTGTGAATACTCTTGCATACATTCTTGTGCTTGAAAATATACAAAATGACTCATTCTGGTGAAAAGCCATTCAAATGTGGCCGATGTAATTACTCTTTTGGTATACTAAAAAAACACAAAACGACTCGCGTTCGTAATAATACATTGAAATCATATTGAATGTTAATATGCAATATGTTAACAATTTCGTACCAACACAATTCACAAAATAGTGTCACGCTGACCCTTTTCAATCGTATTAATTAATCTTATTCATATATTATAAGTCATTAGTTAAGACATTATATTATTTAATAGCGTTAGCAAGAAATTTAGAGCCAATAAAAAAATGTAGTGCATTAATTGTCGTAGGAATATTATATACTTACCATTATTTAGAAAATTATCCAGCATTATTTTTATTTATAATAATACGATGTAAATGTCATTATTTGAGTTATCTATCATTTTTCATCGTGTGTCCAAAAGCACATTTTAAAAACATTGGGACACATCTAGTGGCGGCCGGTGGTCTTCATAATAGCAATTTCTGATAGTGCGCAATGGTTTACCTTCTATATCCAGCATTAGAGCATAGGGCAAGCACAAGTTCGCACCACTTCCCTCGGTCCAACGCCAACTCTTGCGCCTCCCGCCATGTCAGACCTGCAGCACGTAGGTCGCTTTTATAGCATCGCTGCAGGGTAAGGGAGGGGCGGCCATGGTAACGGAACCCTTGAGGCTGTGCTGTACGAAGTGTCACACTCTTTGGCGGCATCGGAAACACTTGTTCTAGCCACGTTAAGGTCGCAAAGCGTCTCTTCATGATTACCTTAATCACCGAAGGCTGCCGTGTCAATAAGCTAAGATAATATCTTAGTGTATAATGACTGAAACGTCGAGCTTCTCAGAAGGTAAATTAAATATGTCTTTGTTTATTTTTTCTATTTGTTAATTTTTTTTTAAACAGAATGATTTAATATCAATAAAGAAAAATAAATGTCACAGTTTACGGCTTTACGCTCCGAATAATGAATGCGTCAGCCAAATATGAACCGTCGTAAAAACGTAGACGTACGCTGGGTCACTTTGTTAATAGAGCATAGCAGTATGTTTATTTCTTAAATTTCACATTATTATTAATTTATGTTAAATTATAAAATGAACAAACATTGCGTGGGTAATATTTATATTGTAAATCAGCGTTCCTTCGAACTCAGATTTATTTCTGATGTATTTATATGTCATTAAAAGTATGTTTCTCTTATATTATCGTTCTTATTTATTATTCAGCTACGACCTACTACTCATGTAGTGCTGCTGTGTTTTTTTTTTTATTATATTGAATGGATTTGAGTGGTTTAGAAATAAATGCGGCAGTTTGTATTTTCATAAAAGTTTGGCGATTCATTAAATCTTAAATGTGAAATTGTTAAAAATTAACTCGCCAACATTGTTATAAAACAGAAAATGGCGTTTTTGTTTCTAGAGTCCTAATTTCGTTTGCCGATCATAAAGTGTGTAAAAAATGCTACACAAAACGCTACCACAGGAACATTGGACTACCGTTTAAGAAGTATATAATGGCCTCATTGTTATCCTGGGCAAACTGAAAATCCATTTGGATCGCAATCGCTTTGCGCACATGAACGGAGTATTGTTCATAATACTACTACATGTTCTACTTCGCGAAGTGTGTGATACACATATGAATAACAATGAAAAGTTGAGTGATGTCTTAAAAAATGCAGGCAGTGCGTAGCACTTGGATGGTATTAGAGGAGCCGCCGCTGGACACATCGTAATATTATGTTTTACTTGTATGGCCCCACTGTTGTGACATTATATTATTCGATTGTCACATGATAATGAATGTTTGTTCTTTTTAAATAGTAATAGATTAATTGTCGGTTATTATATCATAAGTGTTTTTTTAAGTTGTGCCTAAATTTAAGTAGTATATTTTAAATATTAATTGTGTGATGATGTTAACACTGTGCTTGATTTCGACGGAGGTCGTGGGTACCTACCCACCGATCGTAGGAAGAGATGGACTTATGACGCCGTGCAGCGGTAGATACCTCATAATGATGAAATTGTTTTATTTTATTGGCAAAATTATATCTGATGAATATGTGTTGAGGATCTCAGATCGAATTTATAACTATTACAATTGAACGTTGTCAGTTTTGTATGATTATGAAAAAAGGTATGAAACAAATCGAATGATTAGAAAAATGTTTATTCCGGAAGTAAAATGGAGTTTTCATTATGTTTTTTATCATGCGGTCTCTATATTCATCCCTACCTATTCCAGATAACTTAGGTTCTACTACTTCACTACCTAATTCATTTGTATTTTAAAGTGTAATGATGTAAAAGACATTCTGGTTATGTAAAAGATCAGAATTATTATTTTATATGATCACTTTTGGTTATTGTTTGATACCACTTTAATCGGAGATGGGAGAGAAATATCTTAGAGAGTTATGAGTTTTAAAATTGACTTCTTTTGGTAACTACATAAAGTTTATATTACCTTTCCAACACTACTTGAAGGGTACGCAGACGGACATTTTCCGCAAAAAGAGTTAATGATGCCATATAGTGGAGAACTTTGTAAGCTATTAGAGACCGTCCACATTGGCAACAAGTTGCTGGTAACCACAGAAAAGAAACTGGCAACCTCATTAAATTTCGATTAAAATAATTTTTGGTCAAACAAATTTTGATAATTATCGTGAAATTTAATGAGGTTGCCAGTGTGGACACGGCATTTAATGGCATTATTAGAAATAAATTATAAAAATCATTGTCCAAACACTGACCTCCGAAAGAAAACATTGATATTCAAAAGATAGATCATTATTACAAACATTTGACTAGGTAAATATTATTGTAAGTATATATTATGTAATTTTTTTTTTTCAATACTATATTTAACTGTAGTGAATTGTGAATGTAATTAATATTAATTTAACATGTGAGATAACTTTTAATTTTAGTTTAGCAGATAATATACATATTATAACCAGTTTAAGTTTTTTCTCTTAAACTGAATTAATGTGACGATGATTATTCTTTTCGCTTACCCTTCACTTATGTGCCAACAGAAAATTGATTTAATTTTATATCGTATATTTCATGATTTTTTTAAGACGACTACCCAGTTACATACGTACCACTGGGATTAATAATTATTGTTAATAGATACAGGTTGGTACCTAGTTTTAAGTATTTCAATAAATATATGTTTTTACGATGAATGTTGAATTTCAGTTTTCCCTTCTTTTACTTTGATAATTTTAAGTCTATCTGCATCAGTTGTCAAGTTATACAATGATTTTATAATATGAGAGAGCATAATATTACTAATTATTACACTTTTTGGCAAAGATCTGTGTGCAAGGAATCCACCGTGCTCTAAAGAGATCTTATACAATATACTATTTCACAATATTTGTGAAGATGACATTCTTTATTGAACATACATAATTTTAAAACACCTCCGAAACACATCTGTTGGATTAATATGGCACCGGACAGGACTTGGAGCTGTATTCCGGCCAAGCTGCGAAGGACAATGACCGATATAAGTGAATTTTGGATAGTTAATTACGCCGTAATTAGATAGTTGACTAAATTGTTAAAGCACATCAGCCGATATCCGGTGTATACAGGTTTGAATCCTGTCTGGCGTCATATTTTTTCAAGCACCAATGTCTCCGAGATGTATTCAAATAATGTAAGTAGGTACCTACCTATGTTATGGTGAGTATTGTCATGTCCTGTCATGCATTCTCTTAGCATAGGTATAAATAAAATATTGCTTTACACTGGCTGGCTTGCAATACTTTTATTAATAGAATTTAAATACAATAAAAAAACAGAATACATGTTGCAGTTTTTAAGTTCATCAGCTGAATGCAGAGCCCCAAGTCTTGTGTCAGTTTTATCATATGGTAAGATACTCCAGATTCAAATGGCGTCCTACCAAGTTATCTTCGTGGAGCGCACGTGGCACAGGTCCTGGTGAATAATGCACATCCATTGACATGGGGTGTGTGGAAAATGATGTGGTGTATGAGGATATGAACAAAAAAATTACGTTATCGTGACATTAGTATCATACAGTTGTCTTCAATCTCTGTTTACGGTTACCTATGTGCCTAGGTGCTGGGAAAATTCTAGGGGGGGCAATTATCCACTTTAGTCGCTTCAACAGCGATGTAGAAATATATGGAAAAATCCAGTTCCACTTTTGACTACAAAAGAAAATTGACATACTTATTATTTTTATAATTTTTGGCGGTGACAGATGATTTTGATGTTAGCTAGTATTTACATAGACAAAGACAACACGCATTCATATACTATATTATATTGCCGACCGAAAACAATATTAATAAATTAATTTTATTTATATGCTGTCATTTGAAACGATAAAATGAATAATAAGTACAAATAATTTTGTTTTTCATTTGTCTTGATATTGAACGTAGTAAAATTGAGATTTTTAAAGTTTAACTAGCGGACTATCAGCTTGCTCGTCATAAATTAATGTACCTACAAACGAAACATATGCACGCAGGAGATCTAACGATACACTGAAAGCCATCAATTTTTCAAATAAACAATATAAATGTTATACTATGTGACATTGGAGTGGTGAGAATTGTTTTTCGAGACAGCTTTGAGTGTTGTGAAAAGCTTCGCAATGGATATTTTGACGACACATTTATAAAAATACATACAGGTGCTTGCCAAATTGAAGCACGAATATGTCAGATTGGTACACATTATGGAAAAGAGGTAGAAGGAAGCATTACAGCCGGGTTGGCTATCTTACGAGACTTTTTTACAGGATCATCCATACTGATGCGGTTGTTGTTTTTGGGTTATTTTGACGGGGTACTTAGTGAAAATACAAAATTTTTCGCGTAATTTTAATGGGAAAATAATAAAAGATACATGAAAAAACATGCAATAAAATTAGTCGAATGTGTGCATTTAAAAAATGTGGAAAAAAAAATATTTGGTGTTATAACTTGACGGCCACTCAAAATCAAATTTTTAGCTTAATATAAGAGATAAAACTTTTAAAAAACGTGGAAAAAGTTTAAATAAATATACATAATCGTATGCGCTTAACAAAAAAATTTAAGGCAAATTTATTGGTTCAAGAATCAAGTCAGTAAATTAAAAAAAAATAATATCTCTCACGATCTCGAAAACAATAAAGCACGTGCACAATTAATGTAAGCCAATAATAGACAAATTGATGACCTAATAAAAAGTTAAAAAAGTTTGTTGGGTGGTTCTAGTTAACGTTCATCAAATATGACATATCAAATATCTCACGCACTATATGAGAAAAAAAATAAAAAGTATGCAGAATTACCCACTAGTTATGCGACAAGACAATTCACTAAAAAAAAATTTTTAAACCCACGCAGTCAGGTTTTGCATACAAACTTAAAAATCAAATAGCGCGCTCAATATAGGTGAAAAGACAAAAAAATAATCGTGCACTAACGTTTACTACCGACGCACAAGAGTTTACAATTTAAATTTAAAAAAAAATCTAAGTTTAGTGACACAAGTATCCAGCATTTGCTGAGTCACCCAAATTGAAATGCGAATAACCCCCTTAATGTGCGTGCACAAACTTGCACTGGCGATGCACAAACGAATGCACTCAAAAAAAGTTGAAATTTCAACATTGGGTGACCCAACGTTTAGCTGGAACACCCAATTTGAAATTGGAATTTTTCGGTTATTATAGGTGCACAAACGAAAAAAAATTGTGCACAAACGTGCACTAATGATGCACAAACAAATGCACCCAAAAAAAGCTGGAGTTTTAACGTTGGGTGATCCAGGTAAATGGACCTCTTTGTGATTGCACTTTGACAATCGCATGTCATGGTCGTAGAAATAGGACTCGTCGCAACAGCCTATGGGAATATACTCGCAATTACTATCATCATGATTTTGTACAACAATTAATAGTGATACCGATAACATAAACATTATTTTAACTTATACGTCCATTTTACGCATTGAAAACGTAAGTAGTTGGTTATCAAAGAGAATCGTGTCACACTAAACACGACGTGTACGCAAATCTGTCACACATGTATTTGGCTGCCGTGACAATAGACATTAAACTAATATAATATTGGGAAGTGAAAATCAATCGTTACTTTTTGTTCGGTACTTAAATACTTTGGGATCGATTCTTTTCTTCCGGTACGACACCGGTGTCGATATTTATTTGTCAGTAACTATTGGATTATTTGATAACTTATTTGCCTAGTTGAAATATTTAATGCAGGCGATTCATTGGCGAGCCAACAGTCCGAGGACATAAAAACGTCCGATTTGTCTATGTTCTGCTATTGACCATATAATCTCAAATATAAAAATACAGATAAAGTCATTTACTAATAAGTAAATAATTAACAAAATAATCAATAACAATGTTGAAAAATGTCAGAGGACAATAAAATTTAATAATAAGTCCCCCATTGGCACGCTAGTCAGACGATTTACAAACTTTGGATTTTTGTTCGCGTAGAGTTGTTTTGTCTTGCTACTGCGAAGAACTCAGTTGATCACAGTAACTAATTATTACTAACAGGTTTTTACTAGATCTAATAAAATTATAACCTTTTGTAACCAAAAACCAACATAACCTCAAATAATAATAAAATTTGATGGCTATGCTGCCATTGACATTATTATTATTAATAATATTATTGTCAGCTTAAAAATATATTAATAATTATTATGTATGAAGACGTAGGTACCTATCTATATATTTAATTCAATGTAGGTAGAGTCCGGAAACAATAATTCCCTTTACACAAATAATATAATATTATATACCTACATAACTATTATATTTTTCATAATTTCTGAAGTTAACGAGCGCTCTGGTTTGTAAAATTTTCCGTTTCATGTACTGTGACAAATAAAACAATGTAAAGACAAGAGCATTTTATCGTCACAAAGTCTTTTATTCTAAAATTAATATTGTAAGCCTTGTCATTGCTAATCAGAATTTGAATATTCCAGGGAAAAGTATTGAATGATTGGGCAGTGACAAAAAGGAACGTTACCTTTCCGGCCCTAGTTACAGCCCCATCCTTATACCTCACGGCCATAGACTAAAATATTCTACTGCTCACGGTACACCGGCACGTGTTTTATAAACTCTGATGCATTATTTTTGTTTTAATTGAATACGTAAAATGGATATAAAACGCGAACCAGCTGAACTCGAAGCTCATACAAATGGCCAATATTCGTGTGGTGACGGTCCAGACGGCAAAGCTTATATTATAAAACAAGAAAATGCCGATGATGGCAAATGCAATTTTGAGGTTAGTTTTTAAAATATAATAATTAGTATTACCTACTTGATAGATTCATACTTTTAGTTACCATTTACCGATTTGGGCCTGTTTTCTGAACATTTTTGTAGACCTAAGCATAACAAATTAGTCGTGACGATAGAGTTGTCACTGATCATAGACAAAACCTTTTGATATTAATTGCGATAATAATGCCGATATCAAGGGGTAATATCTAATAATTGCAATCGTATTTATAAATGTGAGTAAGTATTAATATAGGTACCCAACGATATGATATAGGTAGTTTATCTGACCGAATCATAGTAATATATAGTGAGACGAAGCCACGTGCATTTTTCAGGTTAGTTGTTGCATATAAATTATTAATAATTGTAGTACCTACGTATGTAGACGTTAGTTCGTTTTTTTGTAGATATGTTTCATAGCATTTCAAACCAAATAAACGAAGTCGGATGGTTGGATTTGAACGATTTGACAGATATATTTTGAGGACGCGATTTCCGACAATTAATCATTTTTGTCAGTAGTATCTAAAATTAATTGAATAATACATTTGTCGCTAAAACACATTGACAGTATTGTCAACATGTGATGAGTATGTTGAAATTCTAACCTGCTACAGCTCGTTGTCTACGAGGGCACAAATTTAATTGTCAGATACATTTATTTTAAATGTATAAAACATAAACAATGCTCCATGGCACCCACGATGGCTAAGAGACTTATTTTATTAGTAGCGCAATAATATATCGATAAAATGACAATTACTGAATATTTTCTATAATTAAAATCATAAATGAATATTGTTTTTAGGTTAAGTTATGTATGGATATTTTGTTTCGTAATTTGCTTCGTGTAATTCCGGTTTTGGGACCGGGACCGACAATATTTCTTAAAAGCTACACATATTTTGATATCTGGCTTATAGATATTTAAAGTGTTTTCATTTTAGTTTTGACAGAGTAAGATGGCTCCCTTGGATGGCTCAGATAATGCCAAAAAAGGAACGGAAATAAAAGTGAAATCTTTTGATAGATCAACAAATCAAACAACTTCATAATCATTACGTTTACCTATTCGTTTCAGATGAATCATTTAACTCATCACGTACCGCGATAGCTCGTTACATACATTATATTAGACATTAAAAGCTCTATTTAAAGGAAGTTACTCTAGCTATTGAAATAATCCCTCAAATTAGACCTCTTTTTATTGTGTATAAGCGTAAATCCAAAACAATCCAAATACTACGCCAGGGATTGCCAACGCAACTATCGCAAGTTTCTTTCTAATGTGTCGTCAACTAGATGGTTGACGTAGGTACTGAAAATATAAAATACTTGCAATTAAAATTCAGCAAGGGTGCCAGTAAGGATCTATTTTTTCGGTGACACAAAAAAAAACAACGCAACAAAAAAAAAATCTACAATGTTGCCATACGAAACATCATTTTCTGTGTGTAATGATTACTGGGTATAGTGAACAGTTAATTGGTAACAAATATATTAGTATTTATTGACAAAGTGTACTGTAATATTACTTATATATTGGAGAAAACATTTTCTGATACTAAGGAAAGATATCTCTTCCATATTATAAATTTTATATCTACACTATTAATAATATTAATACTATCGACCGAAGGTACTTGATGGAATTTGAATTTAAATTCTAATGGATTTTTGTGACCCGGGTTTTGCCTTTCGGCATCTTCAGGCACTGTGTGCACTCACCCAAACACAACCCGACCCACACTGACCACGAATACTATTAACCCCAACTTATATATTAAATCCATACAATAAAGTAGATAAAAACATTATCACCTACCTATTAAGTCTAGGATCACAATAAAAAATACAACAAATAAATTATGAATAGTTGAAGTGTTTGTAAAAAACCCTTTCTTATTAATAATAATACACTCGATAAGTGTATAATAAATCATCAAAACCTAATAATAGATCATTAGTAATTATAAACAATAAAAATACTGCACTCAAGTGGTGTAAAATCGTTCATTCTTGGAACAATGGCAACGTATTAGGAATTAATGGAGTTAACTATCAAGATAATATATCTATCATATCAGTCTTTAAATTAAAAGTTATCAGTTAAACATTTAATTTTCAATAATATTCTTACATGATACTTACTTTTTTATAATATTATTTTTTTAACTATTACAAACCAACAAATAAACCCACCTAATATATATTTGTAAACACACGTATCCATACCTATATCCACACACCTACGTACATAATGGTTGTAGGTATATCGTAAATAAACCATCATATTATAGGATATAGCAATGGGCTATTAGGAAAGCTAAGTTGATCATTCAAGATATGTAGGCTCATCGGTAAAATATGTTGTTATTAAAATTTACAATATTTATGACAATATTCATAATTAAATAATTCAAGGAACATTCTCTTCATTTTTTTCAGCACGGAGCACATGAAATTCCTGAGATACAAGCCGCAATGCCGTACAATGCAATTACAATACACGAACATGACATTAAGCAGGAAATAGTGAATGCTTCAGTTAAAGAAATATGTTTAAAATTGACAAGAGATTCCTTTTATCTCAATAATTTTGTATGCAACGTGTGTTGTGCATTTTTCTCTTCAAAAAAGGTTCTGACCTACCACAAGTGTATGCATGACGTATCTCTGACTTATAATGAAGTGGCTCTTCTTCGAGCACAAGCCTTCCAAGAGTTTGGTGAACGCTCGGATTTGTCAATGTGCAATAACGATTCACAGGTATGTTCCATTGCCATTGTGTTATTGCTACCGACACTCCCCTCAGATCGGGTTCACCGATAATGACTAGCCCCTGCATCGGACCTGCCGTAGGTGATAACGCCTGATGTACGAGGGCAGTCAAAGATGACGAACCTCGGCGTTTCGACTAGCTCAAATGTTGGATCAGGGATTCATCTTGATTGAGGAATCAGAGTAGATGGTAGAAACACTCGTTGATGGTGTTACACTATACGTAGTTGACGAATAAAACTCACTTTTAGAATAACGTTATTTATTGTCTATGGCACTACCCTTAATTTAGGGTCAAGGTCACAATACGATAATTGTTGTAGAATATGGTCTTAGAAAAAGTTATAAAATTTATAATATAGTTTATGTTTAAAATTTTTAGAAAATTAATTTATCTAATCTAATAAATTTATAAAAAGTTTTATTAAGGCACAGCCCTGATCGAGGAATAATTTATATATATATAACTTTTAGTTATAGTTTTTAGTCAGTGTTTGAGCATATAAAAAGTTATGATAAAACTCGTTTTGTTTATAAAATTATTCTTATAAATATTACTGATAGTCTTTCGTTCGAAATTATAAAATATTTATTTATAAACTTAACTTTAGCTCATTATTAAAATTATAATATAGTTTGAATATAATTATTATTAAAGTTTATATTGGATAACACTTAATAATTCGAGAGGTAAAAGTCGATATTAAAAGTTGCAGAATCATATGCGTATATAATTTTATGTTCGCGGCGGAACAGCTGATCGAAGCACTGGGTACTTACTAGTTCACGGTCACTATGCGAGTGACGTCATTGAGGAATGTCAACTGTTTATCGCGAGGTAAAACTCGTCGTGATTTACTCGCTGGTAAAAAGTATTCGAATTTACGAAACCCTTTACGAAGGTCTGAGGAGATCTGTTGCGGGTTACGGAGAACGTCGTAGAAGCAGGACTAGAACGAAACTGATTATCACGAAGTAAAACTCGTGGTGATTTACTCGCGGGTATAAAGTATTTTTATGTTATTCAGACCAGAGAGGTCTTGCACGTGTTTTGGAGAATATCGCTGGGACGGAACTGTTTACGAAAAGTTCGTAATAGATCAGAGCGATCTTGCACGTGTTTCGGAGAATATCTCTTGGACGGAACTAATTTGCATAGATAATTTGGCGTCTTTTTAGTCCCTAAGGGACTTCGGGAGGGAGATTGCTAGAGAAGAAAAACCCTCCCCTTCCTTTCTACTAAGAGGAAAAACCTTGGTTAATTGCACAGGTTGTAATTTTCCGATATGAAGAGAAAGTAATTAGATGAAGGCTGATGGACTGCAGGTATACAGAGAGTTTCATGTACCTGCTTCCACCTTTTCTTATAGTTGATCCTATAAGAACTGGGGAAGAGGCGTGAACATACTCTTAGATAGGGGTCGGCATTTATACAAAGATTTATCCAAAAATGTTTTTTACAAGATAGAATTAGTTACTAACTAGTGAACTAGCTATTTTTGAGAAAGCTCGAATAATCAGAATAAGGGATTTTAATGTTTTTAATGTCCCATACAACTTCTTTTGCGATACGAGAGCCAATCGGATTCGATTAGAAAAAGAGAAGAGATACGCTGCGCAGATTAAAACTTTACCTCTCAAACTATTACAATTTAGATAGGAAAAAGTTAATAGATTGCGTAGATAATGATCCCTTAGTTCATCAGCTGGACTTATAAGGGTTTGTATAGAAACTTTATTATCATACTGACCAGCTGTGTACTTTACAAGCTATGATTTTTCATCTCTACCTACGTTTGGACATAAGTGTCTGATAGATAGACGTAAAGTTATAAAGACTTATGATTATCTTAATTTATTAACATCGATTAATGTTTACTCTATATTATCTAAGTTTATATAAATCAATTATCGCATCACAAATAATTAATATGCAAAATGTTTTGATTAATTCTGTATTTAGGATTACGGTATTACCTCTCTCGCTCACACGTACGAGATTTAGCTATGGAAAATTATATTGCTAGTGCGTATTCTTTTCCACTCACTGTGCTTTATTTGCATTTATTAGAAAGAGAAGTCGCGCGGTAATATTCACACGAATTTTCATAATAATAATAATATCTATATGAAATATACAGCTTTCACATGATTCTATACAATAAGCAATTTAAAATTGACGATACAATAAAACTTTTAGATACATATTGATTCGCGATATATGCGAGCAGTACCTACAAAATTACGAAATCAATCGAAGTAATACTTTTTATAATACTTACTTATAATTTACTCATGACCGCTTAGGTCGACACTTATCGTCCATAGCCCACTCTGTGTAGTTGCTAAACCGACCAGTGTGAACTGCGAGTCTCACTTCTTGAATTTTGTTTTGGATTTGTTATGGGCGGTTAACGTCACTCTATTCAGCGACAGGATTGCCTATAAAGCTGAAACATGCAGTTATGTCGTTACGATTTTACTTTTACGGACACCAACTGAAGGTAAACGTTTTTGTGTTGGTGCACTACTTACATAATCATAGATATATTACCTACTATTAAAAATGCATTTTTTTTTTAATATTTAGATGATAATATCTCGTCATAATATGTACCTTCATCGTCATATCGCTTATTACGTTCAATAATTCTACCTATCTAAAATGCCACATTGGCGTTCAACGATTATTTTTGGTGGAAAAGATTAAAACTCTTTATAAAATGATATTTCACTAGGTGCATCATTTGACGGACTTGGTACACTATTTCGTTTGATTCTCATGCGTCATATTTCATTTTTAAATATCGAATGATTTGAGATATCAGTTTATTGATTTAGATAGAAAATTCATGTGAGGTTTTGTATTTTTAATAGACGTTTATATTATTTTCTTAATAGTAATTATATGTGTATCTTTTTCTTTTATATTGTAAAAAAAGACGTTATATTGTCACAATAAGATACTGATATGATTTATTATTTATAAAATCAATGTATTTTTATAGCTACCTTCTAAATACCCGACCACTGTAAAACTGGAGAAAGATTTTGTGCGGTTTGATTCAGAGAATGAGATTGTTCAAGAGGATATAGACCAAAGCAATTATGATTACCCTCAAGCTAGTTGCTCTTATTCCGAATGCAACCCTGGAAGTCAGGTATATATCAACCTGTTTATTTAAAATAATCTACTATTACTGATATGACTTATCAACGTACACTTCTTCCTCTAAATTTGATCCTCCCAGCATGTCAAGATGTCTACATGACTACTTTAAGATGTTTGATTTTTTAGATATTATTCTCTCATATACCTATTTCGTTTGCCTTAGTTAATGCGATACTTCACCTTGTTTTAGTTGATTCCTGCAACCACTGACGTGACCGATTTCGGTAGTCTCGGATTGTCAGAGAAAATCTTAGAAGTACAGGAGCCATACAATGAAATACAGATTGACTATCAAGACATTAAAAAAGAATTGGAGATATATGCAACCAATAAACGCACTGCTAAACGTAAGAATATGCAATCAAACGTTACAGATGCAAAATTATTAGTAGCTGTTATAAATTTGGAGAAAAAATTGTTTTATAACGTAAATTATGTGTGCAGTTTATGTTTTGATTATTTTGCATCATTATCTCTATTGACGCTGCACAAAGTTAATTGCTTAAAAAATCAAACAAATTTTAAGAATCTATACAAAATTAAACATTCTGGCGAAAAGCCATTTAAATGTGACCAGTGTAATTACTCGTGTGGAAGATCTAGTTCATTGAAAAATCACAAAATGACTCATTCCGGTGAAAAACCATTTAAATGTGACCAATGTAATTTTTCTTGTATACAATTTGGTAAAATGAAATTACACAAAATGACTCATTCTGGTGAAAAGCCATTTCAATGTGATCAATGTAAATATTCTTGTACAACAATTAGTAGCCTGAAAGTGCACAAAATAACTCATTCTGGTGAAAAACCATTTAAATGTGACCAATGTAACTTGTCTTGTATAACATTTGGTAAAATGATATTACACAAAATGACTCATTCTGGTGAAAAGCCATTTCAATGTAATCATTGCCATTATTCCAGTACAACAATTAGTTACATGAAATTACACAAAATGTCCCATTCCAGTGAAAAGCCATTTAAATGTGAGACTTGTGATTATTCATCAAAACGGTCCAGTTGCTTAAAATTACACAAACTGAAGCACGCTAGTGAAAAACCGTTTAAATGTGAACATTGTGGTTACTCTTGTATACGATCTGCTGATATGAAATCTCACCAAATGACACATTCTGGAGTAAAACCATTTAAATGTGATGAATGTAATTATTCATGTACAACATCTGGTAATTTGAAAAAACATAAAATGACACATTCTGGTGAAAGACCATTTAAATGTAATGAATGTAGTTACTCTTGTATAGATTCTACTAAGTTAAAGAGACATAACATGACTCATTTTGGCGAAGGAACATAATTAAACAATACTGTTCGGTTATGTACATGTTCAAACACGCCCGTTAACATGATCTTACTCACAACTTCAGTTTTAGTTTATCAATTTATGGCTACGGCCGTATGTTGTAGCTTGACTACTGGGGAATGCCAAAAGAAATGGCGTATTTAAAAAAAACACTACCTTATTCTTAGGTTAATAATTATTATAAAGCAATCATTATTCGTAGGATGTTTAACACACTTGAATGGCCAAAGACATAGCTTATAAATAGTATCTTTAGAATTATCTTCAAATGTGTTAATATTGCCCATTTTTTTTAATAATAAAATGCCTAATTCTTGTCAAATTTGGGAGCACAGAGATTATCAATATAATTTTTTATCGTAAATATTTCACTATAATAATGTCGACATAAATTATTCTAATGGTTTTATAAATGCATAAAAACTAATAAATGTAAAAAATCTTAACGCCACTGCACATGCATGTACTGAAATATTACTATATTCTTAAATATTAGAGCAAGAGGTTTAAAAGAATATTATTTTATGTAATAAAAATACTTTATGCAGTCATCAAATGATTAAAATAAATATAAAGGATATAAAGGCTTCATAATTATATAATTAGTTTATTTTCAACGTTTAATGAATGTCCAGGATCATGCTTTGAAATTGCAATAAAAGCTCCATTTTGACCTACGTTGAGCATGTCCGCCCTTAAGCATTCAAACATATTTTAAGAATCTATCTAAAATTAGCCATTCTGGCTAAAAGCCATTTAAATGCAACCAGTGTAATTACTCTTGTATAGCATCTAGTTCATTGAAAAATCACATTATGACTCATTCTAGTGAAAAGCTATTTAAATGTGACCAATGTAATTACTCTTGTATAACATCCAGTACGATTAAAAGACACAACATGGCTCATTCTGGTAAACGGCCACTTAATTGTGCGCAATATAATTACTCTTGTATCCAATCTCAAAATATGAAAATGCACAAAAGACTCATTCTGGTGAAAAGCCATTTAAATGTGACCAGTGTAATTACTCATGTATCCGATCTAGAGATATTGAAAAACACAAAATGACTCATTCTGGTAAAAAACCAATAAAATGTGATCAGTGTGATTACTCTTGTATATATTCTAGCAGCACAAGACTAGACACAAAATGTCGCATTCTGGTGATAAGCTATTTTAATGTGATCAATGCAATTACTCATGTGCATGACCTTATACACTCATATCGTAAAAAATGACTCATTCTGGCGAAATGCTGTTAAAATTTAATCTATGAGATTAGTCGTGTAATCAATCTTAACCTGAAGATTTCTAAAATATCACATTCTCATGAAAAATAAGGTTGTCGAACATAAATACTGATGTGTACAATATTTTATTTTTTATTTATTCTGATACCTCTGTACACAATACGGTGGCTTGAAATCACTGAAATTAAAAAATGACACTTTCTGGTGAAAAACTTATTATTTTTTTTGTCTCGTCCATAACATCAGATTATTTGAAATAACACAACAAAAGAACATTGTCACGTTAATATTACTTTATCAACAATCTTCTCGTTTTTCTTTAGCTTACTACTCCGCTAGTTTGTGTATAATATATTACAGGAATTGTTTCATCTGCTCACGTTCCCTCCTTGCCCTTCCCGCGACCAGCGTGCAGGCGCTCGACCCAGATGACTAATAATAATTATGAATTGGTCACACATACACGATGACTCTGTTAGGATAACGATTGGTAAGTTACTTCATAGTATAAAGAACTAAAGTAACCACCTATTAGATCTTGTCCGATCCTAATAGGATCGTATGGACCTCCACAGAGTAGATGTTTGTATTGACAGATGTTGTTTTTTACGAAAAATGGATGTCAGCCACTTGCTCAACCTATTAGTAGTAATAAGTATAAGTAGTATATAAGTAGGGACCTATATATAAGAAGTATATTGGTTATTATACTTCGATTATTTAAGTTTTCTATTGACGATACCCCAGTCCTGGTGAAGATGCAAGGGCGTTAAATTCTTAACTAGCCCTGTCCCTAGACCAGGTTGAGAACCCCTGCTCTAGGCTAGCTCAGCGCGGGGTCGGAGAGGGTAGTCAAGTTAGAGTTCTAAACGACACGTGTGAATACACCACAGCGATACTGCGACATAATGATTTAGAAACGCCACCTAATATTAGGATGACGTCAGAATCTAATGGATATATTATTTATTTAATTTAAATTTTAAAGAAACGCCAAGGAACAGCTGGTGATCTGGATTCAATGTCACCGAGCTTACGAGCCGTACTGTTGCACTCGTAATATAGATCGCGGATCTATTTGAATTTAAAGTCCTCGTAGTTATAGTTTAATTATTTATTTAATTATTCTTTAGTAAAATAGATTTATTATAAATAATTTTTACTAGGTATCTTAACACTAATACTTTTATTTACAAATAATCTAAAGAATATTTATTTATATAAACTTATTTAAGACACTTAATATTACTTTATAAATCTATTTATATTTATTTTCATATTTAACTTAATTTATAGGTATGGCTGCGCGTTTATTATATTATTGAGGCACATACTATAAAGACTGGGAACCGCTGTCCCTTTTCTAGACGTACTTCCGAGTAATTAATAACTACGTACTTAGTGACGTATTCATCCGCGAATTAAATAAGTTTCCGCGGGGTCATATACGGATGACGTAGCTAGCACCAACGTAGGTTGCTGTGACGTATTCAACCGTACTACGAACGGGGAAAACTTCCGATTGATTTTTCAAAAACACGAATGTTCGTTGATTTTCGCGAAGAGCTGCGTGGATTGAGGTCTTATGACTAAACGCAGGAGCCGTTGACTGATTTTGTATGGAAAAAAACATGGGTTTATATACCCACCAGGCGGTGATTTCCCTGAATAACTAACGTCAGAGAGACAAGGCCCCTTCTCCTTTCTTAAGTATTTACTAAATATCTTAAGAATCGTCAATAATTCCGATCAAGAAATTATAAAAGCTGATAGGGGCTCGATTCCCGCCATCGTGATATTTATATTAACTGTTCAAAGTTTAGGAAAATATGGGCAAGAGCCGTACATGACTTTTCATGACGTTTTTGCGCGCGGAATGTGGACCAATGAGATCGCTTTCGTCTCCTTCCACCAGACCAGGAGCAAAATCCTCTGGCCAATCACGGAAAAGCTCTTTGTTTTTCCATTTTCCCACAAAATTATGAGCATCTAATTAAGTTATAAGCAAGCGTTCCCCAGGTACCTTCAGGTGGGGCAAATTTCATAATCATCGCAAAAATTCTACTAGTACTTTTAACGTAAATCAGGTAAATATTTTTTATTTTTTATTATCAGGGATATAATAGCATGAAAGGAGAATTTAATAATTTGAAAGAGTGCATATTGTTACTATGTACCTACGGAAATATCAGGCCTCAAATAACCGCGCGGCCCTACAGCGATTGCTGGAATGAATCGAAATCAAACCCCACGTTGCTTTTTATAGTCAACATTTTCCGCTCGCTTTCCCTCGTTCAGGGGTTAAACACGACTTTGAACTATACAAAAAAATATGTTTATAAGGCAATGTAGGACACCAATAAAGTTTAAGACCTAAACGATATTTTCACGACAAGTGTGGGTTTACGGGATCCAAAGATTACATGTTTTAATGCATTTTTTTACAAATTGAAAACGGTCTGTAAGGCTTAGCTGACAGACCTAAGATATAATTATGAATTGTAAATTAACAAAATAATAGTGCCTCAAGATTTACATTATTATATTTACAACTTTCATATTTATTCTATCCATTTACCACATACGTATGTACTAAATACTTACGTACTTTATTACGAGCAAAAATTCTATTTTTTTTTTACATTAGGTCTATGCAGTCAATACTCACAATATCTAATCATTTAATTTTCATTATGACATTATCCGATATCATATTTTATTAATTAAAGTATTTTCATAAGTTAATTCTACTCCTAGGAGTGCCTCCCTCACTCACAAGGATTTATTTAGTGAAGAGGTTTCCACCTCTATCACATAGCGTTTCAAACTCTTATATTTTTTTCTCGCGCGGATTCAAAATATCACACGCAGAATAATTTTACATAATACAAAGAAGATTACAGTTATAAATTAGCTTTAGTTTACAGCATTTAGCTAATGATATCGCATAAGTTGTTAACAAAAAAATTGTTTATTTTTTAACCTTAAATTCTATACTTTTTAGTACTTACATTTTTCTTATAAAGACCATTTGGTCAGCCTGAAAAAAATCATCCATGTTCACACGGAGTGGCTCTAAGTCACTCAGACTGAACTATGGGACTTATCACATTTTTCTTTTAGCTTTGTCTCGAGGTAGGCCCCGTACTTTGATGTAGAATCGACATCAACGATCGGACCAAAACATTTGTGACGTCATAAAATCGTCGCAAAAAATGCTAGCTGATGGGCCGCATTTTGTGGCCGTGTCACTTTGTGGACTGTATACTTTCAAACATTTATAAATCGACACCAAAAAAGGATTTAATATAATTATGTATCATGGCCCCCGCAACCTGAAGCTGGTCCTTAGGCCCCTACCTATCGCGAGGTTAAAGGCCGTGTATTTTAAGCGGTTTTCAAATAAAACCAGTTATCATATTACTATATATTAAAAATATATTTATAGTATTCCACCGCAAGCACGCGAGTTTCAAAATAAGTGATATTTATCAAAAACCAACAAGGAATTTATTATGAACCTGTAATATTATAATATTATGTACTTATCACTATTTTTATAAAATATAAATATTATTTAGTTGCGTGAAAGTACTGGTCATCTAATTATCCATTATTATAAGGATAACATTATTTTCACGAAAGCTGCCAAATAAGATATTTTTGCAAAAAAAAAAATCCATCCAAAATAGATTTTATTATGACAAACTGTTATTTGTACTTACCAATAAGCATTAACATAATCTTTTTTTACTGATAATATTATTTTTTACTTGCTGTTTAGATTAAATGATTGTCACTATTTTAATAAAATACTTAGGTACTATTTTTTATTGAAATACTTGGTGTTTTTGCCTATATGTATATACCTTCCTACCGAATAATCTTCTTCTTGGTCGTGCACTCATGGCTGAGGATCGTGACCACATTTAAATTTCGCCATCCTTTGAGAGACCGAATAATAAGCCCTTACAAATAGTCAGCCGGTCGGAAAACATTACACGGAGAATAATAAAATTTTATATAATTTTTATTATATTAATTGAGCTAGAGTTTACGTGGCAGACCTACATGGTAATGGTTAAAAAAACATATTTATTTTTGTTAATTTATTACCCATCGACCGTTCTGATGTTGGGTTTATTCCCAAAAAAGCTGTCAGCGTAAATGATTTGTGGTTGTCATTGGATTCCTTGGACGAAGATCACAATAAAAATTATAGTATTATTTATCGAATATTCATTTTTCATGTACTGTTCATGGTCAGTACCTGTATATGTATAATAAGATGATTTCGTAATTTCATAACATTAAGAATTAATTTCACAATATTTTTTCCATAGGTAATGACTTGCTCCTGGACTTCCCGTCTTCAATGGGGAGCCGGAATAAAGTTTTGTAGGCCTAAAAGTGCAACTTGGCCACTTAGTCAAAGAACAGAATAGAAAAGACTTATGATGTATCATTTGGCTATATGGATAAAATGAAAATGTTAGATTTAGAATACTAATTATAATATGTACTAATACCTGGAGGACGACGAACTCGGGCGGTGTGAAGATTGAAGTTCTGGTATATTGGGGGATGTGAGAGAGGCATCGAGGATGGTCACATTATATTATATTGATAACACAGATTTTTATTTGAAAGCTCCGCGCAGAGTGGATTTATTTACACTAAAACATGGACAAGCATTCATCTTATTACATTGGTTTTATTTAAAGGGATCTTAGATTAGGCACGACACTGACGTTATTTTAGGTGTTTACCTCACGGTAGGTATTCACTGTTATTAAGGTAGGCTAACTATCGTCCGATTAATTTGATAATCGCGTCGCTCCCCGCAGAGCGACGCGTCACTAGAGAAACGATTCCTCCTCGTCCGGTTTCTTTGGGGATGAATTGAAAAACTCAATTTTTTCAAAAAGCATGTTGGTAAGAAAGCGGGAGATGCATCACATCGGGGTGCGGGATGGGAGGAAGCTATTCGGCCAACTCACTGTGAAATTCACCCGTCCGCTGTGCCTTCAAGGTCGGATGCAGGTATATCGCCTCTGACAAGCGGGTAGCTGTAACGCGTTCGTTTGTTTGTCGGGGGATGCCAAGTTTTACAGGGCTGGTTATTTATGATTGTTCTTAAATTTGTGGTTAGATTACTGATTTGGAATTTGAAACGTTTTCGTGCTAGGGGTTTCTTTGGTAATAGTACCTAGATATAAAATTTCAAACCAATAACTTTTAAGTATAATATTAAGCAGGGCTTTTTTTCCATTTAACGCGGTGGAACGGCGTTCCGGCACCTTTTTTCACGGTTTTATTTCAAAATCAATTAAACGAAAAAATATTTGCGCTTAAGTAATTACAATAATAATTCGTTAAAATGATAAAATAAGGTACAGGTGGAAGCCATTTTGAATGTTGGCGTGTTAGTGTTAGTGAAGTAACCGTATAGTTTAAATAGCAAACATGCGTATGTAACTAGCTTCATACGTATGCTGCGCATTATGATTTTGACAGTTTGACGTTTATCGCATGGCAGCATCTGCGTATATTGTTATTTACGTTTGTTTAGTCAGTTTGTGTTACGATTACGTGTTGTGCAACTATTTTATATATTATTTAGTGCAACCCCAAGTTTTTCGTTTCATTTTGAAGAAGCGATGAATGACCCTACAAGAGATAAAAATGACAAGTGTACTTACAGTGGCTTAAAGAACAAAATAACATCAACAGCATTTTTATTGGATCTAGCATTGATGTGCGACGCTCTCCAAGAATTGTCCAAGAAAAGAAAACAGAATTTTGGACCCTATTATAAATGTGCTGCAGCTGCTATAAGCAATCTGCATTTTCGTGGAGTTTTATTTCACGAAAAAGTTTCTAAAAATGATCCTCCTATTGATCCGAAAATATTTTATTCCACGTTGAAAACGTCAATTGAAAAAAGGCTGCTAGATAATAAAGATGTTGAGTTTGCACTTTGGGCTCGCGTACTTGACCAAAAATATTGGCCTGAAGACATTGATAATCGGTTGACATTTGGAGAGATGGAAATTAGAAACATTTCGATCAGGCTACAACTAGATGAACGAGAAATGATTCGTGGATTTCGCGAATACATTCTCGAAAAGACATATTCTGAAAAACTCTTGCGTTTGGTATATGCTCTGAATTCTATTCCCATTTCTTCAAGTGAATGTGAACGGGGGTTTTCGCAAATGAATCTTATTATTACCCCAACAAGAGCTTCGTTAAACACTAAAACAGTTTCGGCACTCTTGTTCATCAAACTCGTGGGACCACCCTTGACACTTTTCGATCCTTCAAAATATGTTGATAGGTGGTTACTTAAAGGAAGACATTCGGCCTTAGACTCTAACACTAAGAAAAGGAATCGAGATGATGTATCAGACGAGAATTGGAAAAAACTTTGGAAATCACTCTAAACTTTTATTCAAGTTCATAAATAAATACATTACATATGTATTTACAATTATATTTTAAAGTTAGTCTTATTTAGTCTTATTTGTACAATATATTTCAAATATAATGTATGTATTTTATTGTTTCTGTAGCTTTGTTTTGACTAAAATAAAAAATTATCGTAAAAATCAACCTTTTTTTGTTCGCTTCGTGGCATAGCTCCTTTAAATTTCATTTAAGTGACATTTGAATATAATTTTATTTAGTAAAAAGCTTGACATGAAGTGAGTTCCGGCACCTTTTTTTTAAAAAAAAAAGCCCTGATATTAAGTTTCATTGTATTAAAATTGTAAATACTTTTGTAATAAGCTTGGAAGTTTATGTAAGATTTTTTTATGAGTATGAAAGAGATGGATGCAAGAGTGGAAGAAACATAGCATGAGATATCTTTTGCATAACTGTACACGCCGAATTATCAGGCAGCCGTTCAAAAATAACATTTAACGAAAAAAATACGTAGCCCCGAGCGGAATTGAGTCCGCGAACTCTCGCCCAAAAATAAAACAAATGTCGGCCATTAATAATTATAATACAAGTGATATTAAGATAAAGATAATTAGGGACTATAGAAACGATAATAATAAATACCTATGGCACTTTCTACAAGATTCTTTTTTTGTAAAAAAAAAAATAACCATTGAAAATACAAAGCCACATGATCACCAAAGGAAAAATACTGTTTTATTTAATTATGTGATTGTTAATTATTATGAATCATGAGTTCAACCAATACCCTGAGCTAGCACAAAATTCGGGATATCTCAAATCGTCGCCCAAAACGGGCAGGCTAGAACACTGGATGGGTGTTTAGGACCCATGCCTGATAATGCTTAAAAAATAATATATAATTTAAAATAATATTTGAAATTAATAAACAAAAAATGAGTGATGTGCTGTCAATGTTTTCGCAGTCAAAGGAGAATGAGTCGTTTTGTTATTTTATAAAACTAGAAGTAAATGAGTAAATACATTGATCACTTCTAATTGCATTTCACCAGAATGAGTAACTTTTTTGTAGTTTCATGTTTTTCGAACGTGCACAATATGAATAACACTGACAACATCGAAATAACTATACACCATCATGAGTCATTCTGTTTTTTTTTAGAATCCGATTTTATAGATGTGTAATTACATTGGGCACACTTACATGGTTTTCAGCAGAATGAGACATTTTGTGTTTTTTCATCCTACCAGATGTTCTAGAACAGTAATTACATTGGTCACATTTAAATGGCTTTTCACCAGAGTGTACCATTTTGTGTGTTTTCATATCAACAGATTGTATACAAGAGTAATCACATTGGTTACATTTCAATGGCTTTTCACCAGAGTGCACCATTTTGTGGGATTTCATCCTGTTAGATCTTACACATGAGTAATTACATTGATCACATTTAAAAGGTTTTTCACTAGAGTGTACCATTTTGTGTGATTTCATATCAGATTGTATACAAAAGTAATTAAATGGCTTTTCATCAGAATGTGTCATTTTGTGTACTTTCATATTACTAGATTGTATACAAGAGTAATTACACTGCATACATTGAAATGGCCTTTCACCAGAATGAGTCATTTTGTGAATTTTCATCGTACCGGGTTGTATACAAGAGTATTCACATTGATCACATTTAAAAGGTTTTTCACCAGAGTGTACCATTTTGTGTGATTTCATATAACCAGATTGTATAGAAGAGTAATCACATTGGTTACATTTAAATGGCTTTTCACCAGAATGAATCATTTTGTGTATTTTCATAGCACCAGACCGTATACAAGTGTAATGACAATCGTCACATTTAAATGGATATTCACCAGAATGAGTCATTTTGTGCATTTTCAGCCCACTAGATCCTATACACGAGTAATCACACTGGTCACACTTGTATGGCTTTTCACCAGAATGTACCATTTTGTGCAATTTCATTTCAACAGATCTAATACATGAGTAATTACATTGATCACATTTGAAAGGTTTTTCTCCAGAATGTCTCCTTCTGTGTATTTTCATATCAGCAGATAGTCTACAAGAGTAATCGCATTGATCACATTTAAACGGCTTTTCACCAAAATGAGTCATTTTCTGTAGTTTCATCGCATTAGATCGACGGCTAAAGTAATTACCCGTTTTCTCCGCAAATATTTTTTTATGACAAGCTTTGTGAAGCTGTAATAGAGACAGCGATGTAAAAATATCAAAACATAAACTGCACACAAAATTTTCGTTATTAAACGATTTTTTTTCTAACCTTATAACGGCTACTAATGATTCGGAATCTGTGACGTTAGATTGTATTTGCTTACATTTAGCACTGCGACTGACTATATTAGTAATCGTTTCATATAGCCCCAATTCTTTTTTAATGTCTTGATAGTCAATCTGTACTTCATCGTATGGCTCTTGTACTTCTACGATCCTCTCTGGCAATCCGAGACTAGCGGAATATGTCATGGTAGTGGTTGCAGGAATCAACTAAAAGAACGTTGAGTATATTCCATTAAAAGGGTGACAAACAACATAGGTATATCAAAAAATTAGATTTAAAAACATCCTAACGATAAGTAGGAACCTTTTTACAGAATGAAATGGTGTGTTGGTAAGATATATCCCTATGTTCAGTTCAAGTAAATACTCATGGACCCTAAATATATTATGTGAGACGATTGCTTATGTTCCCAACACAACATATTATCTTCATTAGATATATATGGCAGGTATGCGTTAACCCTAAAAATAACACTTATAGGGAATCTGGCCACATACTGAATTCACTAGACTTTATGGAGATTCATAATAAGACACCAGTCTTCTATCTATGTTCATCAAAAAATCCTTATCCTATGTACCTATATTCGGTGACCACCTACATATTTTTAACAGCAGACTAGTACTTCTTCCTGAGTGCAAGTCACATTAACAATATTGTTTACAATATATTGGAATATTGTGTAATTAATTGCTTTACTGGTAGGCATTGATTATATCAATTGTATAAATTAAAAAAATCATATAAGTCTAATCTTATGACGATAACATAATATAAGTGTTTATATTTTTATGCATTGAAGGATTCAATGTAACTTTTTATGTAACATAGTGAACAAATTGAAAATGAATATGTGCAGGTGCAATTATACCCGCGCACATCTGCGTTTTCTCAGCCAAAAAAAAAAACAGTATACCATTCCTAATATCAAAGCACTCGTGACATATTGACAATTGTTACATAATTTGTAACAATAATTGTGGTAGTAAGCATATCATCTACATATCTCGTTATAATATTTCTTATGAAAAGAAAACTATTACTTATATTCGCTTGCCCCGTTGTGTGATTTCAAAGTGGAAACAAACCCTCTGACATAAACTTCTCCGTATCAGAACGTAACGCATGTTCAACTTTTTTAGAATATTGTGTACCTACCTGATTTACTGGTGTGTATTCCGAATAAGAGCAACCGGGTTCTGGAACCTCATGAATGATTTGGCTTATTGTGTCTTCAACATACTACTCTTTAAAATCAACTCCCTGAAAATTAATATCAGATTGTCTAGTGGCCTTCTGAAACTACAATAATTTATTTATAAATACATTTTAAAATAAAAAAAATCGGCTATTTGATAAGGGTGCACCCTACTAACGGTATTGGGAATCTAATGGGAGATAGTTCTAGAAAGGGCATCTTATGCGGGCCTTTATTTCGCTTGCACCCACCGCATGAAAAAAATACGTTAGGTGAAAGTAGGAACTGAATGTTGCATGGAAAGGTTATCAACTGAGGGGTGGTTACATCCAGTTTACATGGAATTCAGTATGGCCAGAACCATAGCAGTTAAAAACCATAGCAAACAAATAATTACGTATTGAGACATTCTACGTTGGTCAAGCTGTTAGTTTTGTTTTTATTAATAAAACATCGGCTATCATTGATTCACGTTGTGGAATCCAAACAATAAAGTTTGTAAAATATCAATGAGATATACAACGGTTGGGCTTGAGCAGTTATACTATTTATACCGAGGCTCATTATGATCCTATTAGGATCAGACAAGATAGAAAGAGCGAAATTAGAATTCAAAGATATTGTCTTTATTTGTATTACTTACTAATTATTCATATACTCGAGTGTTGTCAGTTCATTACATCTCTTACAGTTTTCACACGATCAGTATTTCTATCAGTATTTAAAATAAAAGTACCTACCCGATGAACTCTCTCTGAATGAGAACAACCCTGTTGCTGATCTTCATAATTAAATGGGGATTTGACGTCTTCAATAGACTCAGTCTTGATGTCAAGAAGCTGAGTATCTCTTTTCAATGTTATTGATGTCGGGTCTGAAACAATATTCTGAAAAATAAAATATTACCCTTGTTATAAAACCAAGAATATTTTTAGCACGACTGACAATACGTGTGAAGCTCGACCACACACTCGAGAGTTATCAGCTCTTACACTCTGCAATATGGACATGGTGTCTGTCGTTGTCTAATAGGAACAAGTATTTAAAAATATAATGACAACAAGCATATTTATTGCAAACATTGGGAACTAATCTACCATAATATTTAAATTGTCAATGTCAGTACTTAGTATACATTAATTTGAAATGAAACAAAGTAATATTATGAATATAATTTAAGGAAACTTGTACATACTCAATAATTATGTCGGCTAATCCAATTGCTATAAACCTCTAGAAGAAAACTAAATAATATTAATTCAAAAATAAATGATCCGGCGATTTATTTCTACCCTAGAAAAATAAATGAATTCAGTTTCAAAATCGTCGCCGCCAATAACAAAACTTTTATTATCATTTGTTGCACTGTCGAGAACAGGAATGTACATTGTTTTAGTTTCGTTTATCCGGAGTCCCACTTTTACAGCAGCTGACTTTATTTTATTCAATTCAATTCAATCCCATTCATTTATTTTACATATTGTGGACATTTCAAATTATAAGTTTAAGACGTTCACAACATGACAGTTAGAAACAACGAAATATTATTAAAACAATATTAGGTACATAATAAAAGAGATAGATTCCACAGTATAAATGTTTAAATACAAAAAAAATATATAAGTACAAGGAAGTACACCGGATGAGTTAAGCAGACCCTATTTCAAGAATTTATAAAATAACGTCCACCTATACTTATCCTCACGTAGATGGAATATATCAACATCCGAAGCGATTTCATTGAACAGAGTTATTGCCCTCCCAATTGGCATCACCAAGGTAGGTTAGTTCTGCACCTCGGGAGAACAAACAAGTGATGCTTCCGATTTCTAAGGTAGTTATCAGGGACACACAAGTCAATACTACCAAAATGGAAATAAATGCCTTGTTTATGGGCAATGGTATCAATAACAATGTCAATGTGGTATCAATTGTTACGAAAACTCATAGTTAAAAGTACAGGGACAGTGTTTGCAGCAAAACTAACTAGGGTTATACGGATGACGTAGGCCGCTCGGAACTGTGTCGCATTTGCACACGGTTTTTATTACACAAAAGACATACACTGTTAAATACGTCTGACAACATAATTCTTAAAACAAACAAAACTACGACATACAACAATCCGTTATGAAACACTAACCTCAAAAATGTATCCGGCCTCGTCAGTGTCCTCTTGCTTTATGTAGGTAAGCAGCTGGCTGTTTGGATCATGATTCACAGGTACCTCAAACCATTGCTTCTCTTCTGCAACAGGTTCGGAGTCGTCTGGTTCGCGTTTAATATCCATTTTATGCATGCAATTGGTCATCAAGTTGACCGTGGCACACAGACCGTAGTAGGCGAGGCTTAGTGCAAGAACGTAGTGGATGCGCGGGGGCGGCGCGGCGGCGTCTTGCGAAACTCAAACGTATAACCGTGTCTAAAATGTTCGTAGACAGTGTCTTTTTTGGGGCATAATACGCACGGTTATACGTTTGAGTTTCGCAAGACGCCGCCGCGTCGCGCCCGCCAATTCACTACGGCCGAGCACTTAGAGATGCCAGAATCCAGATTGACACTCGTGCTAATAGACAATTGGCTAAACGATTTTGATCTCCAGACAAATCGTCTGCATTGTCACTGCCACTGCCATAATAATCAAGACCGATATCACCTATGACTGTCGATTGTCGACCATACATCCAATGTTTCATATTTTGTTTATATTTTATAATAGAATTGTTAGCATGCATAATAATTATACCTATTTCGTTAAGTTTAAATTCGCCATATTAAAATAATACATATCATGTGGCAATACTATTCGGTATCTTTTCTCTATGGCGGGAGCAATCATCGTCTACTATCACGGCTGCCAGAATAAACCGGTTTTTTCAGGATTGCTTTCAGTGTGACTCCATAATCTTTGAAAACGAACGCTTTCAAATCGTAAAATGGACGTAGAACGCGAAGGAGGTGACTTCGAGCCTGATGCAAATGAGCAACGTTTGTTCGATGTGTCCTTACATAGAAAAAATCCAGAGTCAAATACTTACATCAAACAAGAGGATGCTGACGATCCCTGCCACGCTGCCGAGGTTAGTTTTTCAAAAGTTATTTTATTCTCTTCCATGGTAAACATTCTCCAGTGAATCAACTGATAACGCCAACTATATATTTATGTAAACAGGAATAAAGTATATTTCCGAAAGAATTACTTATGTAGATATTTTGGAAATCGAATTAGGAATTTATCACTAGTCGTAGAATGAAACTATTCAACACTTTCAACGATTATGTATAATTACTGTATACTGCGATAGTTAAACCGATTTAGTAAGATAAGGTAACGTTGGTACGTTAACTTTGAATTAACATTACGTATTCTTATTATAGGGCTAATACAAAATGGCGATTGAATTGGTCGACATGATTGAGTATGGACCAGTCTCCTCCATTTAGAGGTGTCCTTATAACATCTCCATTATTACCTATATTCATAATATTATTTTGTTTTATTTAAAAAAAAAAGGTATGATTTGACATTGACAATTATTCAAACATCGTAGATAAGTATTGCTTGAAATATCCTTGTTGTCATTATATTTTAAAATACTCGTTCTTATTGAAGTTTGGGGTTAGATAACGATATACACACCATTGGGTCTATTCTATACTTATCGACCGATAAAAAATAAATATTATCAAACTTAACGTAGGTTTGTATCAAAGTATTAACACTTATTGTAACAATTACAATACGTTGGTTGTAATTGTTGCAAACATACATACCCTAAGTTTGATAATATTTATCACTCTAGCGGCCGATAGGTAAGTATTGAATAGACCCACATGTCCTCATTGCAGAGTTTAAGAGCTGATACCCCTCAAGTGTGTGGTCGAGCTTCACGTGATTGTCGGTCTTCTTAAAAATATTCTTGATTTTATTACATAATGCTTTCTTTTTCAGAATATTGTTTCAGACCCAACAATAATACCATTGAAGACAGATTCTCAGCTAATTGACATCAAGACTGAGCTTATTGAAGACATTTATGAAGATCCGCAACAGGGTTGTTCTTATTCGGAACAAGTGAATCGGGTAAGTACATAAGCACTAATACTGATCGTGTGATGGGGTGTAATGATTACCTATAGTGACGGAATGAACTGTAAAACATTCGAATATTTTGATATTGTTAGTTGTCACCAGTAGGTACCATAGAAATAATTAAACAATTTGCATAGGTACTTACTTACTTAATAATTTTTAGATTTTTCTTGACTTTTCTGCAAAGGGCAATACAATATAGATACCTATTATGTATACTATTCGTAAAACATACCTATTGTTGAAGTAATTACTTTAACAATATGTGCCTACTGGGTAAAGTATTCAGATAGCAAAGGAGGAGTGATAAAATAAGTTGTGAGAGAGTTCTACCTACTTTAAATGCAACCATTGTCAAAAAATGCACTTTAAACATTTCAACGCCATTTGGTATAGTGCTTAGATAACATAAAACAGTTCAAATCCAACCGTTGTATATCCCATTGAACTACCAACCGTTCCCATTCTTCAAAGTGAATAAATGAAAGCCTATGTTTTATTAATAAAAACAAAACGAACCACTTGTCACTGTTGAATGTTTTAGTAGGTACTACGTAAACTCTGTGGTTGCTATGGTTTTATACTGCCATGGTTCGGGCCATTCTGAATCCCATGTACACTGAATGCACCTACCTCTAAGTTGTTATCCATGCGACATTGAGTACTACTTTCACTTCTTGCATGTTTCTTCATGCAGTGACTACAGGCAAAACGAAGGCCCGCAAATGAATCGCGATTTTTGGCAATTAATGATGTTTGCCAGTACTTAATTCAATACCACATTTGTCTCTAAAAAAGCAATACATTGACTGAAATGTCAACTTGAGATGAGTATCATGAAATTCTAACCTGCTACAGCTCGTTGTCTACGAGGACACTAACCTAATTGTCGCATACATTTTTATTTCAAATGTTTAAAATATAAACACTGCTCCATGGCACCCAACGATGGCCGAGAGACATATTATAGGTAGCGCAATAATAAATCGATAAAATGACTAATAAATCGTCAAAACCTAATAATAGATCATTAGTAAGTATAAACAATAAAAATACTGCACTCAAAAGGTGTCGTCCATTCTGGGAACAATGGTAATGTATTGGGAATTAGTGGAGTTAACTATCGAGTTAATATATCTATCATATCAGTCTTAAAATTAAAAATTAACAGTTATAAAATTAATTTTCAATAATATTCTTACATGATACCTACTTCTTTTATAATATTATTTTTTAACTATTACAAATCAACAAATAAACCCACTTAATATATATTTGTAAACACACGTATCCATACCTATATCCACACATCTACATACATAATGGTTGTATATCGTAAATAAACCATCATATTATAGGATAAAGCAATGGGCTATTAGGAAAGCTAAGTTGATCATTCAAGATAAGTAGGCTCGTCGGTAGGATGTGTTATTATTAAAATGTACAATATTCATAATAAATTAATTCAAGGAACATTCTCTTCATTTTTTTCAGCCCGGAGCACACGAAATTCCTAAGATACAAGCCGCAATGCTGTATAATGCAATTACAATACACGAACATGACATTAAGCAGGAAGTAGTTAATGCTCCCGATAAAGAAATATGTTTAAAATTGACAAGAGATTCCTTTTATCTGAACAATTTTGTGTGCAACATCTGTTGTGCATTTTTCTCTTCAAAAAAGATTCTGACCTACCACAAGTGTATGCATGACGTATCTCTGACTTATAATGAAGTGGCTCTCCTTCGAGCACAAGCCTTCCAAGAGTTTGGTGAATGCTCGAATTCGTCAATGTTCAATAACGATTCACAGGTATGTTCCATTGCCATTGTGTTATTACTACCTTTAATTAGGTACTTTATATTTGTTTCAAACACTTTTTGTATGGAATATATATGGAATTGTATGGAATATATTATATGGTTGCGTTTTTCATAGTGGACTGTAATTAATTAGTGGAATGATTGTGATGGTGGAGTGTATGCTGGGGGGAGGAAGTTACACGTAGGATGCCAAGCACTAACATGTAATGATGCTCTGCGATCTTGCTAAAGCTAGTCCTTGGTGCATGCCCTCATGTCATAGTAGGTACTCGCATGGTACACTTTTGATGGATAATAATAAATGATAAATAAGGAAACAACGTGTGCCGGTAACATGACAAGATATGGTTTATTAACAATGTTTGCACGGAGACTCGGATAGAATATTATTGCATAATCTACATAATGTACTCTTATTCCTCGGCATCGCTCGCATAGAATATTGAAATCACAAGGACGTATAGTTATAATATGACAGCGTTAACAAAATTCACTCTTATTGCAATGCACAATAGAAATCACAATGAGGTGGATTGTGTACTGCTAATTATTATCGTATCCAATATGGCATTTTATTATTCACATGCCTATTCGCTTCCCAGGCAATTTTCTCTTTGGCGGTTATTCGAAGTCGAGTTCGAAGCATAGTAGTACGTAGCGGCTGTTTACAGTAAATTTCGAACAATGGTCGGACATCGATTAACGTTGAGGTTTTTAGTTAACAAAATCTGGAGTTGGCACTATTCATAACGAGAAAAAAAAATGTTTTAAAAAACCTGCTTAGGTACTTTTTAATTTTTGTTTGTATTCTTTTCGTTCCAGGTTAACAATATTAAGTGCAGTATACCATCTGATGAAAGTGATCTCGTCCATGTTTCATCATTTTTGGACAACGATAAAGCATTGCGGATTATGAAATATAAACGAGATGATCGTATAACTGTGGACAATGCATCTGTCCCTAGACATGACGTAATCGATGTCATACCGCAACATGACATTAAAAAGGAAATGGTTTTTCAAGTATGTGTTCTCCAGCAAGAGTATCCTGTTGGTGATGTCACTACTACACCATCTGTTGAAAATAATAAAACTATAGGGTCCGAACCCCATTTTCCTCAAGACAAATTGAATAAACCCAACAACTCTACATGTGTACATCTAAGTCCGCGCAGAACACCTGATAAATCTTTAATTGACCCCTTGCTGCCGTATAATGATATTAAAAAGGAATTATTAGCCCTGACCACCGAAAAGGAAGTCTGCCTGAAGTTGGAAAAAAATACATTCTACCTAAGAAATTTTGTATGTCATGTGTGCTTTGCCTTTTTCGACTCTGAAGACATTTTGAAGGAACACAAAAAGGTTCACGACGAGTCTTTGTCTGGCAAAGATAACAATAATCACAAGATGAAATTGTTTGCGTGCAGTGAATGCGGATATAATGCGTCAAACGCTCTCGTTTTAAAAAAAACATATAATGATCCACAGTGTTGAAATCCCATTTCTGTGCAATATATGTGGTTATGGTACAATAAACATCAGTAACATGAAGAAACATAGCATGATTCACAGTGGAGAAAAACCATTAATGTGCAAAATATGTGATTATGAATGCAGATATTCCGCCACATTGGAAAGACATAAACTGATTCATAGTGGGGAAAAGCCTTTCGCATGCAACGTATGTGATTATAAATGCAGAAATTCTGGTTCATTAAAGTTACATAAACTGATTCATAGTCGGGGAAAACCTTATGCATGCAACATATGTGATTATAAATGCAGAAATTCTGTTTCATTAAAGATACACAAACTGATTCATAGTGGGGAAAAACCTCATGCATGCAACTTATGTAATTATAAATCTCGATCTAAAGGTAGTTTAAAGACACATATGGTGGTTCATGTTAGCGTGAAACCTTTTAAATGCAATGTTTGCGATTTAAGATATAAAACAGCAGGCGAATTGAAGAAACACAGCATTATTCATACCAAAAAAGCCATAAAGTGCGATAAATGTGATTTTAAAACCTACCGAAACAGTCATCTCATTGAACATGTTATGATCCATACTGGAGAAAAGCCATTTAAGTGTAAATTATGCGATTATAAATGCAGGAGACTTTCTCACTTAAAGCTACATAATATGGGTCATACTGGCGAAAAACCATTTAAGTGCACTGAATGTAACTTTTGCTTCACACAATCTAGTAGCTTAGCGAGACACAAAATGGTCCATAGTGGTGTAACATCATTTTGCTGCAACTTTTGTGGTTACAAATGTAGTTCGGCAACTACTTTAAAGACACACAAAATGATACACATTTGCGAACGAAATCACTAAGCTATTTTTGCTACACTATAAAGTCATGTATTCTAGTAATTTATATAGTGACATCACCATTGTACTTTCTCAATCAAATAACTTTAATCAGAATCATTGCCTGGCATATAAGTCTAATCTGTTATGATAATGGTACTCCAAGGGTGTGCCGCATATTAGGTATTCACATATTTAAAAAGTTTAAAGTAAACTTATTTCAGAGCGATGATGCTTCATCGGCCATAAACAATGAAACGTACGTAGCCCTAACTGGCTATTTTCTGTGGGTGAAAATAATAATGTTTCTCTTATAATACAAGTGTAAGAGTAACATCGCCAAATGTCCGAAGTGCAGTAGCCACCGATGTACACTAATAGTCTAAATGTGTAGGAAAAGATACCTGCCGTAGGGACATATTAATATTCCTCAGTTTTCTAACAAGACTGATTTCAGGACCATGTGCAGTCAAAAAATAGCGAAGTATCTCACATAAACTCCCGATTGTGCGACATAGAAACCAGGGACGGCTCTTGCATAGGAGCAAAGGGTGCACTGATCTCCCAAATTATTATGTAATAATATGTACGTATTTAAATACCTACATATTTTATAATCAATTATTGTAATATATCTTTAATTTGTCGCCCGCCCTCTACGCGCATGCATTTATTTCTGGCGTATTTGACCGGCCGCTGAGCTGGATGTATACATGTACGTCTTTCATAGTATTCGTTGAATGTTCGAAAGAGGATCTGTGCTGCCCGCCCGTAGACGATTTTTTTGCATGCTGCCGATGTAAGCCCAATGAACGTACAATAATTTTTACCTTACTTTGTGCCGTGTTCTCCCTCCGACAGCTTCTAAGATTAACCGAGAGATTGCGCGTTTGACTGGCGCGTTTGACTGGCGCGTTTATAATATTATTGTACATACACCGCGTCTCCCGCGCAGTGTTTAAAATACTTTATTATTATTTCATACGTTATGAGATAAATGCTCCGTTTTATGATGCGCCATATTAATATTGAATCAATCAAAATATCGATTAGAGTAATATTGTGACCATTAAGTTAGGTACAGCAATCTCAACATACAAATACGAATTTTATAATTATTTTACATTTCAAAATTAAACACTAAATAATTTTAATATAAATCTACAGCAAAATAAGTAAGTAACACAATGAATACAATATACTGTTAATAACATTTGTATAATAACAATGTAGGTACTTCAACTTTTTCCGTAAGTACTTACTTATACTATTATTTTTGACGTTGAATGTCTTTCAAATCAGTCCTATTTGGAGTGCAATTCTGGAGTTGAGGTGTACAAAAGTAGTAGCAAATTTTTAACACGAGTGATATCCCTTTGGAAATGATCCATAGTATTTATAAAAATGATACAGCACGTATATGGGAATAATGTGGAATGACAAATGAGGATTTTGCGGCTTTTTCTCAATGACACGTGTCTAAAATACTTATATCAGTTACGATTTATGGAAGTTAGGAGTGACAAACGTGGTAACTATGTCAGCACATGTGAAGAGATACAATAAAAATCGAAAAAAGTGTGTACCTATTGCCTTTTGCATCATACTTATCATACCAGTTTGTAACTTTGGCGACAAATAAATGCTATCTGTGAATGTAAACGTCGTTGTTTAGCATACGCTTACCTCCACCACAAAGGCTATTTTTTTTCAATACCACGAAAAGGAAAATGCATGTCTTTATTTGCACTCCCTTATTTTATTATCACCGGCCGCCACTGATAGAAACCTTTCGCCTGGCTACAGAACGGGGTAACAGAACCGATTATCATGTCATAAATTTGCTGTATTGCGACAATCTACCATATCTTTGACAACAGTGAAATGGTCAAGATAGTGACCATGGTATGGACTGGGAAAGTTTGGATGAATTTCTCACCCGAACAATACGCACAGAGGAAAAAGATCGCTCGATATGACGGAATGAAGGTAGCAGTATCGTTATCCGTACCACGACTACATCAGATCGCCCCATTATATTACTCGCCTTTGAACCACGTGCCACTTAAGCGCGAAATATAATACGGTGTACGTCGCGTACTATCACGTGACGTCACAGTAAGCTGGTGCTACGGGAAAAAAGTGTGTATTGTCGTTTTTAAAAGTGTTTGAAATGTTATCAGACTGATGCTCTCATCACGTAGCACATTTTGACCCTTAAATGAACAAAATCTGCCAAAATCACCAGAACAACAATGAGGTCACCTCACTGCATCGATACCTGCATGATTTAATGAACGTTTTTTATCATTTTCTGCATGCCTCCACATTTTCGAATCATGTCAAAATCGCTAGTGTTTTGTTTTTAGGCGATCGGCACTATGTATTTTCTATAAGAATATTTATTATCTTTGGTTTGCGGGTTGGGTTCTGTTCAAAATATTGAATTTACAGTGTCTCGTTACTAGGTTACTCCATCATTGAATCAGAGATCGTGTACGTTCAAAATATTCTGTAAAATGACTAAACCATAGACTAAATTTGTCGCCGTGTCAGCGTGACAGTACGCGACATGCTTTTCAATATAATCACAACTTTAACCACACGGACACGGAATTGCAATCGTTGGTATGAAGGTAAAATAAAATATAAAAAAAGGCAATATTTATGATGTCAAATATTTGATTTCGATACAAAATAAACACAAATAATATGCCCGCTTACAGCCCAAGCACATTAAAAATAAAAATAAAACAAAAAATAACACAAAAATTATATGAATCAAAATAACTTAATTGAACAAAAAATATACAACAAACCGACACAACCCTGGGATGTTGGTCCACTACTGACGTTCACCCTGGAACATTTTAAATGCCTAACCAAGTAACCTGATCCAATAGTCACTTGAATAAATGAACCGTATGCCCAAATTCCTTGATTAGTTAAAATGATCATATTTTGTTGTAAGTCCCACGTCAGAGAACCCGGTAAGCTGGTAGAAATGATGACTTTTGGAATAGATTTGTTTAAATTAGATTGTAAGCATGTATATAACTTGTAAATAATAGTGCGTATAGTTTGTAATTTAATAAAACAGTCTTTAATTAAGAATAAACATGTATTTAGTTCATAAGATGTTCGTAATTCATAGTAGGTACGTCTGAAAAAGATGTAAGATTGATTATGCTTTGCAAATGAACGAGATGAAGAATAATACGTAATTATACATACCTACTCAATGTAAGAATAAGATTTTTTATGTAATAATCATAAGGCCTAATATTAAGTAAATGCGCATGTATGGATGTCAATATATGCCATTTACGAGAGTCGCAGCTCACTCTGGCACGTGTTTTTTCAAAACGTAGATGAGCACTTTGGATACAGCAGCTCGTGTGGCTGATCGAAAGTCGGGAAATTTAAAAGTCCAGAACACACGTCTGGAATATCTTTGAAAAAACTATAGAAAGTCAATAGACATATTATAATATAATGTATTTCTAATATAAACAAATAATAATACCTAACTTATTCTACTTAACTTAATAGTTAACTCACATCGACTCTCCGCCGTTATAAGAACAAACTCCATGTAGGTAATACAATTGTAAAAAAAACAAATACCAATGAGAATAATATAAACTATACGCTAGTGCAGAAACTTGTATTTTAATTTAAAATTAATTACTGTGTTATCCTTCCCGATGCATAAATATTTTAATATTGATAGGTATTTATTTTATTTTATTCTAATACCAGGCACTGACAACTGAGCTAGCTAAAGTGCCACTGTGTATAAACATATAATAAATCAGAAGTAATACAGTGATATAAAAAAATCGGTGCATGTACTTATGTATGCACGATAGAAGTTATACTTCTTTGGCGTAACAAAACAAAAACGAAACTTGTGATAACCTGGATTCTTCGACTAGCTCTTGATTAGGTATCTTTATGCTCCATTGTCCTTACTACCTATACAAAATAAACGGAATAATAAACTAATATAACTTATAATTATAGCAACAAACACTAGGATAATGTGTACCTATCTACCTAATCTCAATAACAACAAGCTTTCTGTGAAATATTGCCATCATTATCTACGAATTTATCAAAACATTTTTCATACTGCCTACCCAGATGACGTCATTTATTTTAATATTGGTTAATGCTTATTATTGCCTATAATCAAAGTTCCACCCATTTCGACGTTCGTATAGTAAAACCATAGAGAAAGCGGCACGAACATGGCCGATTTTGACCGAAGCGAGAAAATTATTGATAAGTACCAGAAAATAAGTTACAAACTTCGAAAAGATAGCTCCGCTAAAGTGATAGTTTCTGACAATATCCGTGAATAACGAATGTGTTAAATTTGACCAATGTTAACATCGGAAATGTGCTAAAGTGATAACTGTTAAGAATAGGCCCGCAGATTGACACTTGTCGAGGATGAATACAAATTGAAATCACCAATGATAGTTATAAAATTATCAACTGGCAAGTTTTCAAAGTATTTATAAAAAGAAACGACTATAATATTGCATCGCGAGACGATCGCGGTGGAAAATACAAACAACAAACAGTGAAAAATAACCCATTGCACCGTAATCGAATAATAACGTCAATGGTCGCAGCAAAGTGACAAGTCAATAACAGATAGGTATAACGTCTACTCGGTCGGAGCGTAGGTACAGCAATGAGAACGCCACCACCTCTTTGTCCAAATCTACGGTCACAACGAAATACCAGATAGGTCTCTTTCCTTCCAACAGCTCGGAATCACGCAGTCCTTTGGTACATTTGTAGAGATCCTTGTCTTAAAATTATTTGTGTTTTTTTTGGGAACAATGTACCGCGGCACACCGGTTGCGGGGCACTGCCCTAATGAATTTGAATTTACATGCGCCTACGTCCTGTCATTACTACAAGGTCGCAGCCATGATTTATTCTGGATCGGAACCGTTTCCTCGTGTCAAGCCCATCAGGCACCATTAGCGACGGGTGCAAGATTAGTAAAGGCGCTCCCTAAAGACATAGACATTTTCAATTATGTACTTTGCATTTTGTTTTTGAAACATTATTTTGAAATTATACTTAATTAAGTATGTTTTGATTTTTTTTTTTTGTTATAATATAGGGAATGGAAGAAATTATAGTCTTTTGTATTCACTGTAATTTTACAATTTATTATTTCCTTAGCTCATTCCATGTATATACATAATTGTTATTTCTAATTCTATTTAGCATTCAAACCTTATCTTATCACTTTTGGACATACCTTTTAATCGCCTTCATATTATAACAATATTGTATTACGACAGTAATAATACCTTCTTTGTTCATTCAATAACATTGAATGTTATTATTTGATGCAGTTAACGTAAGTACGAAAAACCACATATGTGTTTTTAGGTGACATTCGGCTTTGTCCTGGCTATGATCAATGATGACATATTGAAGCGACCGTTCCTACTACTGCAGAACGCGACAAGCCGTAATCGAATTTGAACTACGTTTCTTAATGGCCAATTATTTTATATTTTATACGATTAAGTGTTTATTGCATATTATGTAAGCAAACATAAGTACTGTAAAATGATGACCAAATAGCATTAAGAAGCATGGCTAACCATTTGAAATGATCAATTATCTTTAAAAAGGCTGTAAAATGCCAAATTTCTAAAATATAGACAGAATCTAAAGCATGGCATCGTACGATTATTTTAGGATGTCTTTATGTTCAACAATGTTCTTTTGTTTTGTCATTTCAAGTATCGTGATGTTATGGATGAAAATTAGATTAAAATAGTTTTCCACCAGAATGTGTCAATTTTTATCTTAGTGATTTCAAGCCACCGTTTGTGTACAGAAGTATAAACTCTTATTAAAAATTAAAATATTGTTTCGTAGTAATATGTTGAAGAGATTAGTTATTACATTGTACAACCTAAAGAGTAATTTTGCCAGAATGCGACATTTCAGGAATTGTACACACTAGTAATCTCATAGATAAAATTGTTATTATTGCTTTTTACCATAATGAGTCATTTTATTCGATCTAAGTGTATCAGATAGTGCACATGAGTATTTCATTGATCAAATTAAAATGGCTTTTCACCAAAATGGGACATCTTGTGTCTTTTGAAGCTGCTAGAATATATACAAGAGTAATCATAAACATTTACATGACTTTTTACCAGAAGAGTATTTAAACTGGTCACAATTAAATGGCTTATCAACAGTATTTTCATCGCACCGGTAGACACAACGGTCACAATTAAAATGCTTTTACCAGAATGGGTTTTATGGGTACTCTTGTATTATATCGTGCTGGATATAATATAAGAGTAATTACTTTGATCACATTTAAATAATTTTTCACCAGAATGAGTCGTTTTGTGTAATTTCGACTTATGATTTGATATAAAGGAGTAATTATTGCTTGCTCACATCAAAATGGATTTTCATCAGAATGTCGCATTCTATGTGATTTCAACTTACTAGATGTTCTACAAGAGTAATCACATTGATCACATTCAAATGGTTTATCTCCAGTATGAGTCATTTTGTGTATTTTCATATCATTAGATCTTATACAAGAGTAATTACACTGGTCACATTTAAATGGCTTTTCACCAGAATGAGTCATTTTGTGTTTTTTCATATCACCAGAACTTATACAAGAGTAATTACACTGGTCACATTTAAATGGCTTATCACCAGTATGGGTCATTTTGTGTATTTTCATCGCACCGGATTGTCCACAAGCGTAATTACATTGGTCACATTTAAATGGTTTTTCATCAGAATGAGTGATTTTATGTTTTTTCATATTACCAGATTCTTTACAAGAATAATTACATTTTACACATTTAAAAGGCGTTTCACCAGAATGAGTAATTTTGTGCCTTTTCATATCACCAGATCTTATACAAGAGTAATTACATAAGTTACAATTAAATAGATTTTCACCAAAATGTCTCATTTTATGTAATTTCAACTTACTAGATACTTTACAAGAGTAATCACAATGGTTACATTTAAATGGCTTATCACCAGAATGTGACATTATGTGTATTTTCATCGCACCTAATTGTATACAAGAGTAATCACACTGGTCACAATTAAAAGGTTTTTCACCAGAATGAGTCATTTTATGTATTTTCATGGCACTAGAACTTATACAAGAGTAATAGCACTGGTCACATTTAAATGGCTTTTCACCAGAATGGGTCATTTTGTGCGTTTTCATCGTGTTGGATATAATACATGAGTAATCACATTGATTACATTTAAATGGTTTTTCACCAGAATGAGTCATTTTGTGTATTATCATCGCACCGGATTGTATACAAGAGTAATCACACTGGTCACAACTAAAAGGTTTTTCACCAGAATGAGTCATTTTGTGTCTTTTCATCGCACTGGATGTTCTACTCTGTTATCACATTGATCACATTTAAATGGATTTTCACCAGAATGTCTCATTTTATGTAATTTTAACTTACTAGATGTTATACAAGAGATATCACATTGATCACATTTAAATGGCTTTTCACCAGAATAAGTCATTTTGTGCCTTTTTATCACACCGGATGTCATACATGAGAATTTACTTTGTTTACGTTTAAATGGCTTTTTACGAGAATCATTCTTTATCTTTACATTTTTGAAATCAGAACGAATGCTTTTGTAATTTGCCGTTTTATTCGCTATTGATTTTTTATGACACGCTTTGTGAAGCTTCAATAGAAATAACGATGCAAAAAAATCAAAACAAAAACTGCACACAAAATTTTCGTTATTAAACGATTTTTTTTCTATCTTTACTACGGCCAATAATAAGTTGGGATCTGTGGCGTAAGATTGTATTTGCTTACGTTTAGCAGTGCGACTGCCTATATTCGTGATCGTTTCATATACTCCCAATTCTTTTTTAATATCTTGATAGTCAATCTGTATTTCATCGTATGGCTCCTGTGCTTCTAAGATCCTCTCTGGCAATCCGAGACTAGCAGAATAAGTCATGGCAGTAGTTGCAGGAATCAACTAAAAGAACGTGGAGCATATTGCATTAAACAACATAATATATAGTGTCATCAAATATATCCTCCCCCCCAAAGGATGCCCAAATCACGCATCAAGACTCCATATCAAATCAGTTATCTAATCAAAGACCTCATTAGGAGGCCTCGACCAAAGGTTTGGCTTTCCTGCCTTGCGAGATGGTATTATCGCGGGACGCATTTTTGTCGGAGTCGGACCTGCCAAGCCCATTTCTATGCGCTTATAAACCGATAATTTATCAGAAGGGTCCTCCGGCCTATACACACTCAAATTTACAGTTCGAAGCTTCAACAAGTAACCCGCCCCGCACCCCTTTCATTCCGCGCCTGCCGAGCGTGAAAGTGCGCCTAGCCATGAGGATTTTCAGATATTTTTTCAATCAGTACCGATACGACATCGACGTCGAAATATTCGACCCCTCATCCGCTGGCCGTCCACGGCACGGCGGACGCCCAAGCCTTATTCGGTCTAGTATTCCCGTTTTAATAAATATTCGTATAACCCATAACACGCAAGATCGTAATAAATAAAAGTTCTCCAGTGAAACAACGAGTGAATACTGTGAAATGCGACAAAAACAAACCCACCCTTGAAATGCCGGCGCCGAATCAATAAATAGTGACGCGGCAAGGGACCCGTAATAATAACATGTTTAATCTAAAGATTTTCGATGTAACCTCTATTGTTATCTCTATAATTATCATTGTTTGCCCATGTGTTAGTCTAAATAAATTGCTATTCTGCGCAGAATTATAAATCAAAAATGTGTTTTATCAATATTATGTCCTATGATGTCACACATTTTCCCCAACCTGAAGTGATGCTGGATCAAGGATATCTACCAACATACATGTGAGCCCTTCTTCCTGGTATTAATAGGTATATTAAAGAATAATATTAAAAAAATCACATACCTTAAAGATATGTAAGAATATTTAAATACAGAGAGGCTAGAATTTAGAGACAGAATGGGTGTGCTGAAAACTTATATCAGTATGTTTATTTGAAGTAAAAACGTATGCATCCTATATATATAATTTCAGACGATTGCTTATGTTCCCAACAGTACGTATATTATTGATGCAGATTTCTAAGGTATGCGTAAGACCTAAAGATAGTACGGAACCTGGCTACATGTATTCACTTGACCTTGTGGGGATTCATAATAAAACACCAGTCTCCCATCTATGTTTATCAAATAAAAGTAATCGGAGCCCAGTGGCGAAGGGTGGAGGTAGGCTATTAATAGCCGACATAAAATAGTGCTCTATAAACTTTGTCAGTCATACGTAATTATTTTCATTGAATCGGGCGAAAAGGATAAAAAATATCTTGTATTCACATGCCCCGAATCCGTAGTTCAGCCAATTAATAGAATAGTAGACTCCTTAGAACAGTAAAGTACACGTGTCATATTGACAATTATTACATAAACTTTCACGTCTGTGGAAGTAACCATACCATCTACATTTATGTCCTAACATCTCGTGTGAAAAAAAAAATACCTTATATTCACTTGCCTCGATGTGTGATTTCAAAGTGGAAACAAACCCTCTGACATAAACTTCTCCGTATCAGAAGGTAACGCATGTTCAACTTTCTTAGAATATTGTGTACCTACCGGATTTACTGGTGTGCATTCCGAATAAGAGCAACCGGGTTCTGGAACCTCGTGAATACTTTGGTTTATTGTGTCTTCAACATACTTTTCTTTAAAATCAACTTCCTGAAAATTAATATCAGATTGTTTAGTGGAATTCTGAAACTACGATAATTTATTTATAACTAGATTTTAAAGTTAAAAAATCGGTTATTTGATAAGGGTGCACCCTACAAACGGTATTGGCAAATCTAATAAGAGGTTGTTCTAGAAAGGACATCATGTGCGGGCCTTTATTTCGCTTGCACCCACCGCATGAAGAAATATACGTTAAATGAAAGTATGTACTGAATTTTGCATGGAAAGTTTATCAACAGACGGGTACGTGCATTGTAGATGGGATACAGTATGACCAGAATCATGGCAGTTAAAAACCATAGCAAACAAGATATTTACGTATTGAGACATTCAACGTTGGACATGCGCGGTTATACTATTTATACTGAGGCTCATTATGATCCTATTAGGATCAGACAAGGTCGAAAGAAAGAAATTAGAATTCGAAGATTTTGTCTTCATTGGTATTACTGATTACTCATATATTCGAGTGTTGTCAGTTCATTCCATCTCTTACAGTTTTCACACGATCAGTATTTCTGTCATTATTTAAAATAAAAGTACCTACCCGATAAACTCGCTCTGAATAAGAACCACCCTGTTGCTGATCTTCATAATTTAATGGGGATTTAACGTCTTCAATAGACTCAGTCTTGATGTCAAGTAGCTCAGTATCTCTTTTCAATGTTTTTGATGTCGGGTCAGATACAATATTCTAAAAAACAAAATATTACAGTAAATATTTATACTGTACATTATAAGTGTTTGCAGCAAAACTAAGTTGGGTTATATACGTATGACGTAGGCCGCTCGGAACATTGTCGCAATTTGCATGCGGTTTATTACACAAAATACACACACTGTTAATAACGTCTGACGACACACATCTTAAAATAAACGATCCTACGACGTAAAACAATCCGTTATGAAAAACTAACCTCAAAAGAGCATCCGGCCTCGTCGGTGTCCTCTTGCTTTATGTAGGTAAGCAGCTGGCTGTTTGGATCATGATTAATAGGTACCTCAAACCGTTGCTTCCCTTCTGCAACAGGTTCGAAGTGTTCTTGTTCGCGTTTAATATCCATCTTATGCGTGCAATTGATATTTACGTGGCACACAGAACGTGGTAGGCGTGACTTGACGTAAGCCTTTCGCCATAGACAAAAATAGTTAACCGTGTTGCCACTTTTGCAATGATGATAAAAATTAAACACAGATTAAAACTTTCTTTTTGCACACCTCCACATCTCTACATCTCCACAACTCCACATGCCGCCTTCCTGTTATAATATTCTGGCCCACTGATGTGTAAACCAAAGCATTTTGTATTGCTGGGATTATTTGCACGCGGTTCGTTCGGTTTGGATATTTAAACGAGTCTCTTGCTCGTTGATTGATTTATGTACATACCGAATGAAAATTTACTACGTAATCTGTTCACCTAGTGAAAGGCGGAAAGCAATAATATTATGCAATTATACCTACCTAATAGTATGTCAGTAGGTGAGTGATTTCAAAAAAAATATCTCGAAAGATAATAAGGAGATAAGTTCTATTATCGCGTTATTTATTGTCCTTATTTTTTTAAGGTTAATATTTAAAACTAAAAAGCACGTGCATAAACGTAAGCCAGTAATAGACAAATCGATGACCTTATAAAAAGTTAAAAAAAGTTTGTTAGGTGTTTCCACTGAACGTTCATCAATTTTACTATTTTCATATTATCAAAATTTTAATATCACACGCACTATATGAGAATTTTTATTTTAAATATGCATAAAAGCGCACTATCTGTGTGACAAGAGATTTCAATAAAAACATTTTTATAAACCCACGCAGTCAGGTTTTGCATATTTACAAACATGAGTATCAAATAGCGCGCTAAATATACTTAGTAGAAAAAGTAAAAAAAAATCGTGCACTAACGTTCATTGCCGATGCACAAATAGTGTTTCAAATTTAAAAAATCAAAGTTTAATGACACAACTATCCAGCATATAACTTTACTGGGTCACCCATATTAAAAATCGAAACCCCCTTAATGTTCGTAAACAAACGACAAAAGCGCGTGCACAAACGTGTACAAAAAATCTTGTACAAACAAACGTACTCAAAAAGAGTTAATAATTCAAACCTGGGTTACCCAATGTATGGCTGGGTCATTCAATTTGAAATTTGCATTTTTTAATCATTATAGGTGCCTAACGAAAAGAATTCGGACACTAGCGATGCACAAACAAACGCACGCAAAAAAGTTGAAATTTTAGCATTGGTTGATCTAGCTATAATATTGACCTCTCATGAATGTAAAATATAGGTAATAATTAGTATTAGTAACACAAAAATCATTATTTTGAAATTCATCAATCAGGCGCAAAAAGTCCCATTATCAAAGTGATATAAATATCAGGGGTATAGGTACCTCACTAAAACGTAACGTTATATTAGTATAAAACAACCCGTTATAGGGAGACATTTTCGATGGAAAGATTAGTTTTTATTTAATTTGTAACAAAAATGCAACTATGGCAATACTGTCCTTTAATGTTGCTAGATAATATACGTAAAGCCACGCTGTTTTGTTTGTCGACATTTGTGATTCTCGGATTAAATACGTAAAATGGATATAAAAAGCGAATTAAATGTCTTCGCAGCTGATACAGTACCGCAGCATAGGTTTAATGTCGTGCCAATGTTGAATCCAAACAGTCCAGACATCAATATCGTGACGCACATTAAGGGCACACATGATTACCTAGAGTTTCTGTTTTTTCATTAGGTCCATTTACCTGGATCACCCAATGTTAAAACTCCAACTTTTTTTGGGTGCATTTGTTTGTGCATCGTTAGTGCACGTTTGTGCACGATTTTTTTTCGTTTGTGCACAAGCCTCCCCCAAACCAAAGCGAATATTCGCAGCGAATTCGCAACGCCCTCGCTGTCGCTGTCGCTACCGCTTGGATTTGATGCGAATTTCGCGTTTGGCCCCACACCAAAGCGTCAGTGACGCAGCCATAAACTAAATAATTTTATTTACGCGCCAGATTTAAAATTGTAAATAATATTAATATTTTACGCCAAATATTCTATAATTTTTATGAATTAAATATGAAAAATATACGTACACTATAGCGCTTTCAGAATTGCTACAACTTTTACCTACTTTGCGTAAAGTGTATTTTAATTATCTGAAACAAGGTGGCAGCATTGGATGCAGCCATAGACTAAATACATATACGAATGTCAAAGTGACATTTGTGTGTTGACAAAATGTACACGTCTTCTGAATGCTTATTACACGCTGAAGATATAATGAGATGGCGTGCGACAAATTACATCGACATTTAATATAACCTTACTTTATGACAGGGCAAGATTGCCATGGCTCATAGGTAAGATAGATTTACTCAGTTTCATAACTGCACATATTATAAATAAGCATTTACCATGAAGGGTTAACAGGATTTGAAGGTAATATGCTATTGAAATAACATGTCTCCCTTATTTGAATTGTAGGTTTTGACTATTTTGCGTTTCTACGCAGAGGGAGCGTACCAAAAACGGGTAGGCCAAGTCTTCTGCGCAATGAGCCAGGCATCAGTAAGCAGATGCATAGGAAACGTGTCCGATGCTATAATAGCAGTGCTTAGTAATACTTACATACAGTCGCCATACAGCGCTGACAGTCTTTAGTGTTGTGTTGATACCCTCTGATCAATTTATACAATATTACAATGTACATGTCATGTAACTAGAGTAACTGCGCATATACACAACAAGTAAATTACCTACTCAATAAGAATTTAACGGGAATATTATTTTGTGTCGGTAAAAATATTTTTTAATTTCAGACTTCAAGAAAGGGCAGGTTTCCCGAAAATCATTGGGTGCATTAACTGCACCCATGTGCGAATATACCCGTCATACTTGGAGACTTTCAAAAATGAGCGCAGGAAATTTTCTGTAAATGTAAAATTCGTAATAAAATCTATGTTGTTTCGGATACATTCATATTCATTACGTATAATATCATAACATGACATTTATTTTTATGCAGGTATCTGACATGGACATTCTGGCAGTGAGTGCCAGATTTCCTTTGAGTGTTTATGACCAATTCATATTTAATGGATCGTTGGTAAAAACTGAAATGAAACATCTACAGAACGACAAGAATTGGGAATTTTGTTCTATTAGGGAAGTATGTTAAACTTTACTTTACTATGGCAGTACCAGTAACAAATATTTTTGTTTGGTTTATATTCATCCGTATTTTGTATAGGTACTTCAAAGGAATCAAAATTTTGCATAGGTATGAATATGATATTTAATGAAACAGTTTTTTAATTATTTAAATCCTGATTTCTAATATTTTTACAACTTTCAGTCGAAAACATATTCAAATTAACAGACTGTGTATATTGAAATCATTCTAGTGCCACCATAGGCCAGCCAGACTCACTACACGGCTGCCCGCTGTTTGACCAGGGATGTGATTGAGTGTTTTTGGATAATGGACCACACCAGATCGCATAGCTACAGCAACAAGTGCAAGACCAACCGTGGCTATACATACAGTATACATGTATATATTAAATATAATTTATGTATATTTATTTATGGCTTATACACCGAAACAAAATATGTCACTTAACTGTAGGTACTTGAATATTTTTGCAGGAGAATTCAATAAAAAATACTTGGTTTAGGTTAAGAAAGTTTTAATAATCATTTTTGCACAGAATACAAGAAAATTTTTTATATAATTATTAGAATTACAATGAGCTTTAAAAGTAACACGATATTGTAATAAAATGGACAAACATGAAAAAAAATAAAAATAAATTGTATATAGATAGGTAGACAGGGTTTAGATGATTCTGGCAGTGTAGGCGACTCATTTAGGTGTCAGTATTGTTACTTTCAAATGACAATAACACCGTTCCAATGTGATTCGGTCGTGCCAGAAGACTCTGTCCTTCCTCTATTTAGTAACCGGGCGTTTTACAACTTTAAATGAAAATTAAGTGGGTATATAGATAGTATATTTTTTCTAGTATAATATTATTTAATTAGGTGACTTTTTATTTCTTTATTACTTGAAATGGTGTTTACATGGTAGATGGATTATAATGGTTTTGAAATATAGTTATTTTTGTTAATTCTACTTTAACTGAGTCATTTACCTTGACAGCTGTTTCGGCACATAAACTCATTTTCGGAACATTCAACAATAATTTGTGATTATAAAAGAGCTACAGGTCACGTAGCAAATTAAATACGCTTAGTTAAATAATAAATACGTACCAAATATTTTACAAAATACACCACATACATCCATCGAATATGGTAAATAAAATACAGATTCAAGTATCAAATAATTCTTGGATAAATAGATGTTTATGTAAGTATATGTTTTTTTAAATACTTACATGATACTGTGTTGTATAACATTTAAATTTATATTTTTGATTTTGATTTACATACTTAAATGTACCTACATAAATTTGTAATGTACAGTAGGTACTTAATTACATTTTTAACATTAGGAAATTACCATTATTCGATTCTATCCACCCGCCATGTCTATAATCACCCCAACGCTGGATAGAAAGAGACATCACACAAAATTGGCTGTTTGATAATAAATGGTAGTTGAAAAATATTTTAGAGTATGATTATGTCCATAGAAACAGGTTTTAAGTCATTCATGTTTGTCCGAATAATGTGTAGCAGAAAAATAGAAATTTTAAAAAGGGTCTATTCAGTATTCACCCCATTCTACGGCAAACATTTTTCTTAATAAAAATAGGTACATCAATAGAGGAATCATAAAATGGACCTTGGCCCTCGCCCACGCCTTATTCATCCTTGTATATTATATTATCACACTTAATGTTTTGGAAAATTCATTAACATTGTGCACAAATGCCACTTTTGTTGATTGACACTTCACTTAGTTGATCTCTTTGTTCACGTGAAGTACAATAAAAGTATGTAGCAGCGAAGAACTAGAGACCGAAAATAGTGGAAGGAGCTAGAAGAGGCTTTCATCTAGCAGTGGAATGACCCCGACTGATGTTTATGATGAAATATTATTTTATTCCTGTTAATGCCGGGGGTTTCATTTTTAATTTCTTCTGGTGCTTTGTACCTACGTTGAAAGGTTGAAGATCTTTGCTAAAATTAAATTCATCACAAAGCATTAGTATATCTCCAACATCATTCAGGTAGGTATCCATGATGATAATATAATATTATGTACTTAGAGGAGGTACCTGACCTTTATATTTACATGCACATAAAATTATTAATCTTATTGCCTAATGCAGACCAAGATATACCTACCTACATAATATTACATGAACGGAAGTTTAAGAACATCTCAATTAAGTTTAAAATGTTTGTAGGTATACAAATTAATGTGAAACAGAAAACATTGGTTATGTTAGGTAGGTACATGGAACATGTAGATATTATCTTGGTTCGCGGTCGGCACTGGGCAAAACCAGTTTATTAGCTCAATATACCTATACATAATGAAGGAAATATATACCTAGTAGGTATATAGGTACATAATATCGTTTTTGTGATTGAGGTCTCTTGAGATCAAAAAACAAACACAACCTAGGTATGTCCTACTGTAAATAACCCGGTAGTAAGTAGTATGTAAGGTTTTTGGTCTAAAACCTTACAAAATACCACAATGACGACATGGAGTACCTACTTATCTACCTATATGTATATTATATCTTTAGCTACAATAGAAATGCTATGCTGCATAATGTTAGAAGCAAAAAAATAATCTTAAAGACTACCTATCTAACCTAAAAAAAATATTATCGACGAATATAAAATGGGTATTTACGTGACCGATACCGAATATGATTGAAGTATTGTAACTGATACCTAATTATAACATTATTGATATGACTGCTCGAAAGTCGAAACCAAAACGTCAAACGATCGCAATAAGTTAGAACTGTCAGTGCACTAACAATCATAGTTATAAAGTTTCTGTTATTAAAGGCTGTGCATGACGCAAATTAATAATATGTATTTTTTAAATATCGGGACCTTAGATTAAAGTTATTTATTTATAATAGCGTATTCATCCTGTCAAAAAACTTTACATACTTTGGTTAGACAAAGATACCTACATAATATTATTATGACGACCTTCATACCATTTTCAACAATTTCCCTGCCAATTTCATCCCATATCTTATCTTTCTTTCTTATGTTTTGTAGTCACTGTCAGAGAAATCATAAAGGATTGGATATTTCCGGACCAACTCGATCAGCTGCTCAATGTCTTCGCCATTTTGATTTTACTAATTCCCTTGGCGAAATTGTCCGCCGCGAATAAATTCGCTGTCGACAGAGTTCCCGAAAATCGCAGCGAATATTCGCTGCAAATTCGCACTCAAGACGCAAGGCGGTCGCGCAAGCGTGCTCTGTCCCGTAAGCCAATACGAGCTTGATTGGCGAATAATTCGCTGCGAATATTCGCTTTGGTTTGGGGGAGGCTTAATAACAGAAAAATTCCAATTTCAAATTGGGTGTTCCAGCTAAACGATCGGTCTCTAGTGACTTGATACTTGAATCAATAAATTAGCCTTCAAATTTTTTTGTTAAATACATCTGATTAGGTATATTTATGTCAACTTTAAACACGATTTTTTAAATTTTTATCTCTTATATTAAGCTAGTAATTTAATTTTGAGCGGCCGTCAAGTTTTAAAACCAAACATTTTTTTTCCACATTTTTTAATTACACACCTTTGAGTAATTTAATTACATGATTTTTCATGAAGTTTTTATTGTTTTTTCATTTAAATTACGCGAAAAATTCGCATTTTTCCATTTTCACTAAGTACCCCGTGAAAATATCCCGTACAAAAAAGACCGCATCCGTTTGGAAAATCCAGTCAAAAGAGTCTATACAAAATAGTCAAAACGGTGTAATGCTCACTAAATATGTCCGTTTATACTACCTAAAACTTAAAATTACTACCTTTAAAATGATATTTTGATTACAAAAAAGTGTCAAAATTACAAAAACATTCAACATTCTTAACATTTATCTTTTTATTTATGATTTTGAATAGATCAATGTCAGTTGCATACGGGAAAAGCAGTAATTAATAATTATTCTTAGGTACCTACTGTTTTTTAACAATATGATCCGTAATAAAAATAAATAGGTTATTAGAATACAATTAGGTATGCATATTTTTGAAAAATGCAATATATTTTATGCAACGATATTTTCTTCAAAAGATAATATTGGAATGACATTTATATTTATTTTGTATATAGGAGTTACCTTGCAGGCACTTAACTCGTTGACGTTCACCCCGGTCCGGGAATAGTCCTAAAGGTACTTTGTCTGCAACCGGTCCTGCCCTCGGACCGATTAAGAACCTTTGTTCGGCTAGCTCGATACTATTCGGGGAGAGGGTGATCAACTAAAGTTCTCGATTGACACCTTTGGAATGCACTTGATCATTATTATTTAACTTTATATTATTTAAGGTCGCTACCTAGTGATAGGTTAGCACCTAGATCATTAGTTATCCGATAGTCTTTCAGATCGAACTTATTTTTTTATAAATGTTTACGTAAGCGTCAAAGACAGCTGACTATCTGTCACTTCTCTTAGTATTAGATGCTTTTCACGAAATGTTTCGTTGATTATTTTTTCAAAATAAAAATGAAAACTCCTTTTAGTAATCCAATTCAAATTATTTATTAAATTATTCTCGATAACAAATTTAATTCCTTTTCTTAATTAATTATCATCGACAATTATACACTTTAGTTTAATTTCGAATAATTACATAATTATTTTATACTCTTATTTAAATTAATTATTAAATAAAGTTAATCAATTATAATTATTTTATGTTTAATTAATGTACGATTACACACTTATAACTAAGAGTTGCCGACCGCAAACTTTAAGAAACTATGCTCCTTTTATATATATAATAGATCGCGAATAGATGACGTGTACTATGACGATATGTTTACTATACCATCTGACAGCTCGAACCACGTGTCGTTCACGATGACGTTTCAACTCGTGACACACCGTGACGTCAGATCGCGACGCGGCCGAAATATCTCCCGAATGAATATCGGAGAAATATTCAAAAAACTGAGCGAACTCAGGTCGCCTCCGGGCACAACCTTCCGGGAATACTGAAAAACCGACTGCTTTCGGTACATAAAATACGAATCGTTATATAGACTCCCGGCGGAAAAAACCCGAGATTTTGACGTCATTCGAAATACGGACCAATGGGAGATCGTTCTGCCTCCTCCACAGAGCTAATGGCCAGAGTATCGGACCAATCATAGAAAAGCTGTTTATTTCCCGGCTTTTCCGGAAAATTATGATCATTCAATAGAATAAAAATATATAATTAATTAATACCTATAGGCGGTACAGGTTTGATAACAATCGTGAAAGTCCTTATAGGGCTTTAGGCACAAATTGTCCAAATATCTGTTAGTTCATTTATCGAGCTAACGGAAAAGAAAAATGAAAATATTTTCGCTAAAAATTATACGCAACAGAGGCGTGAATCATTAAGACTACCGACTGGCTACGTGTTTGCAAAGAGAATGGCAGAAAAACAAACTTGTCCGTTTCTTTTATGCAGAACTTTTGCGGGCTAATTATGGATGATCGGAAAGGGTTGCGATTAAAATTTATTCAATCATATTTATGGAACACTCCAACTTAAGGGTATAACATTAGTTTCAATCAAAATTTCTATGACAAGTCTTTATTTATTGAGTTTGAAAATTACCTATTTTGGGTAATTTAATATTGATCTGTCGAGGTTAATCGACAGATCTAAAGAATAATTTTTATTCGTAAATTAAGAGAGCAACCGAGTCCTCAGACTTACATTATCAGAATTTCTATTTTCGAAATTCCTTCATTTAACTTTTACAAAAGTAGGTACTTAAATTGGTACCCTTTTTATTACGATTCGAAATATTAATTTATTATTTAAATTAAGTGTGCGTAATCAGTACTTACAAAACGTAATCATTAGATTTTAAATACGACAATATTTGATATCATAATTTATTTATTTAAGTTATTTTACTTTGGCCGCGGGAAAAACATCGCGACTCAATTTAGAAAAATAAAATTTATTTTTATATAATTCAAAATCAGATTAAATAGAAATGGACATTTATTTACAATGTTTAGCAAATGATATCTCATAAGTCGTTTACAATTTATTATCTATTTTTAACCTTAATCCTATACATTTCAATTACTTACATTCCACCTTATAAGACCATTTTTTGGTCCCCTAAAAAAATTCATCCGTAGTTCATTCTGAGGGGCTATATGTCACTCAGGCTGCACTACGGGACTCAATACACAATAACTATAGCTTTGTTTAGAGATTGGGCACGTATTTTTCAAATAAAATCGACATTCACGATCGGATCGAAAAGTTGTGACGTTACTAATTTATTAAGGAAAAATGCCGGCTGAGGGCCTACATTTTGGGGCCTTGTCATCTTCCTAATAATATTTGCATAGATAAAATGATTTTTTTCTTTTTCTCTGTTTCTCCAGATGGTGCAACGTATGCTTGTAGTTCTGGTAGGTATTATGTTAGGAGAGAATTGTTAGACAAAAACTTCATATTATGCTCTTCAGAATCGATATCAAATGAAGTTTTGTAGGTACTTTCAAAAGTTATTGCCTCTGACGGCTTCGACAATTGTTTCACGCAAATGGTTTTCTTCCGAATGTGTGAGTTTATGAGTTCTTAAACAACGTACCGACCTACATATCTGTTTACATTTATATTTAAATTCATCACGTTTATGAGTTTTTAAATGATATTTGTTTACATTTAAAATGAAGTAGATCACACGCAAATGGTTTTTCTCCTGTTTCGTTTTATGAACTCTAAGATAATGTTGTGCCATGGCTCCGTATAGGTAGTCAATTTATTTAAAAGGTTATTCACCATTAAGTATCTTTACATGTGTTTAAAGATTACTCCGTCGCGAGCATCCAAATGAACATACACTGCATTTATAAGATTTTTCACGAGTATGTTCTATATATTATGTAAGTATATATTCATTTCATGTGTTTTAAGACAACTAAGTCGCACGCATTTATATGAATATACATCGCATTTTAAAGGTTTTTCACCAGAATTGGTCATTTGTTTGTTTTTAAGATGACTAAGTTGCGAGCATCTATATGAGCATACATTGCATTTATAAGGTTTTTCACCAGTCACCAAAAATGCCGGCGCAGCTTAAGAGTTGGCCTATTGCGTCGAGGGTCTCAGGTTCTAATCCTCGGTCTGGCAAGTATGCATATTATTCGCGAGAATCTATATGAACATACATTGCATTTATTAGATTTTCTTCAGAATGCGTCATTGTGTCTTTTTAAAATATTAATTCGCGAGCATCTATATGAACATAGATCGCATTTGTGAGGGTGTGCACCAGTATTAATTGTCATTCAACATATTTTAAGACTACAAGGTGTTTTTAAATGACATATTTGATTACATTTCAAATCACAATCATCACACGCAACTGGTTTTTCTCCTGAATGTGTAAGTTTATGAGTTCTTAAACAACGTATTCAATACGTTGCTGCCAACAGTTGGTTAGTCGATAGTTTAGGTATTTTGAGCTGACCACGGATAAGATGTCTATACTTAAATACGTTTGCTAGAAAAAAAAATCAAGGTCATCCGATTTTTAGAACATTGTATTTTTAGCTATTTATTATCTTGATAAAAATACGTAACTCTTGTTTTTTCAATTTCCCAACATCAAAAGACTGTAGAGATGTTTACAGTATTAATCTAGAATAATGTAATTACATTATTTTCAACAGAAGGTATATAGAAGAAATATCAGAAACATTATCAAATTACATAAACTTATTCAATGAAAGAACTTAAAGTTCTAATGTGTAAGTTCATAATATGAACTTACACATTCAGGAGAAAACCCATATGCGTGTGATGAATGTGATTTCCAAGATAATCAAATATGTAATTTAAAAATACCTAGTAATCTTAAAACATATTATGGAATGGCAATACTGATAAAAAAAACCTTATAAATGCGATGAATGTTCATATAGATGCTCGCAAATTAGTTGTCTTCTGCTCTCTTCTTGGTTGTATACTCATGGCTACCATGTCCATTACTTATAAGATCTTATAATCCCTAGTCCCATATGATCTTATAAGTTATGGACATTGTCGAAAACAAAATGTGTCATAATATGTAGGTATTTAAAGACTACCACGTCGCGAGAATCTATATGAACATAGATTGAATTTATAACATTTTTCATTAGAATGTGTCATTGTATGTCTCTTCAAACATAAATTTGCGAGCATCTATATAAACACAAATCACATTTATGAGGGTGTGCTCCGTTATGTTTTATTTTATTGATTTTAAGGTTTCAAAGTTGCGAGCATCTTTATGAACATATATTGCATTTCTAAGGTTTTTGAACACTATTTTTTGTCATCTTATGTATTTTTAAACTAGCGAGCATCTATATGTACATTGATTTAGGTTCTTCGTCACAATGTGTTATTTCATGTTTTTTACGAATACTGCTGGCACCATTCATTCTGCTTTGAGAGAAGCAGAATCTCGAGAAGGATTGAAAGTCTTGGTCGCTCAAAGGATGACAAAATTAAAAAGTGGTAAAGATCCTCAGCCATGAGTATACAACAAAGAAGAAAGGAGAAGACAACTAATTTGCGAGCATCTATATGAACATTCATCGCATTTATAAGGTTTTTTTTATCAGTATTGCCATTCCATAATATGTTTTAAGATTACTAGGTATTTTTAAATTACATATTTGATTATCTTGGAAATCACATTCATCACACGCAAATGGGTTTTCTCCTGAATGTGTATGTTTAAGTATATAAGTATATTTAAGTTGTCGTTGCCTATCATACGTCAAAATCATCTGTCACATGAGATGCGCCTTTCATGTTTAGGGTACTGGAAATACTATTTAATAAAACAATGCAAAGTAAGAATGAAAATAATATATTGACGTGTTCTGATAAACTAGAAGGAGTTAAGACAAGGATCTCTACAAATGTTTCAAAGGACCTACCAGACCACCATTAAAAACAAGCAATTAATTTTGGATCCGTCTCAAAAACAACTCACTTTGCTGCAAAAGAAATTTCATCATTACATTCATACAATCAATATGACTGGATTCGAAACCGTTTCGCAACCAATGCCGAAAATTCTATAGAACCGCTTTCTCTATAAATTTGAGAGGAATTAGTTGAATTGGGAAACGATGGGACTCTAAAAACTGAATTTTACCGATGTTCCATTGGCTATTTTCTGGATTTCGGTTAAAAAAGAAGGTACTGTTCAGTTAAACCGGACACAGCGGAAAACGCATTTTGAAAATAGCCGATAAACTGGATTATTTATTAGTTTGGGTTAGGTTAGGTTTGGTTAGGTTAACCTAACAAATAATCCAGTTTATCGGCTATTTTCAAAATGCGTTTTCCGCTGTGTCCAGTTTAACCGAACAGTAGGTACCAAAAAGAATATTCTTGGATTTCCGACAAGGCTATTGCAGTTCAGCTACCTTATCTACGATATATGTGTGCAAAAGTTTTTCAACTCAAGTTATAATTAAAAATTTCGAGAATGTAGTATAACCAAGAACTTCGGGTTGTTCTTTAAAATATCAAGTCAAAAAATACACAGGGTGGGGGACTGATAGGCCTCTAGCCTGAGGGACCAGGCTCAGGGGTGGGACTGCGTGGTAGGTCAACCAGATAAGAAAGATAAACACAAATTACTAATTTGCTCACATATTAAAAAGAGTCGACTGCAGCGCTATTTTACTACGCTGGTAAACATTCGATCGTAGGTTACAATAATAATTATTTATTATTATTGTGTCAATATTCGACAAACAAATATTCTTAACCAGACAACTAACCATAATTCAAGTGGATGTATTAATAAATACAAACATTCAATACCATTAAGTTTACCTCAAACACCATTTTAAAAACCCTATTTTAGAGTATCACACTGTCTTTAACCTTAGCGATAGGTAGGAGGGGCAAATATCCTAGTCTGTGGTCCCCCTTCAGGATGTGGGGTCCATGTTTTGGTGTATAAATTGTTTTACATGTGGTGTGTCACTGTCTTCTGCAAGACCTGTGGTGTGTCGTGGGTGAGAAAAGGTTGCGGGGCACTGATATACACATACCGGTGCAAGTCGGTTTACAGGAAGCCAGGCGGGAACCGCGCCAATTTTCATTGCTGATTTTGGCAAAATTCATGAATGCAAAAATGAAAACCTAACCTAACAAATAATCCAGTAGGTACCTATATCAGCTATTTTCAAAATTTGTTTGCCGCTGGCTTCCTATAAACCGACAAGAACAACATACCTACCTACCTGCACTGTTTGAAAACACCTCAGAAACATTGATACTTGAAAAAATATGACACCCAACAGGATTCGAACCTGTATACATTGAATTCTGGCCGTGCATGTGCTTTACCAATTTAGTCACCAGTATTATATCCAATTACGGCATAACTAGCCGTAATGTGACTGAAGCTTTTTACAAATTATGCTAGCATTATTGACCTTTGCGGCTTGGTCAGAATACAATGGGACACAGCTTCCAGCGGTTCCATTAATCGAGCAGATATGTTTTAAAATTGTGTATGTTCATAAAGAATGTCACCCTCACAAATATTGTGATATAGTATATTCTATAAGATCCCTTTAGAGAACAGTGTAATTAGTAATGTAATGCTTTCTGCGAATATAATAATATTTTATAACTTAACAGCTGAGCAAAGGAAAGGGTGAAAAAATGAAATTCAACATTTATCATAAAACATCAATTATTTATTAAAATACTTAAAACTACCTATCTATTAAAAATCATCAATCCAAGAGGTACTTAACTGGGTGGTCGACTTAAACTTTAAAATGTAAGGAGGTGTAACATGTAATTTCTTTGCTTGGTCTAAATATATTACAATAAATCATCAATGTTATAAAGGAAAAAATCAATGTGGGTACGTAGTTACATAGGTAAGTATTAAAAGTAATAAATTTCTGTGACCAATCAAAACGTGGGCGGACATTCTTCTCCGGTTGAGCACCATAGTGTAGAGTAGAGAGCCGTTACACGGCCTAACTCGTCTGGCTCGTAGCAAAGCTATATTGGCTTCCTGTAGTCGATTCGCATACGACACAGCTCGGGCCATGTAAATCAAATCATCCACATTATGGTGAGCGTGGAATTTGTTTAAACAATTCTCATACTGCAAACAAAAAAAGCATTGATAAGATTAAGCAAACGTGTACAGAAATAACACAGAAATAAACAGAATATTACTTAAAAGTATTTGCTGTATAAACGTATACATACTACGTAGTCAACAATTTATTGTTTTTACATTTCATTGCTTGTTTGACCATTAGATGGGTGAGCAGCACATTGCATAGATAGCAGTGGTGAAGGGTGGAGGTAGGCTGTTAAGAACTGCCATAAATAGTGCACATTAAACTTTGTCAGTCATGCATATTTTTTTCATTGAAATAAAGACGACAACTTACAGATGGTGTTGGGTTAGTTTTATTAAATTCAATTAAACCCTGCAAAAACAAGTCTTTTACAGATTAACATCCACATAGACTTTTCTGGAATACACTTTTTTATCCCAAATTGCTCCATGAGATTTAGTCGATCACCCTTCGCTACCCTACTATTGGTTTGTGACACAGACCAATTGAAATAACGTCAATAATTCGCGGGAAACGAGCGTTACATGTAGTCATATTTACTACTACGATTGCGTTTGGTTTAGAAACATACTTTCTGTTGGAATGTTATTATATTCAGCTATATATCTTATAAATAGTGATTTTTCATGGCACTTACACACCGTTATGCTTTATTTTACGTTTTTGTTATGTGCCATATCCACAAAACGCACAATGTTTTTCGTTTTTGTGGATATGGAACAAATTATGGATATGGAACAAACCAAGATAATATTTTTTCCTTTTTGGGTTAAAGCGCGTGTAATATTTCATTGTTACTGTGTTTTCGTCAACATTAATAAATACATTATAAGTCTTTTATATTTATCATTTATTTATTACTATAAGAAAAATTGTTACAATGAGAATATTTAAAATATCTTATGTTAGCTATAGATTCAAAAGTACATAAAATAAATTTCTAATAATAATACAATATCATCGAAAAAATATTAAGAGAAATAAGGCAATTAAACAAATTATACAATGCTTTCTAGTAAGAAAAACCGTCATTTTATTGCTTACAATGCAAACAATGTTTTGAAAAAATCCTTGTGGCATGAACTTGATCATGGACTTAATAATACATTATAGATAGGTCATTTACATTTATCATTTATCTATTACGATAAAAAAAATGTTACAATTAGAATTAAAAAAAAATCGTATGCTAGGTATAGATTGAAAAGTACATAAAAATAAATTTCTAATAATAATACAATATCATCCAAAAAAAATTAAAGGGAAATAAGGCAATTAAACGAATTATACAATGGTTTCTAGTAAAAAAAACCGTCATTTTATTGCATACAATGCAAATAATGATTTGAAAAAATCCTTATGGCATGAACTTCATCATGGACAATATATTATAGGTCATTTATTTATTACGATAAGGAAAAATGTTACAATGAGAATATTTAAAAATAATCTTATGCTAGGTATAGATTAAAAAGTACATAAAATAAATTTCTAATAATAATACAATATCATCGAAAAAAATATAAAGGAAACTAAGGCAATTAAACAAATTATACAATGGTTTCCAGAAAAAACCCGTCATTGATAATTATTGCTTACAGTGCAAATAATGCGTTGAAAAAATCCTTATCATTTTGTGGCATGAATTTCATCATGGACTTAATGTCAACAATTTTCTTGTTTCCTGATGAAACACATTTTTTTAAAACAGGTATTTGAGGTAAAATATTGTAATTATTATTTTCTATAGGAAGTGGAACCAATTTTTTTTTCCTAGAGCTACTGCGAGGGGTAATTATATTACGACTAATCAAATTTATTTCAATAAAGTCATCGTTGAAATCCTTTCTCCATTTTACATTGGACAGAAGAGATTTTTTTTCGTATTGTAAATGTTTTAGTTTTGTGTATTGAATATCGGTAAAAGCATAAGAGGCTGCAATGGCTTGGTAATCAAAAAAATCTGTCCCTGTCATCTGTAAAACTTTAAAGATCATTTTTTTTGATGAAATTTTCAGCAAGTACCGAATTAATGAAAGTGGAGAATAAACCTCCAAATTTCTTAGGGAACGTTCGATTACGCTATGAGCAGTATCTACCTCCTGTAATGTTCCATGCCCAGGTTCAGAAAACTTTTGTTCAATTATGTTAATATTTGAACATATATCGGATGATAACAATTTAAGGAGAGCAGTTGACATGACAGAATTTTTATTTTGAGGTACACAATTATCCGACCACAAAATTATATGATTAATGGCTGGAATGTCACGAATGATCTGCGTCAGTATTTTGATCAATGCACTTGCCAACACATTACCAGATCTGCCATTTAAGAATTCGTGCCAAATACAATTATATACAGTTTTATTTACGTTACAATAAGCTGTTAAATTAAAGACATTAAGTTTAGATTTATAAAAAAAATTAGATACGTTTGCCTTTGGTAGAGAAAAACAATTTCCAAATCAAATGTTATCACAGCACAAACTTCATCGATTTTATCAGTACTCCTAGCACGGTCGTTGCTCTTTTCTAATCGAGCGTTTTCTTTTTTCTTCAAATGTATCTCCTGATTTTGGATTTCTTCTATAGAAGGTGATTTAAGCATTTTGAACTCCTCACAGCGATCGCAACGATCCTTTTTTGGCCGGTAAAATTCATAATTAAATTCATGATTAAAAACCTTATCATATATGTTCTTTTTCACTGGGTCAGTATGATCGGAACGATAAAGATCGTACATTTTAGATAAATTCAAACCTGATTCCAGGTATTCTTTTCTAGTACCCGCACGACAGTAATGTGAGTTTACGACAGGGAATGAAAGTATGTGTTTTCTCACTTCTTCTAATTTAATCGATTCGGTATGTCTTTTTATGTTCTTTCCTTTAAGAGGAGACCGAGGAATATTTGTAATAGGATTCTTTATTGTCTTGAAAAAATAATATACCCATTGTTTACTGATATCCAACGTTTTTAAAAAAAAATCTCTGCACACACATTTTAATAAGTTTTCATACTCAAAGTGATATTTGAAAACTTGTGATTTCTTACTGTTCTCGTTATTGGTCCTTTTTCGAGCTGGTTTTTGGCTTATGACAAATTTGTTGATAAAATGTGACTTTTTGTCATCATTTAAATTCCAATATTGTCGGTGAATTTGTTCTTGTACGAACACAGAAAAATTTTCCGCACATTTGAAACTACAGCTCAATGAACAACGCCCTTTAACACTTCTTTTTATCATGAGCTTATTGTGAATATTAATATATTCATCCCCTCTTTGTCTTTTTTGCTTACGAATATTTTGTTTCCAAGCTAAAGGATTAGCTTTCCTCTTTCGAGTAAGATTTTTCTCTTTATGTAATGGTTGTATAAACTCACCAGTGACTTCGTCCAATATCCAATTACTTTTATCTGCAATCTCTTCTTCTTGATCGACAGTAATAGTTGTGGTGACATCATCAAGGCTCGATTTTGGTGAATCATCTATTATTACCTTATCTGTTTGGAGAACTAATTCTCCTGTTATATCGTCCAAATGATAAGAATTTGTAATATCTTTCAAAATTAATTTTTCACTACAGATGGCAGGACGTGGAACAGCGGTCAATATAATATCTGTTTTTTCTGGAGATTCAAATATATCTTTAAATGACCTGTAACAAAAATAAAAATTATTTAGAAAGATCTTAAATTTGTTACGTCTTGATTAAATATCATACATGAATCAGGAATACCTCTAAAATAGATCTTCACCAATTATTTATACATGTTAAACACAGATCTTAAATATAATATATAGGTATATACCTACTAGATTTACTTTATTGTATTAACTGTCAATTCATGGTGGAACTGCGTTTTATTATTGTTTAATTAAAAAAAAACACTTTAATATATATAAATTTGGATCTGGTTTGTCCGCCTCAGAGGGACCAGTTGAAAATGTCTTTGAGGCAGATAAAACCAGTCCAAATTTATATATTAAAGTGTAAAATTTATATATTAAAAAAATGCGTTTTATTAAATTAAACAATAATTATATACTAGATATGTTAATGAAATATAATATATTCCTACTTACATCCAGTCTTCTTCAGAAATTCTAGGGGGAGAAGTATGATGATCCATTATTTTTACTTGAAAACGTATTTTTATCATAATATAATCCGAATCACAAACGAAAATAATATTTTAAAGTGTCAAAAGTCAAATATTATGAAGCATGAGCGTTCTATCAGTCTGCAGACGTGACTAAAAGTAACTTGACAAATAAAACGACTAAAATTATTTCGTATTGTTTTGTTCTTTGTCCACATGCTTCCAGGTAAAATGCTCGATCCCATTGGTCGAAAGGGATATAGAACAATTCAATAGTGATTATAAAACAGCGTAGCAAATTATTATTATTGGTTTGTTCCATATCCGGATATGGAACAAACCAATGCAATCTTTTGTTTGAATTTTATGGATTTGGAACAAAAATATACTTAAAACTAGTTTATTTCAATCTTTTTTGGTGTTTTGTCACTGGATATGTAACATAACAATACTAAAAGATCGTTTTACGTAAAAAAGTTTTTTCGATAAAATTGGTCTGTGTCACAAACCAATACTAAGCTAGCGCGGCTTGTCATATAGATACACATATTTCGGACCATGAATTGGATCTACAATATGGCTGCTGCTCTCTATAAAGACGTGCTTGGTGAATTGTGAATCTGAATCAGTAAACTGTTTTACAAGTTTCACAATGCAGATAATAAACAACACTTCTCTGAAGTGTATATTGATCTATCTAGTATCAACGATGAAACAAAGACAGATGACAAAATGACTAAGATGGTTATACATAATGTCACCAAATCAATACGTGCGACCCCCGTCGCGCTAAAGTTGTCTATCCCTGCACTGGACAGGGCAAAGGGATAACGGTTCTTTTAAGAAAGCGGCGGATCGCGGACGTCCCAAGGTCAGCAATGCGACCCTTACCGTACTACCTGCTATCTTGCGCAGAGCAAGTGGATAATACGGCATCCGATGCAAGAATCGACGTACGTAACGGCGCAAAACCTGACGCTCCCAAAGCCCGGGAAATAGACATTACCGCTCGAATATCCACTCCAGTTGACTTAATATTGTAAATGACTGATGTTCAAATAAGCCGGCAATAGTGGTTAGGCCGGTATATTCAAAAGATCGAACGTTTCCCGCCGCAGCTATCGGATGTCAAAAACGGGCATCCTAGCGACATCTCGCAGCGGGTAGCGGCAAACTCGGTCACCTGCGTGAGGCATCGCCGTTCTACACCTATGCGAAGGAAGGCGAACGCCAAGAACCCCAGAACCAGGAGGGCGGGGTGGACGACATCCCATGAGGCCTTCGGCCAGTTTAAATATCCCACCGACATACCGTGCCGTAGTAAAGAAGGCCGGGATCTACCTCAGCGGCGGATAGCGGAACTAACGACGGCCGCCGAAGTGCCCCCTCCACGCGGGCGGCACAAAGAAGCTTTTAAAAGAAGCTTGCGCAACTCGAAGAGGCCTCTTTTCTCCTCCGACGCCTTGAAGACCCTACCTGGGTCTCCACAGGACCTTCATCCGAAGGTGCCATCCACCAGCACGCCGCCAAACCCTGAGTACCCTGTATCAATATTTCTTTTGTTAATTTCTCCTTTGTATGACTTATATATTGTATAACTATAACTATATGATATTTCTATAACTATAAGTATAATTCTGTATGTTAATAACTTTTGTCTTCCCTTTGTTATTCTTTTTATTTCATGTCTAATCTACGCTAATTTATTTCAAGCTTGCCTCCCTTCGGGATTATATAATATTAAAGCCGTGTCCTGTCAGTGAAAAATTAATTCTAGGTGTTATTGTAATTGTTTCGTAGCGTATAGGATCCCTTTAATGTTTAAAAGTTTTTTTTTGTATTGCCGATTTACGTGAGCGTTAGATTATTCCGCGGATGTGTTTAAATTTAATCCCCGCTCTATTAATTAATTTACATGTTAAGGAATTAAGTCTAATTGACCTGTGAGGTTTGTAGTGCGGGATGTGGTACCACAACATACGCTAAGTGAGGTGTAAAGTAGACAATTGCCGTCTTAAATTCTCATATTTCGTCCTTTTTCTTGGTTTAAAAAAGAACGGCGCTTATCGATTTCCTGAGCCTGCACTGCCATCTGTAAAAATCAGATAGAGGCGCGTTACCGGGCGCGCGAACCTTTTTGGTGTCGACATATCGATTTCTGTGCTTGGCCTTTTTCAGTTCTTTTAAATTGTTTTGTTTACGCATTCCGTTATTCCACCCGGGCAAATTAATCCTACCTAATAAATTAATTACGCCGGGTTAGTTTTCGCGGGACAAAACCGTTCTTCCCGCGCGCAGAAAGGGCATTTCACCTGACGTAATCGTCATATGATCGGAGAGCTTTGTGGTGCCACATCTCACCAAATATACGTATATATAGGGCTTTCTTTGTCTTCGGTTGGTCTAATCATCAATACAACTGCACCCGTCTGACCAGCCAGCTTTTGACGGTCCACAATCCTCGAATATAAATTAAATAAGTATAATTCCTCCTTCGATTTTTATGCCATTGCCATCTGTGCTCAGTCCATAGAACACGAGAAAAATGCACTTAATTAAATAAAATAATTGAGTCAGAAAACCCGCAGGCGTACCCCTCCCTGCAAAGGACTTAATTCGAGGATTGTGGAGTGGCTTTGGGTAGCTAAATCTGTATAGCTCCAACCAGCGGTTGTCACACTGGGCGCCTCTGGCCCAGTGCTCCCAAATAAAGCCCTATATTGTTCGCAATTTTTTTAGGAATAATTTAGTATGTAATTTTTCTTTATAATAGTAAGATTTTCGATCTCATGCTTGCGATTTGACGTGTTCCTACGGCCATATAATGTGTGCTGTACCTGCGTGATGGATTAACCCCTTCAGGTCACTACGCTTGTAAATTCCTAATATAATAATTGATCGAATGTTCTTGTTTTTATGAAACTGTATGACCAAACTTGTATTTGTAATAAATAAGATTGTAACCTAATATTTCTGTCGTCTACCGCATTAAACGGATCTCTGTTGAGACGATCGAGCGTTTCATTTCGACCACCCGAGTCTCCTTCCCTTCTCAATAATTATTATATCTTTAAAAATGAAAGTTTATGTCTTGTATATTAATAAAAAAATGGGATGATATAACTGCAAATCAAACTGCTCTAATTAAATCCAAGCTTCGATGTCATCTGGGAATTGATCAGTGACTTTCTTGAGATGTGCACGAGCTACATCTCGTTAAGATTGAAAGTTGATGTAGCGTATAGGGATCCAAGAATTTTAATATCTCGTAGTTGTTTGGTTGAGCCTTTATGCCATTTTCGAAACATTGGGAGGCCCAGTGAAGGAATAATTGTTGAATACAATAAAACAACTTAATATATTTATACATTGGCTTTGAATGAATTATTTGAATTCGCCCACCTACAGTATTAACAATAATAATTACAATATTATATAGACTAGAACATAAATTTCAGTCCTTATACTTGATAAAAAATAAGAAAAACTCAGCAAAAAGTTGGATGGCAAAATTAAGAAGTGGGCACGATCCTCAGCCATGAGTGAACGACCAAGAAGAAGGATGTATGTGGCAGTGAAGAATTATGGACCGAGAAAAATGGAGGAAGCTAAGGAGGCCTTCATCCAACTGTAGATCGACCCCGGCTGAAGATGATGACTTGATAAACAGCTTATTGTGTGAACAAAACAATTATTGTAAAGCAATTTTCTTAAGTGGTGAATACCAGGTCATATTCTATTTTATACAAAATTTGATTCATAGATAGCATAAGGATCTCTTCGAATTTTCATACTGACATACTAGTACTTTTTAATAGTTTAAATTAAATTATAGATTCTTCAAGATGTTACACAAGATTTAACAATGAAACATGCATCAATCTTCCATACATAACTCGAAACAGGTTCAGAAACAAACCTAATTGATAAAAATGTTAGAACATGACATGGGAATCAACCCTAGATCTATCGCATGCCAGCTGAGTCAGCTTGAGAAGATCCAAGATTTTTCGAATGGGTATTTTACTGAGGCTGTTCCAAGTTAAATATTTTCAATGAAGACTGTTACATTCTTAAATCACGTGTATTATTTAGGAATATCAACTGTTAAGCTGTGGACCCAATAGGTTGAGCAAACCATCATCTATTTCTTGTAAAAAATATCTGTTATGAGACCTCATCGTGAGGCAGCCAAGATCCACATCAGATTGTAGGGCCAATAAAAAATATATTTTTAACTGTACGCCTATACAGATATGATATAAGATATACATACATTCTCTGAATCCCCTCGATAAAATAATAAACATCTGCTCGAGGCCAAAGTGGGGCAGGACAAATGCAGAAAGCGCAAACTGCGTAGGCTGGTCGTGGTGTCTCATGCAAGTTAGTAACAGCTCTCCGCACACAACCCCTGATTCTCTGTGTTGTGGAACGCACGCAGAGTCAGGTACTGGACTTGGATCGCAATCCTGAAAACAAATAACAAAACAACTGAATGAACTGAACTGAGAAAAATTTTCACCCTGCTGAATTAAGCGGATACACAAGGAGATTGAATTACTCTTATGATTACTAGATAGATGGAGCAACAAGATCTTTTTAAAATGTATGTAGAAAGAATTTTATTCTTTTCCTCATAAATTTCATACTCATGTGATATATGAAATTTACATTATGTATGTAATTTTATTAATCAGACATTATTATAGGTTCATATAATTTCTTCATGTTTTCTTTACAGAGATTAAATGGCCCACATGCTCAGCGTAGGTTAAAATGGAGCTTTTATGGTATATTCAGAGCATAACCCTGGATATTTATAAGACGTTTTAGATAATCAATTTATATAATTTTGAAGCCTTATTATCCTCTATATTTATTTTAAACATTTGATGACTGCATAAAGTATTTTTATTACATAAAATAGTATTCTTTTAAACTTCTCGCTCTAATGTTTTAGAATATAGTCATATTTCGGTACATCCATGTGCAGTGGTGTTAATATTTTTTAGATTCATTAATTTTTAAACGCATTTACAAAACCATTAGTAAAATTAATGATAACATTATATAGTGACATATTTACGATAAAAAAATATATTTAATAATCTTTGTGATTTATATCTTGATTAATAATCTGCATTTTATTATTAAAAAATTGACACGATTAACACATTTAAAGATAATTCTAAAGATACTCATTATAAGCTATGTCTTTGACCATTCAAATGTGATAAACATCCTACGAATAATGTTTGCATTACAATAATTATTGACTTAAGAATAAGGTACTTAGTATTTTTTTGAAATACGCCATTTCTATTGGCATTTCCCAGTAGTTAAGCTACAACATACGGCCGTAACCATAAATTGACAAACGATAAATGAAGTAGGGAGTAAGATCATGGTAACGCGCGTGTTTGAACTTGTACCGATTTAAAAAAAATATATTTTTTTCGGTTAGGTTAGATTATGGTTACAATGTAAATATCCCAAACCTTGCTTTATCCTGATTATTTAGCTTTATAAAGAAATGGCCCATGCCGAAACGGAGTACAGCCAGGCGGTTGGAGTCGGTTTTCAGAGTTTTCCTGTAGAAGCCGAGAGCTCTGCGATAGTCTTTTTTATTAAAAGCGATGTACACTTTCTATTCAACACAAAATTGAATTACGCATCCGCCGTCCACCACTTTATTATCCTCCAACAAGCACAAGTATGCTCGGCCCAAAGATGATTCTGCAAAAATAAATGCAGATGTAGGTACAGCATTTTCGCCAGTAAATAAATTTGGCTGTTGTATAATGAAAAATCAGTTGTTTTCATTTTCTTTTTCCAAGTCATGTTGTGAATGGATTGAACTTGTAAATTGTAAAGTTCACTTCATATTATTAAATATTTTTAAATAAATCTGACTAGGTTGAATAAAATAGGTAATGAAAGTGGGTCTTACATGATCGTACTTGATGATTTTGTCGGCAGTGGTGTATACGTTTGTGGCTTTGGTGAACAGATCCCGTTTCATGTTTTAATTCTTTTCATGGTTAGCTTCCTGCACGCAGTATGCGGCGAGCATGTCCAGGCACCGTATCTGATCTTCCTCTGAGTTAGAATAATCGATGTTGGCCGCGGTTAGTGCAGCCCGCATTCAAGATTTTGATGAAGTCATCAGTTCTTTTTGTTTACGTACGGCACCTGTATAGAATACAAACATTTATACTTATGAGAATACGCAATTTGATAAAATAAAAGGACCCTCGCAAACGATGCCAATAGAAATCAAGATCCGACAGGTCCCATCCATTCATTCAAATATCATTCTCTCTGGACATAAAAATGTGGATAAATGTGGTTGAAAAATTAACCCTGCCTACATTGCAATAAGGGTTATTGTTGTACATTTCTTTCCAAAACGCTAATATATATAGGTATATTATATTGTAGCAAGTAGTTAAATATTAACTTTACCCACATTGCAAAAAAAGGATTATTTAAGATTTTTGAAAGATGTCTTTGACCTATTCTGCAAAACTTGCCCACTTTAATATTGTGATTTTGTATGAAACGATGTATTATCATGGTACTTATATCAATGTATACAAACGAGTAAGTTTTAATACCCGCTCGGTTATTGTAACTTGGTTTCTATGGGGCACTATTTCTTTCAAAAAGTTTGAAACGTCATTTATGATGAGCAAGGTCTTTTTTCATTGAGGCATAACCGGAATAGCTTAAATTGGACTAGAAATCATGCATTCTTGCACGCCAATCGAGGTATCGGGAAGATTCTACAGGTGTCACTCTTAGCACAGCTATGAAAAACGCCCAACGTTCGGTACACCATGGTATACGCTCGACTATGTGTGTCGAGACGTGGTGGTTGGCGATGGAGAAAAGCAAACACCAGAGAGTAATCATTACCCATAAAATTGATTAAAAAAGTATTCATTTAGTTATATAGTATAATATTAATATGCCTACTCAAAAGAGTTCGCCATCCCGATTATAATTGATAGTTTTTTATCTACAATAGACTGTTTTCCCTAGGAAATTGATGGTGGCATTCTAACTTCATTACATTCCATGCGTAAAATCTAAATTTACTACGTACGCCAACATTGACCCAGATGATAAATGGGATCTCTCTAGGGCTAGGAATTTATTAATATTTTTTTCATCTCATGCGGTAGGTAATATTTTTTCAGGATCGAACTTCGATCACCTGAAAATAATTTAGATTAGGCAAACGACATTGGTTAGGTACGTTAATCACATGTCATAAAATGAAGTAAAATCACATCACAAAACTTTTGCTAGTTCAATGTAATAATTATAACGAAACTAAACATTCAAAACGATACATTATGTTAAAGGTTTATCTTTACACTATTACCAAAAATCAAAATGTTTCGAAGTCGCATGACCTAGCACCGGCGGTAGGTACGAGGAACTAAAGAGTGACGTCATTACATTTTAAACATACGCATTGCGAGTTCAGTACCTACCCATGTTATGGGAATTCACCGTCTTCGAGCTGCTTTGAGAAAACGAAACTTGGGATGCCCCGTAAGGAATTATTGTTTTGCCGTAATCTATTTTCACATTGCTGCAGAATTCATATATAATAAAATAATTTTCTTATAAAGAATAATCGTCAACTTAACCCTTTGTCTGCTGTACGGTATAACGATACGCTACGGCGTACGCCAATCGATGTATGAAGCTTCTCTAAGCAACATAGAAAAATAATGAATCATTTCAGCGGGGCTTATAAAATTTGTATCAAAAATACGACTTGGAAGTTAAAGGCTTAAAATAGTATACGATCACTTCGTTATAGTTTTTACGATCTGCTATCACATAAACAGTAAAAAATAATGATTCATATTATAACACAGCATAATAATATTATTAATTATTAATGATTTGCTGTATTTTTTACCTAACAACGATATTATGTAGCTTACTGATTGTTTATCTTTTTACACAAACTGCAACACCGCATGCAACTTTAGTGAAGTTGATATGCCTAAAAAATGTGTGCATTTTTTTTAACAGTCGTGGGATAATAATGATATTATCATGGGAAAAATGACTCTGTTTTGTACAGAATACTACAAGAAGAAACACCGCTAGATTAAAAACTCAGGTTAAATGGACGAGGCTCAAAAACAGCAGTTAATAAAATTGACAAAGCTCCAATTTCTACAAATATTTAACTACGTATCTATTTCATCACACTATTTCTCATTGTGGAAGGAAACAAGCCCTACTATTCGATATTTGCCCGGTGACATTACAAGTACGTTTATGCATCAAGACTTCATATCAAAAGATACGCATCTCAACTGGTCACAATATGACGTTTATAGAAATCTAATCAAAGAAATTTAATGAAGATAGGTACCGACCTACATTTTTTACTAAATTGGGACATGAGGAATATGAGTAGGTAGGTACCTATCTAGTGTGAACAATAATATTCACTTCATTTTCAAGAACACGAGAAAAATGATTCTTTGGATGTAATTCTAGATTGCGACATTTGCGTTTCATACAAAACGCATAGGTAGGTAGGAGTAAAGAAGAGTTGATTAAATGGTTGATTAGCACGTTTTATGCCTTTTTCGCTCTCAAACGTGACTTCTAAAATATTACCAACTCGGCGCTCGAAATGGAAAAGTTTACGAACCGGAACGCTCGAAAATTTTCTGAGGATATTAACATGGTTATCAAATTTATAAACATAAGTGTGCTAGATTTTTTGTTATATGCCATATCTAGCTGAGATGGTCAAATTATTTTGTCCACGAGACGGAGCGATAACTTAACACAGATTAATAAAAATAATACAGATTTCACGAACCGGAACAGCGCTCCGGTGCGTTCCGGTCCATTTCGAGACCTGTACCAACTGATCGGTGCGAAGCAAACATTTGACGTTATCTGCTTTCTTATATTATATTTTATGATACCTAAACTCAAACAACATTCATGCCGAAGAGACCACTCTTATTAAATGGTTCCATGAATAAACAGAACTTAAGAAAAAAACGGGGACAAAACAGAGCAGCGATAAACAGAACTATGACATTTCAGGAGAAATATAACTTTTAATAGGTATTTAAAATTGTCGTAGCAACACAGGTTTTCAATACGCCGTAATAAATCAAATTAAATATGAGTACTTATATTATAATATAGGTAGGTAACTATTCTATCCATACATATACTGCATTCCTAATCGCTGAAAGGAGGACTCAACTCGGTGTTGTCGGCAAGTTAGGTACCCAGCCAAAGCTGACTGGAAGAACGAAATAATGAGTTTAATAATTCTGTGAAGATAAAAAAAAACAGGAAGATCGTCTCTCTTCTAATTATAGCAAGGAATCAATCATTTTGAGGCTGCTGTTGAGAGGATGTCCCATGACTACAAGTTGTTATAAAGGTTTTTGCAACGCCATTTTTTCATTGTACCTAGTCACCCAAGCATTTCGAACCTATAATATACCTAGACGAAATAATATAGCTTGCCAGCGATTATTATTAACCAATGCCCATACAGGTCACATTGAAGTTAAAAAAATATATGATAGGTAGGTACCTACCTACCATTAGTAATCGAGTGACAATAGTCGTGCATGATTATCATTTTTAAGGTTTTTACGCCGAATATGTATAATATGTACATATTTCTTTTATAAGTATTTAATTAATACATAGATAGGGTGACTTTTATATATGAAAATTGGCCATAGTATAGTAGTTGGCCGTTTCAACTTTTAGTTGATAAAATAAGGTGTCAGTAATTATTTTATTACGTCGTCTGTTGATATATGTATAGCTTGGTCTCCATTTTCACACAGAACAACTTGAACCAAAATTATTCCCTGTGATTTTTTTAGAAAAGTTATTGGTGAAGAAAAATACGAAAATTTCAATATGATAAACACTAGAAAGGCTGTGAAGACACCGCCAACATTTATAACTTGTTTCAATATTGTGGAGTTATTTTAAAACATCAGAAAATGAAAAGACCAGAGCAGCATTAAATTTCACTGCCACAAGGTAACAGCTTCTAATGTGCAAATACACAATAATAAACAGTTACAGAAACAGTAAAGAACACTAAATGATATACAACCATAGTCTAATCACGAACCGACAATCATACATAATATTATTATCTCGGCAAGATGACATTGAACCATCCACATCTGTTTATTTGATCCACTGTGGCGCAGTTGAAAAACTATGTACCTATTCCGGTTAAAAAACCTAAACGAAAATTGAAGAAAAAAATTAAAAACTTCTTTTTGCAATAGTGAAACGCAACAGATGTTGTTGAAATAGGTACGAATACCTAATTCGGAAAATATTATTCATTGCAGATGATACATAATAGGAATTATCGATATTAATGATATTTTAATAATAATATAGTATTGGAAGATAATGATTTGTTTTTGTGTCTTGCATTATGTGGTACCAGATATTTCGGCCCAAGAAAGCAGAAAGCAGTTAGTTTGGTTCAGTGCTCGAAATAGAAAATCTTACGAACCGGAGCGCTGAATAATCATTCTAAAATATGAAAGTGGGTTAAATATTTTTCGGATATTATAAGGGCGATATGCCTAGTAATCAGGGTTTCATTTATGCTTGAAGGAGCCCTCAGCTAATACACATTACCCCCCCCCCTCAGCAATACAACATTAAAATATAGTTTTTTTTAAAGGTACCTACTCATTTTTTACAAAATCACTTATTTTTCATCAATTTTCTTAGAATTGGGCTCTTATCTTAAAAATTCTAGAAGCTCGTATATTTTTGTATTCCTTCGCTGCAAGGTTTTTTGTGATTTCACATTATTTTTCGGGTTCTGTAGACCTACTAATTTTGGGTCCCGGACCTGTAGCCCTTTTTGTAAATTCAGCCCTGCTTGTAAGGGTAAATAATTACAAATTTGGAACACATCTGAAATCCGAACTGCCTATATTATATTATAGACCTTATATGACTAATCATTAATAAATAACATAACATATTCTCACGAATCAGTTCTTACAACTTTAAAAACTATATAACTACATGCAATATTATCTCAATAACATGAAACGGAACGCAATTTTCAAAGAATCCACGAGCCGGAACGATATCTTTTAGAATTTCACGAACAGGAACGGCGCTCCGGCGCGTCTATTTCGAGCCCTGATTTGGTTGTATATTTAATGATGCCAATGTATAATTTAAGCCAGTAGTCCTCAGAAAGTTTTCTGGGGGTCCGCGATTTTTTGGCATCCAAATGTTTATGCTAAAATTTTAATAAAAACCTGTGCAACTGTAAGTATTTGAGCATTGTGTTTTTGTCCTTAAAATATATTAATTGTTTTACGTGACGAAATTAACTGCTATCATACGTTATTATAATATATTATATATAATATGTTTTCCTTATACGTTAGCGGTGCGTAATACGTTTCTAATAATTTCAGTAATCCGCAGCTGTAAAAAGGTTTAGAAACACTGATTTCGACCATTTTAAGGGACAAATGAACATTTTAAACATAGTATGGAAGTTTAAGTCCGAAATTTGAATACCTGAATCGAAAACTATTTCAAAATACCTACGCCAGAAGTGAAAAGGAATCTGACAAAATTACTGAAAAATATGTGTTTACAATAGACCTACAATGCGTTTTGATATATCCAAAATGTAATGTGTCCAGCGCATATTTTAAAACAAAACTTGCCATTCATAATTTTACTCTCTGCAACCAAAAACGATTGATGGCTTTGTAATGTTTTGATTAAAGTCGAAAGTGGGCTTACTGCAAATTAGCTTTCCAGTGTCATATGTCAATAATTTACTCTTCCTCTTCTGCCTCTTTCTACGACGACGACGACGACTATAAAACCACTATTCTGTATAGTGATGGAGCAGGGAAAAAACACCATTAAAAAATTTAGTACTCACCAATGCTTTATTAAATTTAAATTGCAATGCCACGTGCAGTGCACCAATGTTCAGTAAAAAAAGGAGAAGGACCACACTCAAATTGAGGTTGAACGATTCGCTCTGTAATTGAAATGAGGTTGAGAAATAAAAAAAACGTGTTCATGCTGATTATGTAACTGCGTTTAAAGAAGCCAGGAAAACCCTAAGCCATACCATGTCACATATTTATGCCATCATTTTAATAAAAAAATATTGGTGTTAGATTTTACAAATCCATAAGTACGACCAGGAAGAAAACCAATGACTTATATTCGAGCACTGCAATATAATGGATCTAATAAATGGAAATATTAATTTCAAACTGCGTTTTAGTGAAGAATAGCAAGAGCTCCCTATACGAATAAATTAAAGTACTATTATGCAACCAAAATTCTTTGCAGCCTCCCCTCAACTATATCAAGAAAGGCATGAAATAAAATAAAATAAGTAAGAATACCTTCAGTTCTTGAAAACAAGTATGGTGGCTGATTATCACTAATTTTATAATAATCTATCAGTTGAAAGCTAACTCGAAAATTAAAATGAATTAAATATTATTTCGTTCATTTATGTGATGCTTATTACCCCTATTTATGCGATTTTATTGAATTTTGCAACATAATGTAGACAAGCAATAGATACTGTAAAACTTGGTGCTGTTTATTTTAATTCAAACATTGTAACTCCCAACTCAAATCTCAAAAAAACAACAAAAGCATACCATGTAACTCCTCTATATTCTATGTTAATAAATATTTTGTAAAAATGACCAGATTTACTCATTTATAACATTAAAATACTAAAAGTGTTTTTCAAATTTCCTAAACCAGTCCGTTTTATTTTAAAACAGTTTTTTCTTCCTTCTGTGAAGTTGGTCAATACGGAGTTACAAGTTCCGCGCATTTAATTGACGGAATGTCATTCCAATATTATCTTTTGAAGAAAATATCGTTGCATAAAAATACATTGCATTTTTCAAAAATATGCATACCAACCTAATTATTGAATTATAACTTATTTATTTTTTATTACGGATCATAAGTTAAAAACAAAAGATAAGTATAATTATTATTTACTGCGTTTTTGCTTATGAAATTAACAAAATCATAAATAAAAAGACAAATTTTAAGTTTAATAATGATTTTTTTTTAATTTTGACACTTTTGTGTATACAAAATATTAATTTTTAAGTAATCTATTATAAACCGAAATATTTAGAGAGCATACACCGTTTTGGCTATTATGCGAGACTCTGTTGACTGGATCTTCCAAACGGATGCGGTTGTTTTTGTTCGGGATATTTTGACGGGATACTTAGTGAAAATGGAAAAATGGGAATTTTTCGCGTAATTTACATGGAAAAACAATACAAAATACATGAAAAATCATGTAATTAAATTACTCAAAGCTGTGCATTTAAAAAGTGTGAGAAAAAAATGTTTGATGTTAAAACTTGACGGCCATTCAAAATCAAATTTATAGCTTAATGTAAAAGATAAAAAATTGAAAAATCATGTTAAAAGTTTAAAAAAATATATGTAATCGTATGCACTTAACAAAACAATTTTAAGGTAAATTTAATGGTTCAAGTATCAAGTCACTAAATTTTAAAAAATAATATCTCTCAAGATATAATCTCGAAATCAAAAAAAGCACGTGCACAAACGTAAGCCAATAATAGACAAATTGATGATCTAATAAAAAGTTATAAAAGTTTGTTGGGTGGTTCGACTTAACGTTCATCAAATATTTCATATCAAATATCTCACGCACTATATGAGAAAAAAATAAAAAAAGTATGCAGAATTGCGCATTAGCTATGCGACAAGAGATTTCATTAAAAAAAATATTTTTAAACCCACGCAGTCAGGTTTTGCATACAAACTTAAAAATAAAATAGCGCGCTGAATAAAGATGAAAAGGCAAAAAAGAATCGTGCACTAACGTTCACTACCAACGCACTAGTGTTTACAATTTAAATTTTGAAAAAAATCCAAGTTTAGTGACACAAGTATCCAGCATTTAGCTGGGTCACCCAAATTGAAATTCGAATAACCCCCTTAATGTGCGTGCACAAACGAAAGAAACGCGTGCACAAACGTGCACTAACGATGCACAAACGAATGCACACAAAAAAGTTGAAATTTCAACATTGGGTGACCCAACGTTTAGCTGGAACACCCAATTTGAAATTGGAATTTTTCGGTTATTATAGGTGCACAAACGAAAAAAAATCGTGCACAAACGTGCACTGACGATGCACAAACAAACGCACCCAAAAAATTTGGAGTTTTAACATTGGGTGATCCAGGTAAATGGACCTCGATTTAAAAAAAAATCATTACATAAATCGTGAAGCCGGCCGGGTCTCCGGTGACCGGTTCTCTGAATTGACGAAAGTTTTGACACGATTAATGCGAAACGTATGTATAATTATTGATAGATAATTCAACGCGTCATATGCGGAACCCTGACTGCGATCTCCGATTTTTAAAAGCCCATTTACTAAAACGTAAGTCGGATCATTTACGAGACGTAACTTTTCAGAAATCTAGTATTTGAAAACAAGGCACCGAAGGAGCTGAAATCTAAACATGTGATATATTATGTACCGTTTTATTCGTTACGACAAATTTATATACTTACAAAATACGCTTTAAATTCAATGGTCTAATAATAACGGAGCCAAAAAGACATGTTCACTTACAAGCATGATGTATGTATATTACACAATATTGTATAAGTATGTAAGCACCTGATTTAAAGGCTCGCATTTTGAATATGAGCAGCCAGGTTGCGGATCACTGTCTTCAACAAATTCTTCTTTGAAATGAACTCGGAGAGGATCAATCTCAGTTTTAACATTGGCAAGGCTGATTACAGGGCTCTAAAACACAAGACAGAAGGTGTTTTATAATACGTGTTTACACCTATATTATTATGCGTTGAGCACAAACACACCGTGTCTGTATGTGACATACTGTCTAGCTACTATTAATAAACGTGCAACAGCTGTCTTCAGATGAATGAGAGTAGTTTGCCTGCAGCCATAGAGACGCAGAACTTATAGGTAGGTACTTGGTCAATCGTTATTATTTCAGTTTAAACACAACGGTGTACAACTATTATTGCATGTTTCAGTTAGTAAAGTCCAATATGTCACGCAACTCATTTATTTGCATCAGTAACAAACCACTTCAACATAGAATAAACATTTGTTTACAATGATTGATAAGTTTGGAAAACCTAACCTCAATAGTGCTGTTGGATCCGAAAACATTCTCTTGCTTTATACAAATTTTTGTAACCGGATTATTTGAATGCATTGTTGTAACACCAACCCCTTTCTGCACTTCCGCATCATCTTCAAAAGCATCTAATTCACGTTTTATATCCATTTTACGAAGTTTAATTGACGTAAAAATGTCACAAAATACACGGTAAGTATATTGACAGCTGACGTAACAATAGACAATAATTGACAAATCTATATCCATCTCTCGGTCATAGACAAAACGTCTGCATTGCCTATAGAATGGCCAAAAATGGAACTACGAACAACAATTAATAGGACCCCAATTGAAAATTTCAGATTTTGTCAGAATGTCAGATTTTATCCAGTTACGAGTCTTGATTGGGTTTTTTTTCGACAATGGCTCTCCCATCTCATTCTTCAGATAGGTAAGCTTGTAGGTCTGAATGCTGTTGATGATATTCTGAAAAAATTATTACTGACAACTACATCATAGATAATTTATTATGGTATTAGGTAGGTACCTATGTTAGTAGAAAATAGATCATACCATTAAAAACCCGCTCTGGGCGATTTTTCAAAAAAAATAGTTATGAATGTACGCAGGAGCTCTTTCGTAAGACCTATCTTCTGTTCTAGGTGAGAGTTTTAAATCCCTCTCTGTTTCTTCAAAAACTCAAAATAAATATCGAGGAGACTGACTAAACCCGCTCTTAAAATAAATTTGTTCTGTTAAAACCCTCTCTGCGTAACCGGCCAATCAGACGCCGCGATTTATATAATGACTCTTCACGAATCCTTTAATCTCCATACAAACCGACAAACCGTTTTCTCGTGCGCGTCATAATTTTGCTTCAATTATATTACTATTTTTTACTTTTAATAATGAATGTTTCAATAGTTAGTGTGACGGAATCTCAACAAGAACAATCAAGGAAGCGTTTGAAAAATTCAGCTGCTTGGAAATGTAGCCTGTTACGCCAAGAAACGTATTTAAAAATTGACTATATTTTGCTGTATTGTCATGAATAACCCAGTGGTGGCTCATATTATTTTCTAGTTTTACGTATATTTTTTGTTGTCATTTATATTTAGTATTCTGTGTGATATAATAAAATATCATAAGGTTCTTACACGTTTTTATCATTATTTGGTTTGTGTCAAAAATATAATTAAAGGAAAACTATTTTCTGTCGGTGAAATGCTTTTTGTTTGATAATTTGTACTATACAAATGATAGATTTAGTAGGTTATGTTACGTTAGGTTAGTTTTTTCATCTCCCTTGATAAAAAATGACATTCCTTATAATTATCTCCTCGGGACAAGTTTTTTTCGTCATAAAATTGTATCATTCGTTAATATGAACGATAATGAATTTTAATTCAAATATGTTTATTAATTTGTAGATTAGCTTAGTTGTAATAACGACACATAGTTAACAATGCTGTGCTATCTTGTAGAAATACCCTTACTTTTACAATACGTTTTTGCAATAATTTTCAGAAATTCCACGTTTACTATTATTGGTATATAAAAAGTAGCAGGAACAACAGAATATAGGTAATAAATATTTATGTGGGGAAATAAGTAAGTTCATACTTCGCGACTTTTGTTTATCGGATTTGGTTTCTGAATTAAATGCTGTAAAATATCTAATATACCTAAGTAGATTATGAATAATATAGCTTAAAAATATTATCATTTTATTTTTACATTTAATAAATAGGTTGGTAGGTAATGGTGGGTTTCCCACAGACATGGAATTTGGGGACACAGGTAATACAGGGATCAGTTAGGTAAAGGCCGGTACTTAAAACCGCTGGGTTTTTTTATTTATGCTATTGATATTATTAAAAAATTTGTTATTGTTATTTCAAATTATCTTAGAATTACCTTTTAAGGATTTAAAAATATCTTTCTGATTCAAAATATGGTCATTAATATTAAAATTATTAAGAATTATTTGGGCACTTATATAATTATAATAGATTAGTTACCTATTAAACAAATAATTTGCTTGGTATGTAGGTAATAACTAATTGTCTCCATAAAAAGTAACATTTTTTGATAATGGTTTTTTTTTTGTTTATTATAGAATAAAAATAAGTACATTAACATATAAAAATTAAAAAGTATCACAAAGGCAATTTGACATAGTAAAAAGTAGGCACTATTCAACTAAATAACCATTTATTTAAATCTAAAAAAAATGTTTTCATGACAAGTAAATACCACTATTTTAAAAAAATATTACATACCAATATAATAGCTAAATGTAGGTACAATGCGAAAAATATACAGCTACCATTAGGTAAGAATGGCTACAAAATATTTTCTTGACAAAGTAAATTCGAAAATATATTACATAATTAAAATAAATACGGACCGCTACTAAACTGTCATCTCCTGTCGACTATGTACCATTGTGCGACAAACTCCGCTCTTTTTAAAAAATTCCGCGTCGAACGCCGCTCTGTCAGGTAGAGACTGACAAAGATCGCTCTTGGGATAATTAAAATGCATTTATTTGAATAAATACAGCTTATGCATTGGATTTGACATTTTATTATACTTTTCCGTAAGTAACGGAAGAAATATAATATCTAAAATTACACTTAAATCGTCATGATATGCCCAAAACAGTTTTTCGTCATTTACTCAAAACTCAAAAAAGTCTCTAGAGCGGGTTTTGTAACTCTACGCCTCAATTTTATGCGTACCATAAATTATTTAAACAAATAAGTCGGTTTATGGCGATGTTGTTAACAGATATTTCAGGCGTTTGATATTATATTGTGACATGTATTAGGGTCAATTATTGCATAAATGATTGATTTCGGCTGCTCAGGTGGACAGATGAATAATTATTTTCATTTAGTACCTACATAAAGCTACCTATCAACGAGCAAAAAACTCGTTTAAAATTTCTAAATCCGAATGAATTACACAAACTCTGATGCTCAACAAACATGGGACACTATTATTACCTATCAATAATTTAGCATTCTAGATCCAATCCCATAATTTTTGACATAAGTGGACTAGAAAGATTATAACTGGAAGGCGGCATGTGGAGATGTAACAAAGGAAGTTCAGTTTTGTATTTATTTTTTATAATATTGCGAAAGTGGCAGCACGGTTAACTATTCTTGTCTATGGCGAAATGCTTACGTCAAGTCTCGCCTACTACTTTTTGGGTTCCACGATCAACTTGATGACCGATTGCATGCATAAAATGGATATTAAACGCGAGCGAGAAGACTCCGAACCTGTCGCAGAAGGAAAGCAATGGTTTGAGGTACCTGTGAATCATGATCCAAACAGCCAGCTGCTTACCTACATAAAGCAAGAGGACACCGACGAGGCCGGATACACTTTTGAGGTTAGTTTTTCATAACGGATTGTTGTATGTCGTAGTATTGGTTGTTTAAAGATGTGTGTCGTCAGACGTTATTAACAGTGTGTGTATTTTGTGTAATGAAAACTGCGTGCAAATGCGACACAGTTCCGAGCGGCCTACTTGACCCGTATAAACCCAGTTAACTTTGCTGCCAACACTATCCCTGTACTTATAACTATGAGTTTTCTTAACAATTGATACCACACCTATCATTGTCATTGTTATTGATATCTTTGCCCACAAACAGGGCATTTATTTACATGGGACTCCGATAAAAGAAACTAAAACAAAATACATTACTGAACTCGATAGAGCAACAAATGATAATAAAAGTTTTATTATTGGCGGCGACGATTTGAAACTGGATTCATTTGATTTCCTTGGGTAGGTACGTTGTCACAAACTGTAATAACAATAACACAAACGACAAAATAAACACCGGATCATTTATTTTTGAATTAACCTTGAGGATTCTTCTAGAAGTATCGACAAGTTTCCTCCAATTATATTGATAATATTATTTTGTTTTATTTCAAATTAATTTATAGGCACTAGTTTTGAATAAGAATTGACATTAACAATTATAATGTTCTCGTACATTAGTTCCTATTGTTTGCTAGTTTATTTTGTTTAGTAGGTAGAGAACGACAGACACCATGTCCACATTTCAGAGTGTACGAGCTGAGACCCTTCAAGTATGTGGTCGATCTACACACGTATTATCGGTCTTCTTAAAAATATGATTTATAACACAATATTTTGTTTTTCAGAATATTGTTTCAGACCCGAAAATAATAACATTGAAGTCAGACACTCCGCTAATTGACATCAAGACTGAGTTTATTGAAGACGTAAAATCTCCATTCAATTATGAAGATCAGCAACAGGGTGGTTCTTATTCAAAGCGATTTCATCGGGTAGGTACTTTGATTTTTAATACTGACCAGTGTTGCCCGTCTTTTTCTGTTGACTATAGTACAAAAGGGTAAAAAATATAGTATTTCAGAAAAAAATATAGTACAGGAACATTTTTCGTCTCGATTCCTTTAAAATTGTAGTACTGTACTATAATCATAGTACGGTTGGCAACACTGATATTGACAGAAATACTGATTACACAACGTGTAAGGGATGGAATGAACTGACAACACTCGAATACATGAATACATGAAAAATCAGTAATGCCAGTGACGACAAAATCTTCGAATACTTACTAATTTCTTTCTTTCGACCATGTCCGATCTTAATAAGATGATATTGTGCCGCCAAAAAGTAGTGGTTTGTCATAACTGATTTTTTTACGAGAAATGGACGTTGCCACGTGCTCAACCTATGAGGTCCATACTCTGAGACTACTAACGGAAACAGAAAAAAATAATATTTGCCTGACCCAGGATTCGTACCTGGACCCACGATATTATAGGCCGACACTTAAACCGCTCGGCCATCGTGGGCCTTATACTAATACCTAATACAATAATAAGTGATGATGATTTCGATATACATACATATTTCCTTTTTATATACTTAATGGTTTTTATAGTTTTCTTGTCTGTTCTGCAACAATTTAAGAACTACTAGATCAATATTTATTAGGTATACTTCTCGAATAGCACACCGCGTAAAGTAGTCAGATAGCAGTGGAGGGGTGTTAAAATATGGTGGGGAAGACAATGCATCACCACTTGCTAAAGTGATCAGATAACAAACTATAACTGCTCAAGTCTAACCAGCGTATATCCCATTGATTTACCATTTGTCTTGATTTTACAACGTGAATAAATGAACAGGGATGTTTTATTAATAATAACAAACTGCTTGATCACCGTTCAATGTCTCAGTCCTACGAACATTTCGTTTGCTTTGGTTTTAACTGCAATCGTTTTGGCCATTCCGAATCCCATGTAGGTACACGACGTACTTACCCCTCAGTTGTCACTTTTTCCTTGCAACATGCAGTACTTTCACCTTATGCATGCTTCTTCATGCGATGGCTGCAGGCGAAATAAAATCCCGCACATGATGTCCATTATAGAACAATCTCCTACCAGAATTTCCAAAACCGATAATAGGGTGCATCCTTATTAAATAACCGGTTTGTTTTATTTTAAAATGTAGTTTCAGAAGTCCACTAACAATCTGATATTAATTTTCAGGGAGTTAATTTCAAAGAGGAGTATGTTGAAGACACAATAAGCCAAAGCATTCATGACGTTCCAAAGCCCGGTTGCTCTTATTCAGCATGCAAACCAGTAAACCAGGTAGGTACACAATATTCTAAGGAGCTTGAACAATGTATGTACTGATAGGTATGGGTTTACGTAGGGTGTTGATTTATACTTTTCACTTATTAAAAACACTGACTCAGGGGCATAAAGTTACGTAAGTATATTTCGCTTGACAAGTTACAATTAATTATTATTAACAACATTTTTTTTTTGTAAACACACGCCTTGGAGCGAAGAAAAGGTAGCGAATCGTATTTAGAGGCGATGTCCAAGGCTCAAGGGTGGTAACAACCGACTGACCGTAGCTACCCTCGACCCTTCGTTTGACCAGAAACAGATAACGGTAACGTTCTTTTTGTTTGTTTCGCTGTGCATCATCGTTTAGCCTTGACTCATTTACAGTTACAATAATAATATCATTATATTCTCAACTCTGTCGATTGGAGGATTGTTGATGGGGGATTTAGGCATTATGATATTTGGTAACAGTACGTACTGATATAGAGAAGTTTTGTCAGAGGTTTTTTCAGCTTTGAAATCACATTACGAGGCAAGTGAATATAAGGTATATTTTTTTCTTTTCACACGAGATGTTAGGAAATAAATATAGATGATATGGTTACTTCCACAAACGTGAAAGGCTATGTAATAATTGTCAATATGTCACGTTCACTTTGATGTTATTTGGAGTCTACTGTTTTATTAATTGGCTGAACTACGGATTTGGGGCATGTGAATACAAGATATTTTGTATCCTTTTCGCCCGAGGGATATTATGGCTACTTCCGCAAATGTTAAAATGTATGTAATAATTTCACTATCTGTAAACCGTAGTCTTATTTCAATGAAAATAATTAAGTATGACTGACAATGTTTAATGTGCACAATTAGTCTGATGTTAATAGCCTACCTCTGTCCTTCGCCACTGGTCCCCGATTACTATTGTTTGATGAAAATAGTTGGGAGACTGGTGTTTTATTATGAATCCCCATAAGGTCAAGTGAATACATGAACCCAGATTCCGTACTATCTTTAGGTCTTACGCATACCTTAGTAATCTGAAGCAGATAATATGTCATATTAGAAACATATTAAGCAATCGTCTGAAAGTATATATATAAGATCCATGCGTATTTACTTCAAATAAACATACTGATATAACTTTTCAGCACACCCATTCTTTCTCTAAATTCTACCCTCTCTGTATTTTAATATTCTTACATATCTTTAAGGTGTGTGATTTTTTTAAATATTATTCTCTGATATACCTATATATGTTGTTTAATGCAATATGCTCCACGTTCTTTTAGTTAATTCCTGCAACTACTGCCATGACTTGTTCCGCTAGTCTCGGATTGCCAGAGAGGATCTTAGAAGTACAAGAGCCATACGATGAAATACAGATTGACTATCAAGACATTAAAAAAGAATTGGGGCTTAAGCATACACAATATTACGCCACAGATCCCAAATTATTAATAGCCGTAATAAAGTTAGAAAAAAATCGTTTAGTAACGAAAATTTTGCGTGCAGTTTTTGTTTTGAATTTTTTGCATCGTTATCTCTATTGAAGCTTCACAAAGCGTGTCATAAAAAATCAATGACGGCTAAAACGAAAAATTACAAAATCATTCAATCTAATTTGAAAAATCTAAACATAATAAATCATTCAGGTAAAAAGCCATTTAAATGTGACCAATGTGATTACTCATGTATAACATCTTATAAGATAAAAGTACATAGAATGTCTCATTCTAGTGACAAGCCATTTAAATGTGACCAATGTGTTTACTCTTGTTTACACTCTTATGGTTTAAAAAAACACAAAGTGACTCATTCTGGTGAAAAGCCATTTAAATGTGACCAATGTGAATACTCTTGTATAACATCTAATACGATGAAAGTACATAGAATGACCCATTCTGGTGAAAAGCCATTTAAATGTGGGCAGTGTAATTACTCATGTATTACATCCACATGTTTGAAAATACACAAAATGAATCATTCTGGTGAAAAGCCATTTAAATGTGGGCAGTGTAATTACTCATCCATTACATCCACAAGTTTGAAAAAACACAAAATGGCTCATTCTGTTGAAAAGCCATTTAAATGTGACCAATGTGAATACTCTTGTATAATATCTAATAATATGAAAGTACATAGAATAACTCATTCTAGTGAAAAGCCATTTAAATGTGGACAGTGTAATTACTCATGTATTACATCCACATGTTTAAAAAAACACAAAATGACTCATTCTGGTGAAAAGCCATTTAAATGTGGTCAGTGTAATTACTCATGTATTACATCAAACAGTTTGAAACAACACAAAATGACTCATTCTGGTGAAAAACCATATAAATGTGATCAATGTAATTACTCAAATGCACGATCTAGTAGGCTTAAAGCACACAAAATGATTCATACCGGTGAAAAGCTATTTAAATGTGATCAGTGTAATTACTCAAATGCAGGATCTGACAAACTTAAATTACACAAAATGACTCATTCTGGTGAAAAGTCAATAAAATATGACCAATGTGAATACTCGTATAACATCTAATAAGATAAAAGTACATAGAACAACTCTTTATGGTAAAAAGCCATTTAAATGTGGGCAATGTAATTACTCTTGTATACATTCTAGAAGTCTAAAAAGACACAAGATGTCGCAGTATGGAGAAAAGTCTCTTCAATGTGTTTAATGGAATTACTCATGCGGATGATCTGATACACTTGGATTGAATGAAATAACTCATTTTGGTAAAAACCAATTTAAATTTAATCTATGAGATTACTCGTGTATTCACTCTTAACCTGAATTACTGATATATACAATATATTACTATGAATTAATATTGAAGAATGACACATTCTCTTGAAAAATCACTTAATTTTTAATTCATAACATCAGTTAATTGAAATAATAAAACAAAAGAACATTTTAAGTCCTTTCCATGCCATCCGAAAAATATCGTACGATGCCATGCTATAGATTCTGTTTATATTTAAGAAATTTTGCGTTTTACAGCCTTTTTTAAGATAAATGATCATTTCAAATGGTCAATCATGGTTCTTAATACTATTTGGTCATCATTTACAGTATGTTTGCGTACATAACATGCAATTAACACGTAATCCGATAAAATATAAAATAATTGGCCATCAAGGAACCTAGTTCTAATTCGATTACGGCTTGTCTCGTTCTGCAGTAGTAGAAACGGCCGCTATAATACGTCATCATTGATAATCGCCAGGACAAAGTCGAATGTCGATTGGGTGGTGTCACCTAAAAATGCATATGTGGTTTTGCATACGTACGTTCACTGCATCAAATAATACCACATTCAATGTTATTGAATGGACAAACAAAGTAGGTATTTGTTACATCCTTGATTATTAGACCTCTTCCAATAGTCTAAATTACTTTATTATTAGTCGTAAGCATGTCCCTGATTTCATTCATTAGATGGCTAACCGAACACACATCTTAAATTTTTGATTATTCGTCAAAATGTTTTTATTTTTTTAGGTAGGTAATTTAAAGAATCAATGGCGATGTAAGATTTGAATAATATAATTAGTATTATGTAATAAAATAAATAACTATGTACCTGGCTTATATAATTAAATAACATAAAAATAGCACGTAAGCATTATTTAATAATAAGTTTCATATTAAGTTAGTAAAATCGTTTATAATGTAAAAGTAATACCATATGATGCGGACTTGTGATAGAATCCGTCGTTTCAAACTGCTGATTAATATCTCAAATTATGTCTTTATTTAATGTCACTAGTGACTTCGGTGACCGCGATTTAAAAAAACAATAGGTTGTTAAAGGGCCTTTTGGGTGAGAGATGGTTGATGATCGAATCATAGAAAGTCATCGCATCAAGCTTTTTGTAGAATATCTGAATCTTACACAGCATGACAAAAGGAGTGCTTACATATCGTCATTAATTAATATTCAAAATACGGCCACTCACCGACCTAGATTTTAAGATCCCAGTAAGGAAAAATTTAGGTTAAAATCATATAATTATTCTTTGGATATTGAAGGTAGTAAAATTAAAGTATGCAAAGGTTGTTTTCCAAAAACGTTTGGTGAAATAGACAATTTTGTTAATCTTGTCGCCACAAAAAATAGGTAACTGTAGGTGGCACACAAACCACTGACAATCTAGGTCAGCATATCCTTTCAAATAAATGGAGCGAGGAAAATTTGATGAAAGTTTCTGAACACATAAATAAATTTCCATGTTATGAAAGTCACTATACTCTTGCCATCACATTTAACCATAAAAAATGTTCCGTATGTACAAAGCGGAAACTGAGAATTGTGTATCTATTCTCTACAGGGAGGAATTTCACAGACTTCGGAAGTTGATTCGGACCATGATTGAACAAAAGAAAAAGAAAAAGAAAATTATTAGTCAAATTAGCCACCCGTACGATTGGTTTCAGCTAGTCAGATCGTGCGGAAATAGATTTGAAGTCGTTAAAATGAAACAATCTGAATTTCTAGAATTTTCCAGTTTGTTGAAAGGCTCACTTGTGCTGAGAAAGAAAGACAAATCTGGCAACCGATGCAACGATGCTCGTTGGCTGAGATACCTATACAAAAAAATTCGGAATTGTTTATTACAAACCAAGCCTAAAAGAAGAAGAATCTTTCAAAACACTGTGTTTAAGACGGCGAGGTGTTCCAGAGAGGATGGAAATAACTGATCTAACTTTTCCTCAGATAACCAACGCTCCTTTACCTATTAGCCAAGAGAAAAAGAATGACCTTATAATATCTCTATTGCCGCTAATTCCAACTATATCTCATGAGTTTTATCATTAACTGTCCTCCAGAAACATACATGATATTGATCCAGATTTAGTGGAAACATGAAAACTAGAAGAAATATAAATTATATTTCATTTTTAATGATTTATGTATTTTTTGGTGTTTCATTTGTATCTTGGTGGATTTTTGAAGTAAAATTTTATTTTTTATGTCTCCTGGTTCTTTTTTTCTCACATTTTTTATAATAGATTAGGTTCCTCTTTGTAATAATTAATTATATTCAATAAATCTGGTATTCCTTGATAAAAATCAAATGTTTTCATTATTATTATGATTTTTTTTAATGTTCTAATAATTGGCCATAATCACATACATAAGTAAAAAACTCATGTGTATGTACACATAAGTCAGCTATTTACTTTATTTTGAATATTTCATACTATTTTATGAATTTAATACGTATAAAATAACTATAAACTGAAAAAAAATTAATTGAATAGCAAAGCTTTCTTGAAAAAAAATAGATATTCACAAAAAACACTCTCCTGAAAAATGGTGTTTTTTGACTTATGTAGTTTTACACCCCGGCCACAGATTTTTAAGCTGACAATAATAATATTAATATTATTAATATCAATGGCAACATAGCCATCAAATTTTAATATCATTAGAGGTTATATGTTGGTTATTGGTTACAAAAGATAATAATTTTATAAGATCAAGTAACAACAGCTGTTAGTAATAAATAGTAAGTACCTAACTGTGATCAACTGTTGATGTTCGCGGTACCTAGACAAAAGTTATCAAATAATCGGATAGCTACTGACAAATAAATCGTCCCCTTATTGCAGAACTAGCCTAACTGATTTTTTGTGATTTTTTTTTTATTTTATAGAAAAATTCCTTTTTTGATTCTCTATTTGGAGTCCGAACAGGCGTATCTGAATTATCAATATAAAAAAAGTTATCAGCTTAGATCATTCCAAGCCTAAATTCAATCTTAAAAATATTTTGGAACTAAATTAGCCTAACTGACGTTAAGCTAGTTCTGCACGCAAAAGTACACCTACACGTTGGCAATATCGCCTCTTTCTATTGCAGTTAGGATTTATTTGTACTAGTTCGCTGTCAATGTCAACTGCCAACCTAATTACGCTGATGCTGTAATTACCGACAAGTATTGCAATTATTCTATGGACCATCTAGTGGCTCCTTCCACATCTAATTCGGTTGATGATGATGAGATAGTTAACACATTTTCTACCGAAATCAGTGGCATGACTGGAGTTCAATCAACACCAAATCGATTGATCCCGCTGACTCGAAATAACGAAGGAGAAATCAGTGCCACAGTGGCCCACTTTACATTAGAACAACGAGGTAATTATGAGTTTTATTGTTCACTTTTACAACAAAAATAAACACTTTCTTGACTGAAATAAGAACTGCAATTTGCTTCTATCCCGCACATTAGCTCAATGATGTATATATTTTCAGACTCTGTAATCATCGACAAGGTTTGCAATAATTTTATGGATGATCAAGAGGTTCTTTCGACATCTGATTCCTTTGATAATGATGGGAAAGTGGACTTATTTTCTACCGACAGTGTATCAGACTATGAACCACCACAGCATTCACTATCATCACACAGTGATGAAAACTCATCAAATGGTATTGGTAATATTGTAAATCGACTTTCAGCACCTGTCCTAGAGGTGTATAACTCAAGTCAAGCAGGGAAAAAAAGACTAGGAAAAGACATCGCAATGAAGCTCTGTGGCGCAGAAATGTAATAAAAAAGTAGCGAAATTCTGGAAACGAATTTATAAACTGGAAAAACAATGTAATATGTGAGCGTCAAATGAAGGAACCCTCTCCTCAAACATGCAAATTTGGTTGTTCTATAAAAATTACCCAAGAACAGAGGGTTGCAATATTTCATCAGTTTTGGAATATAGGTGATATAAATAATCAACGTGAAGCGCTTCGTTGAATTTAATAAAAAAAAAGAACTACAATTGATATAAGTGAAGGTCGAGAAAGAAGTCATCGTAAAATGACTGACAACTCAAATTTTCTTTCAGAAGATCTTAACAAGATTAAAATATGCCAATTGTTTTTAAACTCATTGAGCATACGTTATCAAATGGTTAAGACTGCTGCAAAGAATTCATACCACCTTAATTCACGCACGGTTGCTGATGACAGCAGAGGGTCGCAGAGGATATTTGCGGTAAGCGACCACATGAAGCAAAACGTGAGGGATCACATTAACAGCTTTTCTACAGTAAGCAGCCTTTATTGCCGAAAAAAGACCACGAAGCAGTACTTGGATGCAGCATTAAATATAACAAAGATATTTGACCTATATAAAAAGGACTACGAAGGAAAAAGCTTGACGGTAGCCATTGATTCAATGTACCTACCTACATATAGAGGCATATTTAGTAATGAATTTAATTATTCTTTACTCCGAAGAAGGACCAGTGTGACTTTTTCTTGAAATATGAGCAGAGCAGTAATGAAGAAAAAGATATTATGAAAGCAGAATATTATGATACTCATTTAAAAAATAAAGAAATTACCCGAAAGTTAAAATAAATGTCAAGGAGCAGGCAAACTTAAATAAAACGTTCCTATTGCGCAACAAGTCTTACAAATCCCAGAGCAGAAGCCGCACAACTATACTATAAACATAAACGAAAGTATGCCACATACAATCTCAGTATTCATGATCTAGGATCACAACAAGATCATTGTTTTATGTGGCATGGATCAATTGGAGTGAGAGGAGTGTGTGAAATTTGGAAGCTGTGTCTTTGATTTCATCAAACAACAGGTATCGGAAGGGATAAAAGAATTCATATTTTTTTCAGATAATCGTGCTGGAAAAAATTGTATCCATTTCATGTACTGTATGTACATGTTCTGTGCGGCCAATTTCTCTTGTAAAATAACACATATCTTTTCAGAAAAAGGTCACACGCAGAATGAAGTTGATTCGATTCATAGTGTTATTGAAAGGGCTGCCAAGAAAATACCAGTATATACACCGAGCTAGTGGTATTCAATAGCACGATCAGCATGTAGGAAGAGACCCTACGCCTACATTGCTTGAAATCAACAACCAAAAATTGGGATTAGGATGAACGTGGAATCAAATTTTCTTGGCAAAAGATAAAACGAATCTCAGTAATGCCAGAAAATCCACACACACTCCAAGTCGAGTACAACTTTAAAGATTCGCCTGCACCAGTTAATACAGCTGAGCGTAGCCGTGGACCACTAATTCAAAAGATAACTGACTTCAAATTGATGCCAGTAAGAAGTTCGGTCATACCAATAGCTAAGCTAAAACATTGTGACCTAATGTATCTTTGCCCGGAGAAAATAATCCCTGTTGACTACCATTCTTTCTATACAGGACTGATCACCTCACCACAAGAAGTGAATAGGGATGAAACTTACAGTGATTAAATTAAAAATAGTGCTTATGAGTAATAGGTTTTATTGCCTTTTCATTTATATAACTTCTTGAACTTTAACTTTCATTAATAACTACAGTATATTATAAGTACCCATGTTCATTGAAGTGTTTGGTAGATTTTGTGAATAAAAAAACTATGTCGTGAGATTTAATTTTTATTTTGTAGTGCTATACAAATTTTGCCTAACTTCCTAATGCGCTTAAGGTACCATTTTTTATTGCCTTATGTTCGCGTTCAAATACCTTAACTCAATTAAGATAGTTCTGATCTGAATTATTGTAGTACAACTATATCCTAATAGTTATGCAGAACAAGCTTAACTCAAATAAGATAGTGCTGATTTCAAATACTGTAGTGCAAAAGTAGCCTATCTGCATAAAATATGTGACGGAATATACTTTTTGGTATTTTTTTTTCACATAAACAAAGCATTTAACCAATGCATTATCATATATTTAAATCAATTTTTTTATATTTACAGTTTTCAAATTAATGACAAAATAAAGTTTAAAAGTGCTCTCCTGTAAAATGTCCAAAAATCAGTTAGGCTAGTTCTGCAATAAGGGGACGAAATATCGACACCGGTGTCGTTTCGGAAGAAAAGAATCGACCCGAAAGTATTGAATAACCGGACAAAAAGTAACGATTGATTTTTGACGTCCCTATATTATATTAGTTTATTGTCTATTGTAACGGCAGCCCAACACTTGCGTGACAGATTTTTGCGTGCATGTGTTTAGTGTGTTACGATTCTCTTTGATAACTACTTACGATTTCAATGCGTAAAATGGACGTAAAACGTGAAGCAGTAAACTTCGAACCTGATGCAGATGAGCAACAATCGTTCGATGTATCTTTGCATGGCAATAACCCAGAGTTGAATACTTGCATCAAACAGGAGGATGCTGATGAACACTTCCATGCTGTAGAGGTTAGTTTTTCAAAAGTTATTTAAGTATTATTAAAACATACCAAACTTAATTGATAATATTTGCATAAGAAGTTATATTGTAATATTCCAAGAGAGTTGATTCTCAGAGAGAATTAACAAAAGACACCATTGATATAGGTAGGTAATTAAACAGGAAAGCAGTGTGTTTCCCGAAGAAATATGTGGTCACTTCAGAAATAGAATGGGTAATTTTTCAACGGCTGTGGAAAGAAACTCTTTAATAGGTACTTTACCAATTATAATTATTGTAAATAAGTCGCCAGCGATGGTACGCTCTATTAATTGATTTAGATAAGATAAGTTTGGAACGTTCGTTTTGAATTAAAATTACGAAAATGTTCTTGTGATTAATGCTAAAACAATATAAGTATCTAGTAATTTAATTGGTCCACATGATTGTCTAACGACCGGTTTCGTTCCCTTTGAGAACATTATTACCCAATATATTGTTCTATTTTTAATTTTACATACATATGAATTGCCATGTGGCATTGTTAATCAAGGTGGGTTGGTTTTGTTTGCACTGTGTTTGTTGTCATTCTATTTTAAAATGGCTACTCGCAATGACATTAATATGGCCGAAGCATCTGGAAAAAAATAACACTAACTTTTTTGTCGGGTCTGCCGAATGGCATAATCTGTTCTAAAGCCATTACAATAAAGGTGCTATTGCTATAAAATCCTAATGCTTTTTGTTGGGTCTGCCGAATCGTTCGGTTCGAACGGGTTCGCTCAAATGTACATTGACACTAGAAACACTGTTCTAACGCCATTACAATAACGGTGATATTGCTATAAACTCCCGATGCGTAATATCGCATAAATGAAATTGCGTGACGTCTACCTATGCATGTGCGAATGTCGCTATGCGCGAATTTACTTGCCGGCTACTGTATTGAGTGCGTTGTCCATTAATAATGTCATTGGCTACTCGTGATTACTGTTGTAGAGTACATACCTAATCGATGTTTGAAGAATGACCAATGTAGTGACTCACTTTTTCCAAACAACAAATCACAACCCGATTTAATGCAGGACACACTTTTTCCAAGACCACTCGAGGTGGACCGAGCGTGAGAGTATGGTAGGTCCGCTCGGCTCGAGTTGCTATTCCTCGTCAGCAAAACCACTATGGCGTATACAATTTGACAGCGTTAATTGACGTACTACTAATTATGAAATAATAGCACACTAAACATACGAGGGTGGGTCAATAATTCCTTAGAAAAAAGCATTAAAACAGTTTTTTTTTTTTTTTTTTTTTTATTTCTCAACATAATCTCCTTGGAGCTCAATACACTTGGTTAGACGTTTCTCAATTTTTTTTAAACCGTCAGAAAAATAAGTTTTCGGAAGGTCCTCAAAATAAGCATTTGTCCGATCGATGACTTCTTCATTTGAAAAAAAACGTTGTCCACTTAGCCATTTTTTTAAGTTTGGGAAAAGGAAAAAGTCACTGGGGACTAAATCTGGCGAATACGGTGGGTGGTCGACCAATTCGAACTTCAATTCTTCAATTTTAGCCATTGATCGTAAACATGTGTGAACACGGGCATTGTCCTGATGAAAGAGGATTTTTTCCTGTTTAAATGAGCCCGTTTTTCTTCAATTTTGTTTTTTAGCTGGTCCAATAAAGATGCATAATAATCCCCTGTTATTGTTTTTCCTTTTTCCAAATAGTCAACGAAAATAATTCCACGTGCATCCCAAAATACAGTAGCCATAACCTTACCAGCTGATTTTACGGTTTTCGCCTTCTTTGGACATGGTTCGCCTTTCGCAATCCACTGCTTTGACTGTTCTTTCGTCTCGGGAGTATAGTGCTGTATCCATGTTTCATCTACAGTCACAAAGCGACGAAAAAATTCATCCGGATTGCGTTGCATGAGCGACAACAGGGCTTTAGAGGCCACCACCCTATTGCGTTTATTGTCGACTGTGAGCAAACGCGGCACCCATCTTGCAGAAATTTTTTTCATGCCCAATTTGTCATGTAAAATAGAAATGATGCTACCTTTTGAGATCCCTGTAACCTCAATTATCTCACTCAACTTTAATCTTCGGTCACTTAACACCATATCGTGGATTTTATTGATCATTTCTGGTGTAGTCACCTCTACAGGACGTCCTGAGCGTGGTTCATCCTTTGTTGATGTACGACCACGTTTAAATTCATTTAACCAGTTATAAATAGTTGCAAGTGAAGGAGCAGATGTGCCGTGAACTAAATCAAACTCATTTTTTATTTCCTTTGCTGTTAACCCTTTTATATTAAAATGTTTAATAACAGCTCTAAACTCAATTTTCTCCATTTTTTGTAAACAAGCAATTTTTTTTTAAATGTACGAGAAACACACAACAACCCGACCAATCTGATTGAAACTTCGCAGCATACTGAATCGGTAGTGCCGCTGCATGAAAACAAACCGCTTATAGTACTAGTCGCGCCACCTGTCGGCTTTTCTAAGGACTTATTGACCCACCCTCGTATCTAATTGTCATTTTAATTATTCGATGACCTATTCGCTTCCCAGGCAATTTCGTCTTTGGCGGTTATCCTCGGTCGAGTTCAAAGAATTATATACGTAGGGAGCGACTATAGGTTTGCAGTTAATTTCGACCAATTGCTTTCTCAAACGGTCGGATATCAATTCATAGTTGTGATGCTGTAACTTCGTTACCTCGTAGCCCCAGGCGGGGTTTATTATTAATAATTATTATGCCCATTCAAAAATTAATTACGCACCTCGCTTTCCGATTCGAAAATGCATAATACGACGAAGATAGCTTGCCAGTCTAGCGTTAGGTACCTATTTAATCTCAAAGAAGCCACATTCCACGTTATGGTTGTCGATATTTCGTGCAAATTTAGACCACAGCACCATTGTGTTGACACTATTTCCTTAAAAGAGATAAAGGATTAACTTAAAAATGGTTAATGAGAAAATTAAATTAAAATGGTGCGTGTAATATGCTTATTTAAAAGCATAAGGTTAGAACATAACTAAAATAATCAGCTCACTATTCGGAATCAAAATTTATTATTTAATTATCATACAAGGTTCAACAGGACTATATTTTTTGTCGGACACGTGTTTGACCTTTGAATGGCAATAATCCTACAATTTTTTTTATGACCTGTAGATGAAATAAATTGTACAAAAATGAAAACCGTGGTTTCATTTATGTCAAGACTCGTCAACTGCTATTGATAAAGCTAAAATCAATTTAAAATCTTTGACTTGCTGGTGGGTTGGTTATATTCGAAGACATTTTGACTATTCTATATTTCACTGTTTTAGCCCGTACGTAGTCAATATTTGTGTCAGAGCCATACTCAAGCATGTAGCTCGCGAGCCGTGGTTTGCCGACCACTGCTCTAGACAACCAACATATTGTAATGACGCCAACGATATCACTAAACAGGAACAAAGTTTATTATCGGCGTAAGAAGATATTAATATCCTTTTTTAATTATAAAATCAATGTATTTTTTTAGATCCCTTCAAAGTACCTTACCACTGTGAAATTGGAGACTGATTTCGAGCGGGTTGACTTAAAGAATGAGCTTGTTCAAGAGGATGTAGAGCAAAGTAGTTATGAGAACCCTCAACCCACTTATTCGGAATGCATCCCAGGACATCAGGTATATAACAATCTATTTATTTTAAATACGATCATAACGGTAACACAAAAAAAAATAAGATGCGCAATAGGGCAATGAATTCGATTAGATGTAGCGAAAAACACTGACGTATTTGCCCAGTTATTATTAACCAATTAAACGATTTATTGTGCTATCTTTGGGTCTTACGTACACTTAGAAATCTGAAGCAGACAATATATCGTATTGGGAATATAAGCAATCGTCTGAAATTATATATTCAGGATCCATGTACATTTACTTGAAATAAACAAACTGATATAAATTATCAACACCATTTCTTTCTCTTAATTCTATCATGTATGCCAAAATTCGTACATATCTTTAAGGTGTGTATTTTTTTTTTAATATTATTCTCCGATATACCTATGTTGTTTGTCTTCTTGTTAATGCAATACACTCCACGTTCTTTTAGTTGATTCCTGCAACCACTGCCATTACATATTCCGCTAGTCTCAGATTGCCAGAGAGGATCCTAAAAGTACAAGAGCCATACGATGAAATACAGATTGACTATCAAGACATTAAAAAGGAATTGGAGTGTTATGAAACGAATACTAATAAAGTCAGTCACACTTCTAAACGTAAGCATATACAATCTTACGTCACAGATCCCAAATTATTAGTAGCCGTTATAAAGTTAGAAAAAAATCGTATAATAACGAAAATTTTGCGTGCAGTTTTTGTTTTGAATTTTTTCCATCGTTATCTCTATTGAAGCTTCACAAAGGGCTTGAGCAGACAGGGAGCGGTCAGGCGGTCAGGCGGTCTGCGTTCCGCGTTCGGAGTTCAGCGTTCTTTGTACTGTATGGATTTCATACTGTATGGGCACACAGCCGGTGGTCACAGCGCGCCGGTCAATTAGAACGCTAGCGTTCTAGAGTTCTATTCCCGGAATTACAAAGAACGCCGTACCTCCCATTGCAATGTCGGAAAAAATAATTGATATAGGGAGAGAGAGGAGAATATTATATGATTTAAGTGACGTAAATTATAAAAATCGACAATTGAAAGCCGAAGCTCAAAATCGCCAAGGAAATGGGCACTGGGAATGGAAAATATGTTTTTATTATCACTTTTATTGTTTGTAGGTTATTGATACATAAATGAACAATATCTCGGTATTATTTACCTACAGAACTGTTTACTGATTAAAATACGAAATAAACTCTTCCTTAACTGCATACGCTGAAAAATTGCACCTGCTATTTGTTTGTTGAAAAGACGTCAAGGCCTGTGCGTTGTGAGATGATATATCTTCTTCTTCATTTATATCACGTTCTCCTTTTACTTTAAGGTAGTTGTGCAAGCAACAAGCAGCCTTGACAATATCAACCACATTGTCTACATCTAATTCAAATGCTCTTAAAAATACCCTCCATTTTCAACCAAAATACCGAATGTACTCTCTACTATACGTCTTGCACTACTAAGTCTGTGATTATAGTTTTTTACTCTTTCATCACGAATAGCTATATCCGTTCCAAAAGGTCTCATCAAAAATGTTTCCAATTTGAAACCTCCATCTCCAATAAAAACGTGAGGCACTGGTTGTATTCTACCTGGTAATGGTTTTGGCCCAGGAATGTCTCATTGATTGTTAATAAGCTTGTCGTAAAAAGAAGACCTTTGGAAAATTGTGCTGTCACTATCTTTTCCATAGCTACCAACATCAATCATAATAAATTTATACTCTGGGTCTACCACGGCAAGCAACACGATGGAGAATTTTTGTTTATAGCAAAAATGTAGTGATCCAGTGTTCGGTGGGCATTTTATATACACATGTTTTCCGTCAATACTTCCGATACAATTTGGAAATCCCCACTTTTCGTTAAATCCAGCTTCAGACTTCTTCCATGTTGTTTCCGTGGGTCTTGGCATATATATTGGTTGTAATACTTTCCAAATCGCTTGACTTACTTCTTTTACTATTACACCAATCGTTGTAAATCCAATACGATATGAATGACTGATTGTTTTATATATTGTATCTCCTGTAGCGAGGAATCTGATATAAAATTATTTTTACAGGTAATGATTGGAGTTCCAAGTGGAAAAGTCTAAGAGATAATTACAACAAATATAAAAAAACAACCGAAACTGTTTCAGGCCAAGCGTACAAAAAATATAAAAATTGGCCATGGTCCGAACAAATGCGATTTTTAGATGATGTCAATAACAGACGAAGTACGCATAGCAATATTCTAAAAACTCAAGATTCCAATGTAGAGCCTTTCGAGGCATTGGAAGTCTCTGTCCAGGAGGTTGAACAGAGTGATCAGGAGGTTCAACAAAACGAGAATTCACAGAAAAAGAGGAAAAGACCAAAGCGTGGAGACCCGGCAGAAAAAGTTTTAGAGTATCTGTTAAAAAAAAATGAAAAAAAACCAAAAATGGATGACGTGGACCTGTTTTTTTTGAGTTACGCTCAAACATTTAAAAAATTTCCACGTCGTTCACAGACTACACTCAAATTGGAGATTGCGACGTTATTTGCTCGGTTCGAGAGTGAATTAGAAGCTGACGGTGACCCTGCGTATTGGAACTCAATGGACCCTCACTCTGTGTCATCGAACGAGCCACAGCCGAGCACTTCACTGGCTAGATATTATGAAACAGTGGAAATCGGACTCGATGACACTTTTTAAGGGCCCACATACCCCACCCCACGTAGGTCAAAATGGGGATTTTATGGTATCTTAACACGGAAAAAGTTTGACGAATAACAATTGTTTTAATATTTACTAGGTACTTAACGGCCCTCGTGCGCCATGTAGGTCAAAATGGAGGCTTTATCATATTTTCAGAGCATAATCCTGGAAATTCCTTAAAGCCGCGTTGACACGATCCAAGTTGACTTGGGCCGAGCACACTCGTACGAGACATCTTCATTTACTCGGACCGCGTCCTACTCATCCGAGCTAGCTTGTATCGGAGTAATTGGGATGAAGATGTCTCGTACGAGTGTGCTCGGCCCAAGTCAACTTGGATCGTGTCAACGCGGCTTTAAGGAATTTCCAGGATTATGCTCTGAAAATATGATAAAGCCTCCATTTTTACCTACATGGTGCACGAGGGCCGTTAAGTACCTAGTAAATATTAAAACAATTGTTATTCGTCAAACCTTTTCCATCAATTTCAACCAAAAATGTAACAGTTATGTAAAATATGTGATTTCAAACACTTATGTATTCGTCGCTATAGGATTGGTTTCCCGAATATCCGTTTTTGTCGAAATCGACCTTTTAATGCAGAATGTTTTTTGTATCTAATTGGACTAGAACCATCCCTTTCTTTAAATTATTTTGTAATGGCAATGAATAAATCATTCATATGCTGTAAAAATAACAATTTAAATATCTCCATGTATTTAAATATAGGATTATGAAATTTGTTTTTCGTCTCCTGAACATTTGGTCTATTCGGGAAACCAATCCTACAGCGGCGTATTGTTAAGCTATTCATTAGTTTTCATTATATTCTGTGTATAAATTTCAACCAAAAATGTAAGTTATAAAAAAGATATGTGATTTAAAACACTTTATGTATTGTTAAGATACTCATACGCTATTATATATAAGTTATAAATAAGATATCTGATTTAAAACACTTTATGTATTGTATACTCATACGCTATTCTGTATAAATTTCAACCAAAAATGTAACAGTTATGTAAAATATGTGATTTCAAACATTTAATATGTATTGTTAAGCTATTCATTAGTTTTCATTATATTCTGTGTATAAATTTCAACCAAAAATGTAAGTTATAAATAAGATATCTGATTGAAAACACTTTTTGTATTGTTAAGATACTCATACGCTATTCTGTATGAATTTCAACCAAAAATGTAACAGTTATTTAAAATATGTGATTTCAAACATTTAATATGTATTGTTAAGCTATTCATTAGTTTTCATTATATTCTGTGTATAAATTTCAACCAAAAATGTAAGTTATAAAAAAGATATGTGATTTAAAACACTTTATGTATTGTTAAGATACTCATACGCTATTATATGTAAGTTATAAATAAGATATCTGATTTAAAACACTTTTTGTATTGTTAAGATACTCATACGCTATTCTGTATGAATTTCAACCAAAAATGTAACAGTTATGTAAAATATGTGATTTCAAACATTTAATATGTATTGTTAAGCTATTCATTAGTTTTCATTATATTCTGTGTATAAATTTCAACCAAAAATGTAAGTTATAAATAAGATATCTGATTGAAAACACTTTTTGTATTGTTAAGATACTCATACGCTATTCTGTATGAATTTCAACCAAAAATGTAACAGTTATTTAAAATATGTGATTTCAAACATTTAATATGTATTGTTAAGCTATTCATTAGTTTTCATTATATTCTGTGTATAAATTTCAACCAAAAATGTAAGTTATAAAAAAGATATGTGATTTAAAACACTTTATGTATTGTTAAGATACTCATACGCTATTATATGTAAGTTATAAATAAGATATCTGATTTAAAACACTTTATGTATTGTATACTCATACGCTATTCTGTATAAATTTCAACCAAAAATGTAACAGTTATGTAAAATATGTGATTTCAAACATTTAATATGTATTGTTAAGCTATTCATTAGTTTTCATTATATTCTGTGTATAAATTTCAACCAAAAATGTAAGTTATAAAAAAGATATCTGATTTAAAACACTTTTTGTATTGTTAAGATACTCATACGCTATTCTGTATGAATTTCAACCAAAAATGTAACAGTTATGTAAAATATGTGATTTCAAACATTTAATATGTATTGTTAAGCTATTCATTAGTTTTCATTATATTCTGTGTATAAATTTCAACAAAAAATGTAAGTTATAAAAAAGATATGTGATTTAAAACACTTAATGTATTGTTAAGATACTCATACGCTATTCTGTATAAATTTCAACCAAAAATGTAAGTTATAAATAAGATATCTGATTTAAAACACTTTTTGTATTGTTAAGATACTCATACGCTATTCTGTATGAATTTCAACCAAAAATGTAACAGTTATGTAAAATATGTGATTTCAAACACTTAATATGTGTTGTTAAGCTATTCATTAGTTTTCATGATATTCTCTGTATAAATTTCAACCAAAAATGTAATAGTTATAAATAAGATATGTGACTTAAAACATTTTATGTATTGTTAAGCGATTCATATTAGTTTCCATAAAATTTTGTGCAACTTATTTGTCAATAAATGCCTATTATATACCCTTATATTTCTTTTTTACATTTATCATCCCCATTCACATCTAATTTTGGAATGAAATAGCCAATAAATTCTTTGTAAAAAGTCATATTTATTGTTTTTTTTATAACAGCAGACCAGACACAAAGTTTAAATACATATTCACAAATAAAAATCACATAATCATAATGTTATAAAATATATTATAAAAAAGTAAGTATTCGAATATTTTTAATCAAACAAAAAACACATAAACATATAAAACAAATTTACGCAAAAAAAACTACAAACCTATTGGAGAACGTCATTAGCCATAATATAAAATTATGATGAGATTTCTATTAAGCATCATTTACTTATCACTAGGCTTAGGATTTTTTGGTGCTAAAAATGAATAATGGTACCTAAAATATGTAGATATAATTGGAAAATATGTTATTAAAATTTCATAATTGCAATTGCATAATTGCTAAAAAACAAAAATAGGTGCTAAAAATTTAAGTGGTATTACAATACATCATTTATATTTCAAAGAAGGCCTGAGCTAAAACGGCACGCGATAGAGTAAGATAAAAGGTCTACATATGTGTGAGTTAGTTTCCAAAAGTGTCGCCGGCAAATCGTGGCGAATCGCTTCACTTAGCGTCGATAACCTGCGAGCTCGTGTTTATGTATTAACATTTGAATTCTATATTTTTATATTATATTCAGTCTTAAAATTATCTCTTTCATTCATCGTCATTTACACTTTAAAGTTATCTTAATTACACCTCCGCCCAGTAAGTGATTTTCACGCAACGGACGAAGACCTTTACTCATGAATAAAATATTAACGTAGTTGAGCAGGGAACCAGATCAGGTGTTTTATTCAATTGTTTATAGAGATCAGTTTTAAGTACGGTATACTTGAACGATATTGATACACGAATAATTTTACTTTGAATTTATTATGATTATAATTGTTTTTACTAGAAACAAAGTGACATAAAATACACACTAATGACGTTTGTAAAATAAATCATGATTTCGCTAGTGGATTGTGTATTTTATCGATTCACCGAAACAATATTATACACATTCGTGTAAATATAAAATATGAACTATAATCTTTTCTTTTGAATAAATTATTCCCTTTAATGGACAGTATTAATTATCTATTTGGTCATATTTTTAGAATACGGTAATATTTATATAGGTATTGATTTTATATACAATAAATTTAAACATGCCACAAAATTATATTTACATCAATCATAATAATTAATTACTTACTATGATATTATTAAAATATATACTTAAATTTTATTTAGATTTACCGACATTGTCATTCACAATTAGGTATATTAATTTATGTTGTGAACGTCTTAAATTAATAATTTGTAACCAAAATTTGTACCAAAGATAACTGTATGGCCGCCATTACGTATTAACTGGCATGTTCAACCTGTTACGAAAACTGTACGTCTGTGGCGGCCTAATGGCCTCTTCAGACGCTTGGCTGGGAGTGACGTCTTGCAGATAATATCGCTTGGCCTTGCTCGTCCCACTCCCTGATGGAGGCTTCTTCATGTTACGGGACAAGCAAGACTCTGCCATTTTTCTTTGCATTCTGAATTTCAAATATAAAATATTATATACCAGTGTGAAAACGTAATAGAATTGTATTTTACAGGTATGTGGTGGCATTTAAAACGACATGATACGCATGGGGCTTGAACATTTTTAGCATTGCAAACCGTCCCTGAAGCTCTAATATATTCCTTTCCGGCATTATATCCTTTCTTCTATATATTTTTCGCCCAATTGCCTTCATTGTGCATACGCTTACGTGTTCTCTTCTTTTACACATTGTCTTCTTCAATTATTTCTTCTATTGTGATATTGTCGCATTTTGCTTCTCCTTCAGAAGTCGTTGGTAGTACTGAAAGAATATTAAAAGTATTAGTCCATGAAATAAAAAGATATCAGTGGCGAAGGCTCCATACTATGCGATTATTTAAAGCCTACCTTCTAAGAAAAACAATATATCTTCAAGTATTTAATTTATATTAAAATAGGTAAGTAAATAAAAAATATGTATGCAAAATATAAAACAATTGGGAGTCATCCATCGTCAGAATTTGAATACCGTTTAATTTAGTTGAAATAATATCAGTCATCGTTCGTTCAATAAATTTAGGCATCTAACGAATCTAATCTATTAACTTATTTCTTAAATTACTTATTACTTGTTTGTATATTTTATGTAGATCCAATTTCCATAAGTATTAAGGTTCAAATAGACTATATGACGATCGGGCACATATATGCTAAGAGCGTTTTAGTGTCTATGATCAAATCTATGCCATTCCAACATTTTTACATACATATTGTATGACAGCTATGACATCGTATTTACACTCTGTGACATCCTATGACACAGGACGCCAACATAAGAAACGGGTTTTTCGACATATATATGACCAATCGTCATAGAGTGTATTTGAAGCATAATACATTTGTTAAAATTCAATCGTCTCTTATTTTCTCCTTATAATATTACTCACTAAAATGAATTCGAATCTGGAGTTATGGCGCCCAGGTTAACTTAATAATTTTGTTCTTAGTTTTCATTCTTTTACCAGTCACTTTATATATTATACGATCGGCTTTTTTATAGTCGTTAGTTTTAAATTCTTTTAAGGTTGGTAGATTACGCGTCAAAGTGATAAGTGACACAATTACCTGCGCCCTGTTTTACCGTCGTCTCATGCGAACGGCTGGCAGCCAAGGCGTCAAGTTAGCAGGTCCATTTACCTGGATCACCCAATGTTAAAACTCGAACTTTTTTTGGGTGCATTTGTTTGTGCACGATTTTTTTTCGCTTGTACACCTATAATAACCGAAAAATTCCAATTTCAAATTGGGTGTTCCAGCTAAACGTTGGGTCACCCAATGTTGTATGCAAAACCTGACTGCGTAGGTTTAAAAAACATTTTTTTAGTGAATTCTCTTGTCGCATAACTAATGGGCAATTCTAGGTTCGTTTCTTTCAACATGTACGAAACAAATCCAATTAAACCATAGACAATATACATACAAATTGTATGAGACCGGAAATGGTTTGAGATTTGACGTTTGGTTCAGTGTATCATTGAAAATCAAACCGTTCTCGGATCATCAGAAATGGTTTGACATGAAACTTCAAACCAATTCGGACGATTCATAGACTAAGACGATCTGTCAAACGGGAAATCATTAAAAAGTATACATAACCTGAAAACATATCGATCTAAGATTTTCTACAAATATTTCGTTTGTTATTTTCTCGACATTTGACTTTTAATATAATATTTTGTAGGATTAAGGAAAATCGACATGCCTAAAAACAGCATTCTCCGGCATGTGTAAGATCATCGTGTATTAATATTAATATTTTAGATTTAGTACTTTGTATTTTTGGTTTTCAATACAATGGATTTATTTCAATGTATCCCATTAATTTTTGAATCGTCGTCGGAAGATTCGTCTGATGATGATTTTTTCATGCTGGAAGACTTTCAGCCCATTGTCAATAAGAAAAATGAAAATTATTGCGAAGATACTGTTGCAGAGTACACGGACAGGCAGTTCATGATGCATTTTCGCGTTTCTAGAAATGTGCATGCAGATCTCACGGAGCGATTTCAAAATTCTTCTTATTTTCCAACCCAGAACAGAGGCGGCAATGATAGAATCAGCGCCACTAACCATTTACTCATATTCCTTTGGTTTGCTGGACATCAAACTGCGTCATTTCGAGATGTGGCTGATAGATTTAATATCACTATCGGTTCTCTCTCCAGAGTCATCAAAAGAGTGACTGTGTTTATTAGTAATTTATCCCCAGAAATAATACAATGGCCAACGAATTCTGAGAAAGCAGTTATAGAAATGGCTTTTAGGGAGAATGGGTTTCCGGGAGTCATCGGTGTCATTTATGGTAGTCATATAAAAATTGATAAGCCAGGAGATGATCCATTGTCATATATCAATAGGAAATCATATTATTCAATGCAGGTAAGACAAGATATTTTTCTAAATTTCTTTGTTTTAGATATATTTGTGTTTTAAAATAATAAAAAAAAACTCGCCTTAGGTTAAAGAATAAATAATCTCTCATAAATTTAATCATTGCACTGGTTCAAAATAATGTTATTTAATAACTTTCCCAAGTACCTAGCTGAAAATCTCATTCGTGCCATACTTGTTTGCAGGATTTTATTGCTTTCTGTATGACTAACTATCCTTTATTTTAGTTGCAGGCTGTGTGTGATGATAATCTCAAATTTCGAAATATATATGTTGGATATCCAGGCTCAGTACATGATAGTCGAGTATATCGAAATTCTTCACTGTATAGACAACTACCAAGTAAATGTAACGACAAATACATACTTGGTGACAGTGGATATCCTTGTAAAATTGAGCACGCATTTGGTCTACTGAAACAAAAATTTAGACAACTCTACCACTTAAAACTTAGAAACATTGTTTTAATTACTCACTTTATTCGAGCATGTTGTGTTTTACACAATATGTCTTTAAATGACCAGTTTGAGTGGGATATTGATTCACCTACTGGAGATAGTATTGAAGCAGGTTCATCCTATTTATCCCGCAATAACAGTACAGCTGGCGCAGATAGACGAAATGAGATAGCTCAACTTCTTGCATCCAGGAACTTTCCATAAAATTTTTAATGCTTTTAGTATACGTATAGGCAGAGTTCAATATTTCAGTTAAGTACCTACCTATCATGTTTTTATCTGTAACTTTTTGCTATGGTGTCTATTTGTTGTTCGCCGGTAGTAGGTATATTTTGTTACTTCATCAAATATAGATTTTGTGGGAGCAGTGTTTTTTTTTTTTTTTTTTTAATTATTAATAACCATGTCCTTGCTTTTTCGTACAAGGTGGTTGTTAGTAATTTTGAACAATCACAAACACCCAGGTTTTGAGAAAAACACAAGTGTTTTTGTCATGACCGGGAATCGAACCCAGAACTCTCGGGTGGAAGGCCAGCGCCTTACCCACTGCACCACGAGAGCCGCCTTGTGAGCAAAAAGTGTTAACTGAATGGAGTCCTACCTGGTATTTTCAAAGTACCTCTTACCTAGTGTAACTTGTCTTTAATATTTTGTTTAATGGTTAGATATAGGTTATTAGTTTTAGTTAGTCTAGTTTTTTCAATTTTATTTCGGTACCTACCTAGTCTTTATTAGTTACTTTATTTGTTTCCACAAGCACTTCACTGTAAATATATGTTTTCTATTTTGTTTAATGGTTAGATATAGGTTAGGTTTACTTACTTTGTATATACTTATTTTTGTTAGTCTAGTTTTTTAAAATTTTATTTAGGTAGTCTTTCCACTCTTCACTGTAAATATGTTTTATATTTTGTTTAGGTTAGCAATAGTTTCAACATAATAAGTATAACAAAAGTATTACTGCTTCTTCTTCGGCCATATCCGTCCCTTAGTTGGAGCATATAGACACCACGAGGCGCGCCCAAGATTCCCTGTCGTTTGCCAGTTTTCTTGCATCGTTCCAGGTCAAACCAGCATCCCGTAGCCCCGGCATACATACTCTATAGATAGTATTTAGCGGCCTTCCAGGACGCCGGAATCCAGTTGCCTTGAAGAACAGGCAAGCCAGGTTGAAATTCTCTTCTGGCATCCGCAGCACGTGGCTGAGCCAGTTCCAATGTCGCCTCTTCACTCTCAGTGCGATGAGAGGCTGCTTGGTGCGTTATACCTCCTCGTTGCTCCTACAGTCATACCAGTATCCATCGCAAACATCTGTTTTCGAAGTTCAGTCAACTTTATACTGAGCTTCGAAAAATATGTAGAAGGTTTCTTTTCCTGTGTACCTACATATATATTACTGATATTGACCATAATGAAGATACTTTTAAATATAAAACGCTGTGGAATATGCCTCCTGGGGAAACCACAAAGTAAAAAAAAAACGCACCATAGTACTATACCTCCAGGGTGGTGTGGAAATCAGTACCTACATAATTTTTGTTTCGGTGTTGTAAGTGCCTATTATTTAACGAATATAATATTATATAAAAATAATTCACTGGAATACAGCCACACAATGCAGGTTCAAAATCCCACAAAGCCGGGTGTGATTTCAGCCACTGGCATAGAGCCATATACGCTAAAAACTGCTGGAGAAGGGACTCTTGGAATTAAGAAGAAAAAGAATATGCTATGAATATAAATAAAACAATATCTATCAGAAACGGTCGAGGAAGATGCAATGATAGACTTAGCCACGCTTTACAGGTACTTACCCACTGGCTGATCTGGAAAGATATAGAAGATTCGCGTATCTCAGGATACCATTGTGATATAACAATAAAGCTAGACTGCTCTTTTAAAATTACATATTACTTTATTGAAATAAAATCATAATATGTTAAAACTTGTTTTTTTTTTTTACAATTTTCCATAGGTACCATTCTGTAGGTTACCATCCGGCACCACCAGATTTTCTAGTGCTAGTTTACTGAGATTACATCATGATGTTGGGCATAAATTCTAATTCTGAGATTAGTTTTCGTAAATTCTAAAACTTATTCAATTATTTTTAATTTATAATCTTGCTAATACAGTTTAATCAAATTTTAAAATAATGTGAATTAATGATGGAAAGTATATTGTCATGGTAATGCTTAAAAAAAATGTAGAATGTTTTTAATATTTTTATTAGATTAAATAATGAGCATTGGAATTTTAATTACAATAATGGAAAAGGTCACATAAGTATTTAACAAATCAACATCACAAAAACTATAACACAGATCAAAAGTAAACACTTGATGTTAGTGGAAATATTATTTTTAAATATGAAATAGCAAAGGAACATTATGTGACACATTACTGTGTCGGACAAATACAACCATACATAAGAAATATAAAAAATTAGTTGGTAAAGCCGCGTTGACACGGTCCAAGTACACTTGGACCGAGTGCCATCCAAGCGCATTCATATGAGACAGCTTTATACTAATTATTCCTATCCAAACTACTCGGACCGCGTCCTACTCGTCCAAGTTAGCTTGGATAGGAGTAATTTGTATGAAGCTGTCTCATACGAGTGCGCTTGAATGGCACTCGGTCCGAGTGTACTTGGACCGTGTCAACGCGGCTCAAATGATCACAAGCATATTATGATTGTCAATTGCACAATGGAAACTTAACTATAACACAGATCAAAAGTAAACACTTGATGTTAATGGAAATATTATTTTTAAATATAAAATAGAAAAGGAACATTATGTGACACATTATTGTGTCGGACAAATACAACTATATGTAGGAAATATAAAAAATCTGTTGGTAAATGATCACAAGCATAATAAGATTGTCAATTGCACAATGCAAAAGGTCATACGACAAGTATTTTACAAAAATCAACTTAAATATAAAACAGATAATAAGTAAACACTTGATGTTAATAAAAATACTATTTTAAAAGATAAAATAGCAAAGGAACTTATGTGACACATTATTGCGTCGGACAAATACAACTATATGTAGGAAATATAAAAAATCTCTTGGTAAATGATCACAAGCATAATAAGATTGTAAATTGCACAATGCAAAAGGTCATACGACAAGTATTTTACAAAAAATCAACTTAACTATAATACAGATAAAAGGTAAACACTTGATGTTATAAAAATACTATTTTAAAATATAAAATAGCAAAGGAACTTATGTGACACATTATTGTGTCGGACAAATACAACTATATGTAGGAAATATAAAAAATCTGTTGGTAAATGATCACAAGCATAATAAGATTGTCAATTGCACAATGCAAAAGGTCATACGACAAGTATTTTACAAAAAATCAACTTAACTATAATACAGATAAAAAGTAAACACTTGATGTTAATAAAAATACTATTTTAAAATATAAAATAGCAAAGGAACTTATGTGACACATTATTGCGTCGGACAAATACAACTATATGTAGGAAATATAAAAAATCTGTTGGTAAATGATCACAAGCATAATAAGATTGTCAATTGCACAATGCAAAAGGTCATACGACAAGTATTTTACAAAAAATCAACTTAACTATAATACAGATAAAAAGTAAACACTTGATGTTAATAAAAATACTATTTTAAAATATAAAATAGCAAAGGAACTTATGTGACACATTATTGCGTCGGACAAATACAACTATATGTAGGAAATATAAAAAATCTGTTGGTAAATGATCACAAGCATAATAAGATTGTCAATTGCACAATGCAAAAGGTCATACGACAAGTATTTTACAAAAAATCAACTTAAATATAAAACAGATAATAAGTAAACACTTGATGTTAATAAAAATACTATTTTAAAATATAAAATAGCAAAGGAACTTATGTGACACATTATTGCGTCGGACAAATACAACTATATGTAGGAAATATAAAAAATCTGTTAGTAAATGATCACAAGCATAATAAGATTGTAAATTGCACAATGCAAAAGGTCACATGACAAGTATTTAACAAAAAATCAACTTAACTATAATGCAGATGAAAGGTAAACACTTGATGTTATAAAAATACTATTTTAAAATATAAAATAGCAAAGGAACTTATGTGACACATTATTGTGTCGGACAAATACAACTATATGTAGGAATTATAAAAAATCTGTTAGTAAATGATCACAAGCATAAGATTGTAAATTGCACAATGCAAAAGGTCACATGACAAGTTAGTATTTAACAAAAAATCAACTTAACTATAATGCAGATGAAAGGTAAACACTTGATGTTATAAAAATACTATTTTAAAATATAAAATAGCAAAGGAACTTATGTGACACATTATTGTGTCGGACAAATACAACTATATGTAGGAATTATAAAAAATCTGTTAGTAAATGATCACAAGCATAAGATTGTAAATTGCACAATGCAAAAGGTCACATGACAAGTATTTAACAAAAAATCAACTTAACTATAATGCAGATGAAAGGTAAACACTTGATGTTATAAAAATACTATTTTAAAATATAAAATAGCAAAGGAACTTATGTGACACATTATTGTGTCGGACAAATACAACTATATGTAGGAATTATAAAAAATCTGTTAGTAAATGATCACAAGCATAAGATTGTAAATTGCACAATGCAAAAGGTCACATGACAAGTATTTAACAAAAAATCAACTTAACTATAATACAGATGAAAAGTGAACACTTGATGTAAATAGAAATCTGCTGATTTTTAAGATTTGCTAAAAAAATCATTTCTTAAGGAAATTCTCTAGCATGCTTACTACTTTTTCGCATTGAATTGCTTTTAGCCTCGACGCCTCCGCGCGTTCGTTTGCTAATTCAATTTTTCTGTCAAAATATTTTTTCATATCTTTGCGGTACTCTTCGTGGCTATATTTTTTTCTTTTCAGTGACTGACGAGGAGTGACGGCTATCGAATGCGGCGTTGAGGTCGACGGTCCTGTCTCAGCTGTCTCAGAATGGTCTGACGACACATCTAACCCCACAATTGTGTCCGAGGACATCGCCATCACCGGATATATGTTCTGCCGACGGTAAAATATATCATCCATTTCGTTAAGAAACTGGAAGGTCTGTCGACCCTCACCAGTTCTATTCACCTTATCTTTGTAATTTTTATAACTGCGCTCCAGGACCCTCCACCTGTTCTCACATTGAGCCGATGTAAAGTCAAACCCATATCCAATCATTTTGCGGGAAATTTCATCCCACAAACTTTTTTTAGACTTCATATTAAAACTTCCGATTTGGTCCTTCAACTCCTTATAGAGAGCGAGGAACGCCTCCGTAGCTGCGGTACTCCAATACGCAACCCTGGCTCCGCACAAAGGTATATCTGAAACAAAATGTATACACATTAATAATCAGTATGAAGGTAGCCATTCAAAAATGCGTTTTATACATGAAAGCAAAAGAGGGTAGATTGTTTATCATTGCTGTGTAAACTGAATATTTTGTAATGTTATTTATTAGGCAGCTGAAATTTTGAGAGTATTAACTATAATGTTTGAGACATTCATGGTTGTCACTTTTATAAGGACAGACAGTGTGTGAAAATCGATTCTGCGTATTTTGAGATTGTGAAAATACCAAGCACTTTGTAAACACCAACCCATGCTATGTTTAATAGGGAACGAGATGCTGCAAGAAATCCACGTGGTGTCCATAACATCTCACTCATGAATATTGATTATCTTGGACGAGTAAGAGATATACATCGATATAGTATTAGCCAAAGATATCTGTAACACCGCGACCAAGCCTAATTTTATTTTATCAAACTATTTATTATTACGACAATATATGGACAGTTCCGCAGAACTGACTTTTATACACGTGGGTAAAACACTTTGGTATTTGTTTTAAATAGTCTTAAACAACTTACCTTGTTCCATTTTGAATCTGCGTAAACTTCGTCTCAATTTTTGTTTGATTGCGTGAATTCGTTGTAGTATTGTACAATAATTATTATTCGGACGCGCTGAGCTGAAGGACTGCCGGTTGAAGTTTCAGTGCTCGGCCGTAGTGAATTGGCGGGCGCGGCGCGGCGGCGTCTTGTGAAACTCAAACGTATAACCGTATGTATTTTGCCCCAAAAAAGACACTGTCTACGAACATTTCACACACGGTTATACGTTTAAGTTTCGCAAGACGCCGCCGCGCCGCCCCCGCGCGACCACTACGTTCTTGCACTCAAAGTTCGTTTTTGTTTTGTTTGGTGTTGTGACGTAGGAGTTGCCGTTTTATGGAAATTAATGATTGAATTAATTTTAAGCACTGGCAACACTAATTAGTTGTCAGAAAAGCGTTTCCGTGGACATTTACCAAACCGTCCCAAACCCAACCGCCCGATTTCGTTTGTTTGATGCAGGTTTGAATGATACATACTTTCTGTATACTTTTTAAGTTTTTTCTCATATAGTGCGTGAGATATTTGATATGAAATATTTGATGAACGTTAACTAGAACCACCCAACAAACTTTTTAAACTTTTTATTAGGTCATCAATTTGTCTATTATTGGCTTACGTTTGTGCACGTGCTTTTATTGTTTTAGAGATTATATCGTGAGAGATAATATTTTTTTAAATTTAGTGTTTTGATACTTGAACGAATAAATTTGCCTTAAATTTTTTTTGTTAAGTGCATACGATAATGTATATTTATTTAAACTTTTTCAACGTTTTTTTTAATTTTTATCTCTTAAATTAAGCTAGAAATTTGATTTTGAGTGGCCGTCAAGTTTTAACACCAAATATTTATTTTCCACATTTTTTAAATGCATACATTTGAGTAATTCTATTGCATGTTTTTTCATGTATTTTTTATTGTTTTTCCATTAAAATTACGCGAAAAATTCGCAATTTTGTATTTTCACTAAGTACTGAGTCAAAATATCCCGAAAAAAAACAACCGCATCAGTATGGATGGTTCTTTCAAAAAAGTCTCGTAACACAGACAACCCGACTGTAATGCTTCCTTCCTACCTCTTCTCCATACGTTTACCAATCTGACATATTCGTGCTTCAATTTGGCGAGCACCTGTATGTATTTTTATAAATGTGTCGTCAAAATATCCATTGCGAAGCTTTTCACACAGTCAAAGCTGTGTCGAAAAACAATTCTCACCACTCCAATGTCACATAGTATAACATTTCAGTGTATCGTTAGATGTCCTGCGTGCATAAATGTTTCGTTTGTACATTAATTTATGACGAGCAAGCTGATATTCCGCTAGTTAAACTTTAAAAATCTCAATTTTACTACGTTCAATATCAAGACAAACGATAAACAAAATTATTAGTACTTATTATTCATTTTATCGTGACAGCGTATAAATAAAATTAATTTATTAATATTGTTTTCGGCCGGCAATATAATATAGTCTATGAATGCCTGTTGTCTTTGTCTATGTAAATACTAGCTAACGTCAAAATCATCTGTCAGTTGTCACCGCCAAAAATAATAAAAATATTTCAATTTTCTTTTGTAGTCAAAAGTGGAACTGGATTTTTCCATATATTTACCACATCCCTGTTGAAGCAACTAAAGTGGATAATTTCCCTCCCTAGAATTTTCCCAGCACCTAGGCACATAGGTAACCGTACAAAGAGATTGAAGACAATTACTGTATCAGACTAATGTCACGATAACGTATATTTTTTGTTCATATCCTCATACACCACATCATTTTCCACACACCCTATGTCGATGGATGTGCCATAACGCTCCACGAAGATAACTAGGTAGGACACCGTTTGAACTTGGAGTATCTTACGATAATTATGATAACACCGACATAAGACTTGGGGCTCTGCATTCAGCTGATGAACTTAAAAACTGCAACATGTATTCTATTTATTTATTGTATTTAAATTCTATTAATGAAAGTATTTCAAGCCAGCCAGTGTAAAACGATATTTTATTTATACCTATGCTAAGAGAATGCGTGACAGGACATGACAATACTCACCATAACATACCTACTTACATTATTTGAAAACACCTCAGAGACATTGGTGCTTGAAAAAATATGACGCCAGACAGATTCAAACCTGTATACACTGGATTCCGGCTGATGTGCTTTACCAATTTAGTCACCTATCTAATTAGGGTGTATTTTTTTTTTCAAAAAAAAAAAAAAATAGGGTCTAATTAACTATTCAAAATTCATCTGAAGCATTTTACAAGATTCACTAATATTGGTCATTGGCCTCCGCAGCTTGGCCAAAATACAGCTTCAAGTCCTGTCCGGTGCAATATTAATCCAACTGGTGTGTTTTAAAATTATTCATGTTCAATAAAAAAATGTCATCTTCACAAATATTGTGAAATAGTATGCCAAAAAGTGTAATAATTAGTAATATTATGCTCTCTCATATTATAAAATCATTGTATAACTTGATAACTGATGCAGATAGACTTAAAATAAAATTATCAAAGGAAAAGAAGGGAAAACTGAAATTCAACATTCATCGTGAAAACATATATTTATTGAAATACTTAAAACTAGGTACCTACCTATATCTATTAACAATAATTATTAACTCCAGTGGTACTTATGTAACTAGGTAGTCGTCTTAAAAAATCATGAAATATACGATATAAAATTAAATCAATTTTCTGTTGGCACATAGGTGAAGGGTAAGCGAAAAGAATAATCATCGTCACATTAATTCAGTTTTGAGATTAAGTGAAAAAACTTAAACTGGTTATGTGTATATTATCTGCTAAGCTTGAATTAAAAGTTATCTTACATGTTAAAATAATATTAATTACATTCACAATAATTCACTCTAGTTAAATATAGTTTTGAAAAAAAATAATTGCATATTATATACGTTCTATAATATTTTCCTAGTCAAATGTTTGTGATAATGATCTATCTTTTGAATATCAATGTTTTCTTTCCGAGGTCAGTGTTTGGACAATTATTTTTATTATTTACTTCTAATTATGCCATCAAATGCCGTGTCCACACTGGCAACCTCATTAAATTTCATGATAATTATCAAAATTTGTAGTCGAATCGAAATTTAATGAGGTTGCTAGCAACTTGTTGCCAATGTGGACGGTCTCTAATAGCTTACAAAGTTCTCCACTAAATGCCATCATTATTTTTTTTTTACGGACAGTGGTTTTTACGTCTGCATACCCTTCAAGTAGTATTGAAAAAGTAATATAAACTTTATGTAGTTACCAAAAGAAGTCAACATTAAAAGTCATAACTCTAAAAGATATTTCTCCCATCTCCGATTAAAGTGGTATCAAACAACCACCAAAAGTGATCATATAACATAATAAATCTGATCTTTTACATAACCAGAATGTATTTTACATAATTACACTTTAAAATACAAATGAATTAGGTAGTGAAGAAGTAGAACCTAAGTTATCTGGAATAGGTGGGGATGAATATAGAGGCCGCATATCAGAAAACATGATGAAAACTCCATTTCACTTCCGGAATAAACATTTTCCAAAGCATTTCTTACCTTTTTTCATAATCATACAAAACTGCAACGTTCAATTGTAATAATTATAAATTCAATCTGAGATCCTCAACACGTAATCATCAGATATAATTTTGCCAATAAAATACAACAATGTCATCATTTATGAGTAAGCATTAGCCCTGCACGGCATCATAAGTCCATACCATCCTACGATCGGTAGGTAGGTACCCACGACCTCCATCAAAATGTACCAAGAAATCAAGCACGAAGCAAAACTATTTCGAACAGGTCTATTTTTTCATTATTTCTACCATTGATGTTGTTTTATATTATTATTAATAACTTTATTTCCAAGAAAACTATATAAATAATAGCAATCTATATAGTTTTAAGAATAAACAAACTTAAGATTAATAAATAATGATTATCATTTTTGAAACCTTATTGCTTATTCTGTTATAGACTGCATATTTGTTGGTGACACGAAAACGTAAGTCGGTCGACTTTTTTTAAAAACAAAATTTTTAAATATATTATGAAATAAGAATAGTATAAAAACCATTCAATTTACAGAGAAATGATCATAGATTAAAACAGTAAAAATTTCAGCTTTTTACGATACTTAGTTTAGCTAAAAACTTTGCTTAAACAAAAAAAAATCTGTGTGTGTACTTATGTACGCGCGTTACAAGTTATACTTCTTTGGCGTAACAAAAGAAAATATTATTGCAAAATGTCTGAAAAATCTGAAAACCTGTATTTGAAAAATTTAGTTAACCACTCTTTCGACCATCATTGCTTAAATAGATGACTGTACAACTATTTTCGTTAACAATAATAATTTATTACAAATCAAAAGTAAAATATAACCTACTTAATGGTCTGAAACGTGATATTAGCTTTGGTGATGAAACATAATAATAATTATTATTGTCTTCAATTATTAGAAAGCGCTAATAAATAAATTGACATGGGATTTACGACAAATATTATCCTAAACCGTAAAAAAAAATGTGTACTAAGTGTCTTAATATTGTAAAGTTACAACATACCATTGTATGAAGTATTTACCAACTCAACATTCACTATATTTATTTATTTATTGATTTATAATTTTACTCATAAAAAATACTTACATAAATATTTCCTCAAATCTTGATACATAACCTTTACAATGAAAAATAAATATAAACTCCAATACAAATTAAGTTTTATGAACATAAGTAAACAGTGTAGAATGTTAGTCTTTAAAAATTTGTTTACTTATATATATATATTTTTATTATGACACAAAATTAATACGTTACATTTACGCGCGCAACTTTGTCACACGCCAAAAATACACTCTGATCGGTTTTCCCTTAACGCGCCTTAAGAAGTATAACATCAAAAAGATTGTTTTGCCGCTCCTGAAAAATTGACTTTTTGTTGATACGTTTGTGTGTTAATTATGGGACGAATAGTAATATTACATTGGACAACCTTAAAAGGCTTTTCGCCAGAATGCAACATTTCAGGAATATTTAGGTTAAGAGTGTATACACGAGTTATCTCATAGGTTAGATCGTAACTGCTTTTCACCAGAATGAGTCATTTTATGCGATTTAGGTATATATCAGGAAGCGCATATGAATAAATCCAATAATCACATCGAAATGGCTTTTCGCCAGAATGCGACATCTTGTGTTTTCAGGCTGCTAGAATATATACAAGAGTTATCACATTAATCACATCTTATTGGCTTTTCACCAGAATGAATCAATTTGTGTAATGTCAGCGTATTGGATTCTATACAAGAGTAATCACAATGATCACATTTAAATGGCTTTTCACCAGAATGAGTCATTTTGTGCTTTTTCATCGAACCAGATGTTATACAGGAGTAATTACATTGGTCACATCTGAATGGCTTTTCACCAGAATGAGTCATTTTGTGTATTTTCATCAAATTGGATGTTATACAAGAGTAATTACAATGGTCACATATAAATGGCTTTTCACCAGAATGAGTCATTTTGTGTATTTTCATCGCACGAGATGTTATACAAGAGTAATTACATTGGTCACATTTAAATGGTTTTTCACTAGAATTAGTCATTTTGTGTATTTTCATATGACCAGATGTTATACAAGAGTAATTACATTGGTCACATTTAAATGGCTTTTCACCAGAATGAGTCATTTTGTGTATATTCAACGCACCAGATGTTATACAAGAGTAATTACATTGGTCACATTTAAATGGCTTTTCACCAGAATGAGTCATTTTGTGTATATTCATCGCACCAGATGTTATACAAGAGTAATTACATTGGTCACATTTAAATGGCTTTTCACCAGAATGAGTCATTTTGTGTATATTCATCGCACTAGATGTTATACAAGAGTAATTACATTGGTCACATTTAAATGGCTTTTTAGCGAAATGAGTCATCTTGTGTATTTTCATCGAAGCAGATGTTATACAAGAGTAATCACAATGGCTACATTTAAATGGCTTCTCACCAGAATGAGTCATTTTGTGTATTTTCATATTACGAGATGGTTTAGATGAGTAGTCACTTTGGTCACACTTAAATGACCTTACACCAGAGTGATTCATATTGTGTATTTTCAAAGATCCAGAATGAAAGCTGTAGTAGTCACACTGACTACATTTAAAAGGTTTTTTAACAGATTGAGATATTTTGTTTAGATTCTTGAAATCAGATCGAATGCTTACATAATTTTTCGTCCCCGCTATTAATTTCTTGTAACATGCTTTGTGAAGCTTCAATAGAGATAGCGAAGCAAAAAAATCAAAACAGAAACTGCACAAAATTTTTTCCCCAATAAATGATTTTTTCTCTAATAATTCGGAATCTGTGAGGGTAGATTGTATATGGTTACATTTAGCAGTGCAACTGACTTTATTAGAGTTAGTTTCATATAACGCCAATTCTTTTTTAATATCTTGGTAGTCAATCTGTATTTCATCGTAAGGCTCTTGTGCTTCTATGATCCTCTCTGGTAATCCGAGACTAACGGAATATGTCATTGCAGTGTTTGCAGGAATCAACTAAAAGAACGTGGAGAATATTACAAGAAGACAATCAACATATGAAAGAATAATGTTTAAACAATCAAACATCTTAACTCATAAGTGGCACAGGTGTCCATATGGACACATCAATTTTGTTGATGATGTGACATGAATTTTTATTTGTTTCAAAAATTGTTTATTTACATTTTTTATGTATCTGTAATTGAGATAATAGCCGTGTCCATATGGACACGCGTGACACTTATGTTATCAATTATTTTTTTTTGGATTGTATGGTTTATTAGTAGAGTTATGATAAAGTATGATAGTTTTCAATACACATTAAACACAAGCTAATATTGCATTTTCTTCACTGCGTTCTGATTTCAGATGCTTCTTTTTCTTTCAAAAAATCCGTCAGAGCGTCGATTTATTTTTTTCTATTTTTTGAATAAAATAATTTAACCCATTAAATCGTATATCTGCTAGAACCATTGATTTTGATGTACATAGTTTTGAATATCCATCCTATCAAGATCCATCAGCGTTCTTATTTCCCACATTTTTCCCTAATATTTTGTGCAGCTAGGTGTAATTGCGTGTAGAATCTCCAGTTGCAGTATAAAATATCAGATTGGTCTATCTATGTTCTTGCATTCCTAGATTTAACTTGTTTATCTGCTTTTTAATTGTCTATGATTTAGATTATCGATTGTTCCACCACCATCCTCATCTGTTAAAACCGCAGGATCTGGTCGGTGGTGAGATAAATAATAATATTATATTCGTCGACATTATCATCATCACAAGCTTCATAAAGTGCATTAAATGCAGTATTTACCAGCATTTCTCTTTCTTCACTCTTAGACATATCCCATAAACTAAATAATTTGACAAAATGAGAATAATAAATTTTATAAAAAATATAGTGATAAAATACTGATAACAAATCATAATTTAAATTTGTAGTGTTAAGTGGCACTCGTGTCCATATGGACACGCATTAATTCATTATGCAATAACACCACATAAACAAAAATAATTCCATTTCGTAATTACATATCATGAAACTGAACACGTTTATAATGCATTCAATGACAGAAATATTATTCTTTGAAACAATATAATCAGAAAACCACGGTTACCTGTAACACAAGTCCATCATTTTTTGAGTATAAAATGAATGGCCACTTTGACACTTGATATTATTTTTATTATGTCAGCTATATCATTCAAATGACAAACAATTGAAGTAGTGTACTTATTTCAACTGACTAACGTTTATAAACTAAATTATTATTTTAAAATATCTATTAGGCAAAGTAAACTGTACTACAATAATTGCGTGTCCATATGGACACGGGTGACACTAACGTGAGCAATTGGGTCTGGCACTGAAGAGTTATTATGTATTAATCTTGACATGCAGAGAGGATAGAATTTAGAGAAAGTAGGTGTACGTTGACAAACTAAATAACTATGTTAGTATACTATTTTAAATGCGTAGATTGGTGAGGTAGGTAATTATTAACAATAAGAGTTCCTTCGAAACTTACTTTATCAACATCAGTAGCTGTTACAATTTTTGGCGACTTTATATTCGTTATAATCGGTGAAAGCATTAAATAGTTTCCTTTGACGGTCATTGAAAAATTCCCAATTCGAGTTCCGAAATGAATGCACTTTTCTTTCGGAAATACACTTTTTTCTTTATAACTCTTATCGTCAGTGTCATTTGTTAATTCCCTCTGAGAATGCTATCATAAGAAACATTACAATATTATTTGAGGCGCCGAGTCGCTAAACTGGCTCCTGGCGATTTTTCGATAAAATGAGTTTTGAATGTACTTAGATGCTCTATCGATAGATCTATCGACTTTTCCAGTTGAGAGTTTCAAATTCCTCCCAATTTCATCAAAAAATCAAAATGAATATTGACGTGAGTCGCCAAGCGCGCTCTTTGAAAAAATATGGAGTCGCTAAATTGTCTCTTCTTAACCAACCAATCAGACGCCGCCATTCAAATACTGATTTCAAACGTACGGTAAAATCTCTATACAACCGCGTAAAACCGTTCGCGTCTGTGCAGTGAGAAAGCCTTGATTTTGCTTCGTCTATTTGATTGTTTTTACTAATTAATAATGGATGTTTCATAAGTAAGTGTAACGGAATCTCTACCAGGAGAATCAAGGAAGCGTTTAAGAAATCCAGCTGGCTGGAAATGTAACGTGTTACGCCAAGAAAGGTATTTAAAAATTGACATTCCTAACATTAATTTTTGATATAGATGCTTCAATAATCCAGTGGTGTTTCATAGTATTATTTTTTGTTTCGTACGCTTTTTTTAAATTATGCCGTAGATACATAATATTGTATATTTAGCGTGATGTAATTATTATGAGATCTCTAAGTACAGATTTTTAACATATTTTGCTTGTGTCAAAAAATAATATTATTGGGGCCTTTAATAATTGGACATTATTTTTTAATCACTTGATGAATTATAATAAATTGATTTATGATAACCGCCATAAATCTCATTATATATATTTACATAATATCTAAGTATAGTCATTATTTTATACTTTTGTATATATATTTTATTAACCTCTATCTTTACTTTTTATTTTCAAAGTTATTAATTATTGTATTTTTCATAATTTGTTGCAGATATTCATCTAAAAAATTGCCCGAGTATCCTCAGTGTAATCATGACACTAAGAACTATAAGTGCAGTTCATTAAATGGAACTGATATTAGACATTTCCATACTGCATTTTATGAAAAGGCAGTGAAACTTGCTCAAGATACATTTATAGTGAAGTATTGTAAAGGAGTTTCAGTGATGTCACACAGTGGGGCTGAAAGAAAAAAATCTTTTTAATTTTATAGTGACCTACCTACTTTTAATTCCTCTCTCCACCTTGGAACAACTAAATCATCAATGATTATGCTTTCTATGTATGTGTTATTGGGACCATCATTTATTCACATATTTGGTATACTTGTGTAATTTCTTGCTCGCTTCTCATTAATAAACACGATTCTTTATTCTGAAAAAATGCTTTTTTTCTATGTACATACATACATACCTACCGCTATAAATGCTAAAAAGATGCAATGTAAAAAAGGATTTACCGTGTAGTAGGTAAGTATGGTGAGAAAATATTTGTTTGGCAAAATAAATTCTAAAATATCTATATTAATTGAAATAAATACGGCCCGCTACTGAACGGTCATTTCCGGCCGACCTTATCCCATAAGTGCCAAACTCGACTCTATTGACAAGTAACGTCAAAGTGTGAGTCACAAATTTGGCTCCTTGCGACAGCGAGTGATGCAAGTGTGCTCTCCGGACAATTAAAATGCATTTATTTGGAATATTGGCGCATATAAATTGAATTTGACGTTTTAATTTACTATTCCATATAAACCGGAAACTAGAAAATAACTTAAATTACACTTAAAGTTATCACACTGCCCATAAGAGTTTTTCGTGATTTACTCAAAACTCAAAAAACCCCCAGGAGCCAGTTTAGCGACTCGGCGCCTCATTTATTACATAGTACATACTACCTATTATCGATTAAAAAAAATATATTGTCAAGTAGAATAGAAAACTAACTTTAAAAGCGTGGTTAGGATCACTAGCATTCTCTTGTTCGATCTAAGTATTAGATTCTGAGATATTTTCTCGTAATGCCTTGTCAAACCAATAATTCTTTCATGACCAGATTCGAATTACGCGTTTTTTTAGATCATCGTTAATAAATTCGTGTTCGACGTGACAATAGACTTTTGTCATAGAGAAAGGATATTGATAGTATTACCATATGAGAATTATCATGGAAGAGGTTTCGATTGTTCACCAATTTGTGTTAACACTAAAAAAATCCTATAAAATAGGTACATTGTAAGTTTATAAGCGTAATCGTTTTAATCAATAAATGAAAACGACACCTATTTGGTAGGTTGGTATGAATCTATACATGCATATTGTGTCTGAATTCAGCCACTGCCTTAATACAAAGCCTTATCAATATTTTTGTACAAGCGCAATTCTCGAACAAGTAGTGGTCCCACTGTTCAGTTGTAAAAATCAGAACGATCACTAGACATACCTGTTGATTTGCAAAACCACTTTATCATAAGCCTTTTTTCGTTTAGTGTATTCTATAATATTGTAGAGTGGAGTAAATAAATAATTATTGTCGTTTTGAACTGACTGACATTTTAGTTTGAGTTCTATCCAAATTTAACTTATCGATGGCTCAGTTCCATAGTGGTACAGCTAGGAATTAGTAGTTTTGACTAATGGCTCAGTCCTTTATTAGACGCTCGTATACTGGCTGACAATAGCCGAACACAGCCGAACATCAAAAAGTTGTCGGACTATAGTTCATAGATTGTTCTTCGTATTTACATTAATGCAGTAGGTACATTATATTACCATATATACTGACGTGATTTTCAACCAAAATAAACACTACTGGTCTAAATTCTAATGGATTTAAGTTTTGTACTATTCCATTTGAGTCGTTTTTTGCCACCTGGGATTCGCCTTTCGGCATCTTCAGGCATTATCTGCACTAACCCTAAGGGTAAACGTAGGTAAAAACTTTATCGACCAACTATTAAGTCCAGGATAACATGTAACCCCCCCCAACATCTACATCCACCATCATAATCATTCCACCAATCAATTACAGTCCGCCATGAAAAGCGCAACCATATATTTTATTTCGTACAATTCCGAAGTGTTTGAATTAACAAATTAATATACTTAATAGTAGTAGGTAGCAATGATACAATGACAATGGAACGTACCTGTGAATCATTATTGAATATTGACGAACCCGAGCATTCACCAAACTTTTGGAAGGTTTGTGGTCGAAGAGCAACTTCATTATTAGCCAGAGATACGTCATGCATACACTTGTGATTGATCAGAACCTTTTTTGAAGAGAAAAATGCATAACATACATCGCATACAAAATTATTGTGATAAAAGGAAGCTCTCGTCAATTTTAAACATATTTCTTTATCGGGAGCATTCACTTTTTCTTGCTTAACGTCATGTTCGTGTATTGTAATTGCATCGTACGGCTTTGCGGCTTGTATCTTAGGAATTTCGTGTGCTCCGGGCTGAAAAAAATTAAGAGAATGTTCCTTGAATTATTTTATTATAAATATTGTAAATTGTAATAATAACACATCCTACCGACGAGCAAAACCTATCTTGAATGATCAACTTAACTTACCTAATAACCCATTCCTATATGATGATTTATTTACGATATACAACCATTATGTATATACCTAGGTCTGTAGATATAGGTATGGATACATGTGTATACAAATATATATTAGGTGGGTTTATTTGTTGATAAAAAAATAGGTATAATGTAAGAATATTATTGAAAACTAATTGTTTAAGAGATAACTTTTAATTTAAAGACTGATATCATAGATATATATTACCTCGATAGTTAACTCCATTAATTCCCAATACGTTACCATTGTTCCCAGAATGGACGACTTTTCCACCTCTTGAGTGCAGTATTTTTGTTTATAATTACTAATGATCTATTATTAGGTTTTGACGAGTTATGATACACTTATCGAGTGTATTATTATTAATAGGATAGGGGTTTTTTACAAACACTTCAACTATTCATAATTGGTTTGTTATATTTTTTTGTGATCCTAGAATAATAGGTAGGTGATAATGTTTTTACCTACTTTATTGTATTGATTTAATATATAAGTTAGAGTTAATAGTATTCGTGGTCAGTGTGTTTTGGGTTGCGTTTAGGTGAGTGTAGTACACAGTGCCTGAAGATGCCGAAAATCGAATCCCGGGTCACAAAAAGCAACTGAATTGGAATAGTACATAACTTAAATCCATTAGAATTTAAATTCAAACTCTTAGTGTTTTTGGATTGTTTTGGATTTACACTTATACACAATGAAAAGAGGTCTAATCTGAGGGAATATTTCAATAGCTAGAGTAACCTCCTATAGCTAGAGCTTTTAATGTCGAATATAAAGTATGTAACGAGCTATGGCAGTACGTGATGACTTAAATGATTTATCTGAAACGAATGGGTACTGTTACACCCATAATTATTGGGCCTCTCCCGATAGATTAAATTAATTGTTAGGGTATAACCATGTCACCTGACCTCTAGTGAACAATGGGCGTACGTACGTCCAAAAATTCCTTGATAAACTGTCAAAATATTCGATATGTACTTAGCACGTAAGAATTGTATCTAATTATAATAATAGTATGTCAGAGATGATTGTGATTTGCCGAATAAAAGAGACGAAAGCCAAAAGAATTTAATAATAAGGATAATGTAAGGGAATGATGGCAACACTGTTCGATAGAAGAAAAAAAAAGTAGAGGGCCATTAAAAAGAGACAAAATCGGCCCTCACGACTCGGGAGTAAAAAGAAACGACATAACCACGCATGGGCGTAAACAAATTAGTTAGAGAAACGGATAAAGAGAATTAAGTTTAAAGTTAAAGCGAATGAGAGATTAAGCAGTAATATTAAGTGACGGAAATGTGTGAGAATAATATTGGGAATTGATGGTGTGTCGATATAGCCAAAATATAAAAACCACGTTCTCCGAACGAAAAAATCAATACTTTTTCATTTTACTGCTACCTATTTCAATTATTATTTAATTTTTGTGAATCCCGGGTCTTACCAACATCCCGAGCTAGCCACAGGACTCGGGATATCTCAGTACCTAAACGTAATGATTATGAGGTTGTTTGATTTGTTGATCTATCAAAAGATTTTACTTTCATTTCCGTTCCTTTATCGGCATTATCTGAGCCATCTTACTCTGTCAACACTAAAATGAAAACACTTTTTAAATATCTATAAGCCAAATATCAAAATATAGCTTTAAAGAAAAATTGTCGGTCCCGGTCGCAAAACGGGAATTATATGATGTTATGTTCAAAATGAACATAACCAAGATTCATACTTCTGGCAGCCCCGTCGAATATTTATGGTCACGTCATGGAGCGTACGCGATTGGACAGATGTCGCTGTTAGAATTTCCGGCCGCAACGGACGTCGCGAGGTGCGAAAGAAGCAACGAGGCTTTTTGATTCTGCCTGTCGCCCAGTGAAGTCGTGCTCCGCTTTAGTTTACCCAACACTTATAATGGACGTCACTTAAAGCAGCACGATTGCAGCCGCAGTGCTTTAGGCCTTTGTATCGTTCCATGTTGGTATTATAAAACTATTATTATTTGATTCACCTATCTTTCAATGTTTCTTTTAAAACTTAGCTGCTTGCCGTTATTATAGTATTTCCTTAATAACCATTTAAATGTAATATTCTTGTTATTGCTATAATATAGTTTCGTTCAAGTACATAAATTGCTCTTTCATTTATTATTTCCCCTTTATTCCACACTGTTATAAAATTATAATCTTCCACGGTTTCAATATCGTGTGGCGCCCAGGTACATCTTTAATCAGAGATTGCACGTGCCTTCAGCCGTGCAATTCCTTTTTGTATTCTAATCTAATTTTTACAGTTGTCAGTTGCGAGGTTACGGAAGTAATTATTTGTTCAGCTTGAAAAGGATGCCTGTAACCCATGGCCTTTTTCCTTGCTTGCATATGTCTCATGTTCTCTGCTATTTAACTAAACTATACTCTATTCTTACCTGTCGACTTTCTTTCTTTTATTTTGTAGTTGTGACGATAAGGATCACAACTACAAAATACTAATATATCATTGGCGCGCTTCCGAATTGTTTTTTTTCTCACCTTACCTACTTCTTCTTGTTACAATATTTCATACTTCGGTTGTAGGAAAAAAGCGATTATCCTTTTCAAGCATTTTGTTCCGTAGTTTCGCATACTGGCAACACTTCTTTCGTGATTCATTTCGTAAATCGAAACGTCAGTTTGGTCGGTCGACATTTTTTATTTTAATTTTGCTGTCAGATTAACATTGAAAGTTTGGTGAATCATTTAATATAGTACGTTTATTTAACGTGTTTTGTTTTATTTAAATTCAGTTTGGTTCAGTTTCATTTGTTCCTTATAGTTTTTTTCTGCCTGATCATTCATTGCATTGTGACATTTTGTAGATTCCTACCCACGCTAAATTTAATATTATATTTCATGTTTCGATTTCACATTTCTTTAGTACTACCATTTTCAGTTTGTGCCCAAATTTTTTCTTATTGTTTGCACATATTATAATTTTGTTTTGTGAGATTTCAGAAATTTTTGGTTACCTATTATCGATGACGGAACTTGGTATAATATCGATCAATATGAATGGAAGCAAAATTAATACCAATGGAATTAAAACATTCCCTATTTATTACCTACATGGAATTCCCAAAACAGGTCAACGTTTCTTTATCTTTATAACCTAATATCTTATTTCTTAATCAATTCATTTGCATTAAATTCAGTTTTTACAGCTTGCCAAAATAAATGTTTCTTTCTTGCGATTGACCATGGTTTCAAACCGTCCTTTGTTTCTGGCTTCGTATTATCACCGCTAGAGTTGATATTTTTAAACTAAATTTAAATCAACTTCCGCAGATTTTTGTTTATTAGAAAAGTAAAATTATTTAATTTAAAGGACTCATCGCGTATAGTAAATTATTATTAATGAAATAGATTTACTTAATTAAATCAATATTTTCCTGATTCATTTTTTTTCAAATGTCAACGTTAAAATTTATTTAACTTTCTGATCTCTCGATCTCTCTGTTATAAAGTGATAATCAATTTTCCTTTTAATTTATGCCAGTTTTCACTAAATTTAATTCTGTTCAATTTTACTTTTTTAAATTTTTCTTGTTACTGAACCATTCTAAAAAATTTTGTCTTTTGATTTTTCTTTAAAACATTAGTTTTGCAAATATCCGCATTTATACAAATAAATAGTGGGTCTCTTGTTGATTATTAAATAATTCAAATTTAATAATATGTTCCGCTAAATACTTTTTTCATTTAACTTTTTACTCATTTTTGTTCGGAATTTTAAATGTCATTTTCTCTTAACATTTTTTGGTTTGAACAATCATTATGATTTGTTTTGCTTTTGAAATTTAATTAATCATTAATTTTGCAATCTCAATTATAAATATATTTTTGCTTGCACACTATCTCATATTTAACTTTAATGCTGGATTATTTTTATTATATTCGTCTAAATTTTTATACATAATAGCCTATAGATTGCTTTGCTTGAGCTTAACATAGTTTATTTGTGTTTTTTTCTCTTTTTTATTGTGTTTTGGTAATACTTCTTGCGTAGCAATTCAACTATATCTATATCTTAACGATATTTACTCTCATCTAACTGTGATTAATTATCAAGTCGACTTCATTAAAATTTTTTGATTATAATATTTACAAATATGACTGATAATACTTAATTTTAAAAGAATTATTATAAAGGTAATTTTTCATTTTTTTGAAGTTACCATGCTCGCATTACAAATTGCTTTTGATATTCTTTTGTCTTTTTGATATTCTTTTGTATTTATATATTATTTGTTAACGTTGATAAACACCCCAGATTTAAATTAATTTTTTTTTGCCTCTATACAGCTTAATTTATCTCATAATAAACCGCTTGTGTTTATTTCTTGAATCTGAATAATTTTTGCATTTTTTTCCTTTCTTATTTTTTGGCATTTTACACCTTTCTACATTGTACTTTAATCTCATATCGTGGTTTCAGATGACTGTGCGCTGACCGTATTTTGATAGTGGCTTTTCAACTGCCATAACCAGCCAAGTGAATACCGTGTTTTGCAGTCTCTCGGAGCAGAGGTATACCCTATCCGCTATGGCAGATATTGGCCCAAGTGCGGCATTTATTTTTAATCAATCGGTGCTAGGGGTTCCCACTTCGAGAGGCGGGTTTCACTCTTGGGCGGAGCAGTTGGATACGCTTTGAGGAGTCATTTTTGCTTTCACATTTCTATAGTACAATTTTACAAATTTATATCGTCTTGCCAATTTTGCATCAAATTCTAATAAGGTTTGCTATTGTATTTGTCTTCGCGTGTGGTTTTCTTTGATTTTATTTTATTAATTGATTTTCTTTTCATTGTCTAAGATGGTATGTTAGCTCACTTAGCTCACACAGTTCAATTCAGGAGGAGTTTTTTATTGATGGAAGATTTTGGAGATTTTATTATTTTTTTTTTGACTGCTAGCCTTTTTCTCTGCGCGTTCACGGGAACTGAAGGTGGACCCGTGACGTCTCTCTCTAAAGACCTTGGGTGCGGAAGACGGTTCCCAAGGCAGGTGTCTTTTTTTCTAGCAGTCAAACTCTGTACGGAAAGGAGGGCTGTTCGCTTGCCTTTTCGTCACATCTGCAGCCATGGAATCCGCCTTGAACGTGGGGATTCTATTGGACTCTACTGACTTTGGGTCAATTTTGTTGTGTTGTGTTGCCTGAATTGGATTGTGAGAAACCATTCTTTTGTTTAAATTCTCCTTGGCCGTTATTCATACGGAACCTGTTGCATGTTAGTTTATTTGTTTTTTTTATATAGCCCTCACTTGAATGTGAGTTGCGCTATAACCCATATTGGTTATTAATTACATTTAACTTCCGACGTGTTACTGGTGTCTTTTGCGGTTGTCTGTTTTCCGCATGGCTTTTCCGTTTGCTTTATTTCTTTATTCACTTTCACGTCCGCGTCTTTTGATGGGTCCCAGCCTGGAGTTTGAGGAAGCTTTGTGGGGGGATTTTCCTTCCGGATGGAGACGCCTGTCGTGGTTGAGGATAGTCTCTTGTGTTGCGGGATCAAGTTGATTTCAGCATTCACGGTGTGGTAATTATATTTTAGATTAAGTTAGATAAGGTAGAGTAACCTTGAAGAATGAACCGTGTTTGTTGGAGTCTACGACAGTCTCGTACCGCAATCGTAGACCTTTAACGTAGTTATTTAAATTTAGTTATCGCGGAGCTTTTCTCGTTTTTTTTTCGTTCCCTTGTTTTTGTATTTAATAGGAAACCTACGCGTAATTCAGTACACAGCTTAGATTATCAGCTCACGTTACTTTTATATTTATGCATTCAGGGAATCCAAGGTACTGCGATTGGTTGTTAACCCGCTGTTGAATTAGTCAGATTTGGTAGTCTGTACTATTTTGTTGTAGTTTAATTTTGCTAATTTTATTAAATATACGGATTGACGTTTGTCGTCAATACATTATACCGTTAGCCTCATACGCACGCCAATTCAAAAGTAGCTATTTACCATATTTTCTGTACTCATTATATTTCTTTTAAATCAGTAATTGATCAAGTTGTGGAATGACTTTTTTCTTTTTTTTTATTGCAATACTGTACGATGATCAGTCGACAGTTCATTTATTATTTCTATACTGGTTTTTCTTCTTGACGTATTGCATTGCTTCCATCAACTATTTGCATCATTACACTTGCGCTGATTTTGATACCTTTTTGTCAAAATCAGTAATCTAAAATCTGAATTATAAATAATCATTTTTTATATACAATTTATTTTACGCTTAGCGTCTTATTACTATTGCTTACTTACTAAAACTTATTGACTTAATTTCACAATTTATCTGGGTTGTTTATGAATGTATTTTGTTTTGTTTTGTAGATGCTTCTGTTTCATATTTTTTTTCATAAAAACAATTAGTTATTTCAAATCATTCTTCGTGGTGGAACTTCGTTAGGTAGGGAAAACTTCTACGATGGCTCCTAGACCTTCACTACCCCGTAGAACACCCTCCCGTTGGACAACCACACACAATTTCAAGATTACTTCCCTCCGACGTCAACCATCGGAGGCGAGCTTTACACCCATTTCTCGTCGTTTTTTTACATAACATCTATCGAAGCATTATTATTGAAACGTACCAGCCCACGTCGTACGCCTCCTGGAAGGGTCACCCAAAACCGGAAAGCTACCACCAGGATACCGTCCGATGAAGCTGATGATTGAAAATTATGTTGCTTTCACATCTCCTCCCGTTTGCTGCCCTTTGTGCACGAGCCCCGGGAAGTTCACTCCTACTCTGAAGACATCCGGGACGCCTCAAGACGAAGCTCGCATCATGGCTGGACCTTCTCTTTTCCAAGGACGGGGATATTGTTATGTTCAAAATGAACATAACTAACCTGGCAACCCCGTCGAATATTTATGGTCAAGTCATGGAGCGTTCGCGATTCCAGAGATGTCGCTGTTGGAATTTCCGGCCGCAACGGACGTCGCGAGGTGCGAAAGAAGCAACGAGGCTTTTTGATTCGGTCTGTCATACAGGATAGTCGTGCTCTGCTTTGGTTTTACCAACATTTATAATGGACGTCACTTAAAGCAGCACGATTGCAGCCGCAGTGCTTGATGCCTCTGTGTTCGTTCCAAGTTTGGTATTGTAAAACTATTACTATTTGATTCACTTATCTTCCAATGTTTCTTTTAAAACTTAGCTGCTTGCCGTTATTATAGTATTTCCTTAATAACCTTTTAATGTAATATTCTTGTTTTCGCTATAATATAGTTTGGTCAAGTACATAATTTGCTCTTTCATTTATTATTTCCCCTTTATTCCACTCTGCTATATAATTATAATCTTTCACGGTATCAAGACTGTGTGGCGTCCAGGACTTTAGTAAGTACATCTTTAATCATAGATTGCACGTGCCTTCAGCCGTGCAATTCCTTTTTATATTCTAATTTAATTTTTACAGTTGTCAGTTGCGAGGTTACGGAAGTAATTATTGTTCAGCTTGAAAGGGATGCACGCAACCCATGCCTTTGTCTCATGCTCTGTTCTTTTTTACTCTACTCTTACCTAGCTGTCGACAGTTTCTTCTTTTCTCTTTTATTTTGTAGTTGTGACGATAAGGATCGCAACTACAAAATATTAATATATCACATAATTTATTAAAAAAACAAAAAGTTATCATGTAGGTACCTACTTGTGTGAATATTTCGACGTATGATTATTACTACCTATGTTGAGCCCATGGGTCTCTTGTAAAAAAACCCGTATGCGAAAAATAACGGCCGGTGAGTTTTAGGCAATAACATTGCGTTCTAAATCCTGATCTATTTCGACCCAAGCAGCATTTATTTCAACTCATTGTTTTCATTGTCGGATTGTGCGCAATCCCACAATAGTGGACTTGTTTCCAAGATTCTAATTAAATTAATAACAGCTTCTTCGGTCGATTCCATCACGATTTTGCAAAATTATCAGTTATATCCATTTCATTACTGTTTATATAACAATTATTACCGTGTAGGTACCTGTGTCTACTATCTAGATGACGTTCGAAATAAAATACAGAAAAACACTTCCCGCAGGATCTATGACCCATAAACAATAATATGTGACAACACGTTTGACATAAACGTCACAGACAAGGAACGAGTGTCACACAAAATTACCGAGGTGTTTACACTGAGCCGAAAAACTATGACATTGAAAGCTTTCATAGATCGTTTGATATATATATATGACAGTCTAATGACATCGTATTTACCCTCTGAGGCACAGGACGCCATAATAAGAAACGGGTTTTTCGTAATATATATGACGGATTGTCTTAGAGTCTATTTGAGCCATAAGCGATTTGTAAATTGCCTTTGGTTTCGTTTTATTTATGCTTACCTCACATTTGACCAGACTTCAGATGTATCATTATTTTTTCACCTTTTTAATGATATAATAATTGATAGGATTCATAATAGGTATTATAATATTTAGTTTACTATAAAAGCATCATTGTTCTTTGTCTATTGGACAAAAAATCATTGTCTGCTATCACGGAAGTCAAATACCGGTGTCAATATCGCTTACACTTCATTAGTGACTCGATAATCTTTGAAAACGAACGCTTTCAAATCATAAAATGGACGTTAAACGTGAAGCAGGTGACTTCGAACCTGATGCAGATGAACAACATCGGTTCGATGTCTCCTTACAGGGAAATAATCCAGAGTCAAATACTTACATCGAACAAGAGTGTGATGATCCCTGCCACGCTGCCGAGGTTAGTTTTTCAAATGTTATTTTATTCTCTCTCATGGTAAACATTCTCCAGTGAATCAACAACTGATAACGCCGACTATATATTTATGTTAACAGGAGTAAAGTATATTTCCGAAAGAATTATGTAAATATTTTGAAAATCGAATTATGAATTTATAGCAATAATAGCCGTAGAATGAAACTATTCAACACTTTCAACGATTAGGTATAATTACTGTAAATGAGACGCCAGCGATAGTTAAACCGATTTATTTAGATAAGGTAACGTTGGTGCGTTCGCTTTGAATTAACAATACGTATTCTTATTATTAGGGCTGACAGAATATGGCGATTAGAGTGCTCGACATGATTGAGTATGGACCAGTCTCCTCCACTTAGAGGTGTCCTTATGACATCTCCATAATTAGGTACCTATATTCATAATATTATTTTGTTTTATTTTAAATTAATTTATAAAAGGTATGAATTAACATTGACAATTATTCAAACATTATCGTAGATTAATATTGTTTGAAATATGCTTGTCATTATATTTTAAAATACTCGTTCTTATTGAAGTTTGGCGTTAGATAACGATATACACACCATTGGGTCTATTCTTTACTTTTCGACCGATAAAGTGATAAATATTATCAAACTTAGGGTAGGTTTGTATCAAACACTTATTGTAACAATTACAATACGTTGGTTGTAATTGTTGAAAACCTACCTACCCTAAGTTTGATAAAATTTATCACTTAAGCGGTCGATAAGTATTGAATAGTCCCAAATGTCCTCATTGCAGAGTGTAAGAGCCGAGACCCCTCACGTGTGTGGTCGAGCTTCACACGTATTGTCGGTCTTCTTAAAAATATTCTTAATTTTATAACATAATGTTTTGTTTTTCAGAATATTGTTTCAGACCCGTCAATAATGACATTGAAGACAGATTCTCAGCTAATTGACATCAAGACTGAACTTATTGAAGACATTTATGAAGATCCACAACAGGGTTGTTCTTTTTCGGAACAATTGAATCGGGTAAGTACTTTTATTGTAATTAATAAGGACTGATCGTGTGATAGGGTAGAATGATTATAGTGACGGAATGAACTGTAAAACATTCGAATATTTTGATATTGTTAGCTGTCACCAGTAGGTACCATAGAAATAATAAAACAAATTGCATAGGTACCTACCTACTTAATATTTTCAATTGTCTTTTCTGCAATTAAGGGCAATACAATATCAATACCTTTTAAGTATAGGTACTTTTCGTGAAACATACCTATTGTTGAAGTAGGTACTTTAAAAATAGGTGCCTACTGGCTAAAGTATTCAGTTAGCAGTGGAGGAGAGCAAAAATAAGTTGTGAGAGAGTGCTACCTACTTTAAATGCAACAATTGTCAAAAAATGCACTTTAACTAATTCAACGCCATTATGTAAAGTGCTCAAATAACATAAAACAGCTAAAATCCAACCATTATATATCCCATTGAACAACCAATCGTTCCGATTCTGCAAAGTGAATAAATGAAAGCCGATGTTTTATTAATAAAAACAAAACGAACAATTTGACACTGTTGAATGTTTTAGTAGGTACCTACGTAAACATTGTGTTTGCTATGGTTTTTATCTACCATGGTTCGGGCCATTAACCATTACCTTCCCTATCCATGCATCAGCAGTACTCTCGCTTCGAGCATGTGTCATCATGCAGTGACTACCGGCGAAATAAAGGCCCGCACACGATGTCCGTTATAAATCAATCTCCTACCAGATCTGCCAATACCGATAGTACGGTGCTCCTTTATCTAATAACCGATTAGATTTATTTAAAATATATTTATTAATTATTGTTTTTTCAGAGGCCTTCAACACACATGCCCAGTATAAAATCGGATACCAACTTTCAGCGAGTTGATTTCAAAGTGGAGTATGTTGACGACACGATTAGCCAAAGCATTCATGAGAAACAAAAACACGGTTGCTCTAATTCTAAATGGAAACCAGTATATCAAGTAGGTATCTACACAATATTCTATGAAACTAGAACAATGCATGTACGTAGGTTTGTTTTGACTTAAACACCACTGTCTTTTTTTCATATGAGATATAGGACATGAAAGTAGGTATCAAAAACATAATATCTAATAATTTTGTTGTTTTTATTTAATAAAACGCAATTTTTTTTTGTACTTATTCCACTTTTAATCAATAGATTAAAACCGGCTTCGTCCACCTCAGAGGGACATTTTCAACTGAATACATTTTTTTAAAACAATATTTATCAAACAAAATCCAAAGCGACAGAAATAATATAACAATAGGTACCTACATAAATAATTATCTGTGGGTGAGATATGAGGTTGGACATTAATATTTCATACTACATCAGGGGCATTAAACAAAATATTTTAAATATTAACAAACCATAAAATATGAAACAATCAACACTTACAATAACATTAATATCAACAAATAATTATGATAGTCAAAATTTACAATAAAAATTAAAAAAAATATAATAAAATAAACAATATTATCAATTGAAGTAAGATCGAATACAAAAACAAATACAACGAAAATATGAGTCAAAATTAAATAACAATTAAAATAATAAATAATGTACAATATATAAAGTTATATTGTAACAATCCCAAATATTGAATAGGGTATAATAATGGGGAAGCCACACAATATTATTGATCATTAAACAAATCAGAATTGGGCAAAAATTTATACCTATTAATTTCTAGGATTTCCTGTTTATCCAATTTTATTGATTTCTCATTCAAATGCAAGATTTTAAAATTTTTACTGATATTAAAAGAGTGATTATCTAAACTTAAATGATTTCCAAAAGATGAAGATTCATTACCATTTTTGGCACAGGCTACATGTTCTTTGATCCTAGTGTTAAAAGATCGTCCCGTTTGTCCAACATATTTGCCAACACAAGAGTCACAACTTAATAGATAAATTCCACTTTGGTTAAGTTTATCTAATCTATCTTTAGTATTCACTAGTATTGAATTCAAATTTTGTGTGTTGTAAACTGTTACATTGAAAAGATTTTTGTCTACTTTTATTGAAATATTCTCAGAGACTCTTCGTAGGAAACATAATTTAACCCAGCGATTTTTAACACTGACTTCATCTATCACCAAGCCAGAGGTCACATTTAATAAAACTAATTTTTTTGAATTGTTGGCCAGAATGCGATCAATCAAACGTGAGTCATAACCGTTATTAAAAGCGATTTGTTTAATCGTCTCAAACTCCAAAGCAAAACTATTTTCGGGCATAGGAACCATTAATAAAATATGTATAAAAGCATGGAAAACTGATAATTTATGTGAGATATGGTGTCTAGAAGAGTTATTAATAATGTTATCACTGAAGGTATCCTTTCTAAAAATGCTAAATGTATGTTTGTTATTTGTAACATTGATTGTTAAATCCAATAAGTTAATTGTACTGTTCCCTAGTTCCATTGTGAATTGAATTGACTTGTTTATACTATTTATGTCTTTTAAAAAATTATCCAATTGTCTTTCCGTGCCTGACTACAAAGCTAAGATATCATCTACATATCTATACCAGTAAATGATATTCCTAAATGAATTTAAATTGCTAATCTTAGATTCGACTATATCCACGAAGAAATCTGCCAAAATAGGAGTTAAGGGACTACCCATTGCCAAACCATTAATTTGTCGAAATATACTTCCATTAAATTTAAAGAAATTCTGGTCTATGCAACAATCAATCACAGCTTTTATGTCTTTTGTCAACAATGGATTAAGATTCTTCATGTCTATGAAGTCTAAGATTGCTGATTTTAAATCCATTATTGGAACACTAGTGAATAAACTCACAACATCAAAATTTGCATTCACAGGTACCACAATATTTTTGATTTTATCAACTAAATCTAAAGAATTCTTTATTGTAAATTTTGGTATAAAATCTAATTTATGTTTGAACAAGTTATTACCTAATTTTGCTAGTTTATACGAAGGCGCTGAATTAAAAGAAACGACTGGTCTTAGTGGTAAATTTACTTTATGAATTTTTGGTAAACCATAAAATCTAGGGCACTGCGGATATATTTGTCTGTATGCTCTTTTCAACCTTTCAGTTGGTAGGCATGTATTACAATCATTTATTAATGTTTTTACTGTTTTTGCACTAACCATAGTGGGATCACGTTTCAAGACAACACATGATGGGTCCGACAAAAGATCTTCCATTTTTTTCACATAAGTACTATTATTCATAATCACTGTGGCGTTGCCTTCATCTGCTTTTGAAATCACTAAATTACAAGATTTTATTTTATTCTTAATCGATTTTACAGCACTAATTTCTGAATGATTATAATTATAAATATTATTTAATTCCTTCTTTAAAATAGTAGAGCACAAGTAACGCGTCGCCATGTCCGACTTTAAAGAGATGTCAACATCAATGGCCAAGTTTTCTAAATCTCTATTGGTTACCTGAAGATTAGGACAATATTTAAGACCTTTATTCAATAAAGACGTTTCATCTTCATCAAAATTCACAGTTGTCGTGTTCACCAATCGTTTCTCCTCAATTATATTAACATTCACCCTTAACGTAGTTTTTAAATTCACTGACAGTTTATGTAATAATTGTCGTGATGTTACGGATTCTTTGACATTATAAGGAATTAAACTTTGTTTTATTTGCTTATACCTAGACTACCTAATATATTAAAAAATATTAATAAAACTTGGCTAATAGGCACGCGCACTTTGGCGCGAATGGTAGTTAGGTTCTGAAACGTGACTTTAAATTTTCTCAACAAATCGTTCCAGTCCACCAGCCAAAAGAGTTATGTGCAGTATTTTCGAGTAAACACTTGAATCACTTGACCAGTTTTAGCATCAGAAACAAAAACACACCTTATTTCATTCGTACTAGATTCGAAAAACAAATATTTTATAGACTCATTTTGAATCGTGAAATAGTTCAATGATTTGATTTTACTCGCCCCTCACAGACATGCAAACGTGGAGTAGAGGATACTGTTGTTATCTTTCAATGTAATCTTTAAATTGGCTATTTATCACCCACATAAATCAGTAGTTTAATCATTCAGACCAATTTATTTAGATTGTTATTCCGTATTTCTGCTGAAGCATCTCTCATTTGCGACTCGTTAATACATCAGCGATTATTTGGTCGTTACAATATCTTTTCTTGAGAAATTGCCGGAATACATCATTGTTGAGTTGATAAAAGTAATATTGGTTTGAATTTTGCAAAGGTAAGCAAATTTAATTCTTCTTCTTTCACCTTGTCACGACTCAGTATTGGGGCGCCACTTCCTTCGGTCAATCGCCAACTCTTGCGCTTCCCGCCATGCCAGACCGACCTACTAAGCTACCGAATTCAATTTAGCTGTGCGAAAAAAACTGACGATTTCACTCGATTTCAACTAAAAACAACCTAGTGGAACTCACTTACCTTATTCAACACACTGTGAGTGCCAATTTAATAGTTTCCCATTTCTCTGATGCTCCAAGCATGCGGTCATTATATAAACTTTCTCATATCCCATCAACCTAATTCACGGGTCGGCAAACCGCGGCTCGCGAGCCACATTCAGCTCTTTGGGTATTGGCGTGCTGCTCTTTGCCAAATTCCCAATTCACATTTTTTACAAAAAAGGTATGATTGTTGTCGTTTTAAATCCGTCCATTGCATAGTCGACAAATTTTTCTCCATTTCATATTGACACGAGCACTTTTAAAATAGTTTTTTTTGTGGATTTAACAAGCAAAGAGTTATGTAGCTCCAAATTTGTAGGTCTTGCCAACAAAATTGAGGATTTAAAGAGAGAAAAATGCAATTTCATTTCACAACTCTGCGGAGCGCTCTAAAATATCTACATAATAAGGTCAATACTTCGATAATTAATACATGGTATAAGCTTTCCGACCTCATATTCGAGTCTAAATAATATGTATGTGAACAATGATTTTCAAACATGAGTAATATAAATGGCATTTAGAGAAGACAAATAACCGATAAGACTCGCGCCTAAAATTGAAAACTACAAGCTACATAGCAAACATACAGACACTCTCCAAATAATTGCAAGGACGGTCATTGTTCACATTTGTTTTAAGGAATGCGTGAAAATTTATGTAACTCATTTTCTGTAAAAAAAATATTTATAATTTCAACAATAAAAAAAAACCTATATTTGCGTTAGTTTTATTCGCGAAACCTTCTTCACTTGATAAATAAACAATAACATTCACTGAAATTTATCATATTTATAAAAATATATGTATAGCTCTCGAATTTTTTTTTAACCGTTGTGATACTCATATTTGGCTCTATTGGTCCAAGAGTTTGCCAACTTCTGCCCTAATTCATAAAGGTCCGTTTCCAAATAGGAATGCAAAAATTTGTCAATGACTTGGCCTAAGTGATATTATTTATTATTTAATAGGCAGGTGATGCAGTGTATATCTAACGTGGTACATAAGACTAATAAATTTTACTGATTTTCAATTTAGATGCTTTTAACTGAAAGTGGAATTATCACACACTTCAAACAAGTCATCAATACGAAATCAAGTAACAGATTGAAAAAGTGCGGGCAAAGGAATGCGTACTAAATCGTATACTAAAATTCAGGAAGTTGATTTCAACGAAAAGTATGTAGCTGATACAAAACCTCCAAACAAACATAAGAATTTAAATCCCGGTTTCTCTTTTTAACGATGTATTCCTGTAATTCAATAACTAACAAAATATTCCATAAATTTAAACAAGATAGTGTGACAAACACTCAAGTAAAGTACCTACTAGTCTGCTGCTTAAATAATATATATAGGTCGGCAGCGAATATATTTAGCTAGGCATAGGATGCTCTGATAAACATATGGACGACTTATGTTTTTTTTTATAAATCCTCACAAGCTGAAATGAATATATTATCTAGTTAGATTCCCTATTATTATAGTTATATTTTAAGCCGTAATAATGTATTGAAATCCCATGCGAATTGACTTGAAATAAAAATACTGATCAACATAAGTACCCATTTTCCTCTATATTGTATCCACCATGCTTGTCAAGATTCTTATGTGTATTATTAAGATGTTTGATTTTTTATATATTTTTCTATCATATAGCGAAGTCATTTGCTTACATGTTAATGTGATATTTCACCTTCTTTTAGTTGATTTCTGCAACCACTGCCGTGACCTATTCCGGTAGTCTCGGATTGACAGAGAGAGAAGTACAAGAGCCATACCATGAAATACAGATTGACTATCAAGACATTAAAAAAGAATTGGGCGTATATGAAACGATTACTAATATATTCAGTCGCACTACTAAACGTAAGCAAATGCAATCAACCCTCACAGATCCAGAATTATTAGTAGCTGTTATAAAGGTAGAGAAAAAATCATTTTATAACGAAAACTTTGTGTGCAGTTTTTGTTTTGATTTTTTTGCGTCGCTTTCTTTATTAAAGCTTCACAAAACGTGTCATAAAAAATCAATAGCGGAGACCGTTAATAATGTAAGCAGGCGATCCGAATTCAAGAATCAAAACAAAATTAGTCGATCTGGTAAAAAAGCATTTAAATGTAATCAATGTGACTACTACAGCATTAATTCTGGAAATTTAAAACTACACAAAATGAATCACTCTTCTGTAAGGCCATTTAAGTGTGACCAATGTAACCACTCGTCTAAAACATCTGGTGCAATGAAAATACACAAAATGACACATTCTGATGAAAAGCCATTTAAATGTGTCTACTGTGAATACTCTTGTATACAATTTGGTCATATGAAAGTACACAAAATGACTCATTCTGGTGAAAAGCCATTTAAATGTGACCAATGCAATTATTCTTGTATACAATCTGGTTCTATGAAAATACACAAAATGAGTCATTCTGGTGAAAAGCCATTTAAATGTGACTACTGTGAATACTCTTGTATACACTCTGGTGGTATGAAAGTACACAAAATGACTCATTTTGGTGAAAAGCCATTTAAATGTGACCAATGCAATTATTCTTGTATACAATCTGGTTCTATGAAAATACACAAAATGAGTCATTCTGGTGAAAAGCCATTTAAATGTGTCTACTGCGAATACTCTTGTATACAATCTGGTGATATGAAAGTACACAAAATGACTCATTCTGGTGAAAAGCCATTTAAATGTGACTACTGTGAATACTCTTGTATACACTCTGGTGGTATGAAAGTACACAAAATGACTCATTTTGGTGAAAAGCCATTTAAATGTGACCAATGCAATTATTCTTGTATACAATCTGGTTCTATGAAAATACACAAAATGAGTCATTCTGGTGAAAAGCCATTTAAATGTGTCTACTGCGAATACTCTTGTATACAATCTGGTGATATGAAAGTACACAAAATGACTCATTCTGGTGAAAAGCCATTTAAATGTGACCAATGCAATTATTCTTGTATACAATCTGGTTCTATGAAAGTACACAAAATGACTCATTCTGGTGAAAAGCCATTTAAATGTGACTACTGTGAATACTCTTGTATACACTCTGGTAGTATGAAAAGACACAAAATGGCTCATTCTGGTGAAAAGCCATTTAAATGTGACCAATGCAATTATTCTTGTTTCATATCTAGTGTTTTGAAAAAACACAAAATGATTCATTCTTGTGAAGGGCTATTTCAATGTGATCAATGTAATTACTCTTGTATAAAATCTAGTAGGATGAAAATACATAAAATGACTCATTCTGGTGACAAACCATTTAAATGTGCCCAATGCAATTACTCTTGTATACAATCTAATAGGATGAAAATACATAAAATGACTCATTCTGGTGAAAAACCATTAAAATGTGCCCAATGCAATTACTCTTGTATAAAATCTTATGCGATGAAAATACACAAAATGATACATTCTGGTGAAAAACCATTTCAATGTGGGCAGTGTAATTACTCATGTAAAACATCTGCTAATATGAAAACACACAAAATGACTCATTTTGGTGAAAGGCCATTTAAATGTGACCAATGTGACTACTCCTGTATACAATCTAGTAATATGAAATTACACAAAATGACACATTCTGGTAAAGAGCCATTTAACTGTGACCAATGTAATTACTCTTGTATCCAATCTCGTCATATGAAAACACACAAAACGACTCATTCTGGTGAAAAGCCATTGAAATGTGGTCAATGTGATTACTCGTGTATTCAATCCAGTACGATGAAAATACACAAAATGACTCATTCTGGTAAAAAACCATTTAAATGTGCCCAATGTAATTACTCTTGTATAAAATCCAATAGGATGAAAATACATAAAATGACTCATTCTGGTGAAAAAACATTTAAATGTGCCCAATGCAATTACTCTTGTATAAAATCTTATGCGATGAAAATACACAAAATGATACATTCTGGTGAAAAACCATTTCAATGTGGGCAGTGTAATTACTCATGTAAAACATCTGGTAATATGAAAACACACAAAATGACTCATTCTGGTGAAAGGCCATTTAAATGTGACCAATGTGACTACTCTTGTATATAATCTTGTAATATAAAATTACACAAAATGACACATTCTGGTAAAAAGCCATTTAACTGTGACCAATGTAATTACTCTTGTATCCAATCTCGTCATATGAAAACACACAAAACGACTCATTCTGGTGAAAAGCCATTGAAATGTGGTCAATGTGATTACTCGTGTATTCAATCCATTACGATGAAAATACACAAAATGACTCATTTTGGTGAAAAGCCATTTTAATGTGACAAATGTAATTACTCTTGTATAACATCAAATACGATGAAATTACACAAAATGACTAATTCTGGTGAAAAGCCATTTAAATGTGACCAATGTAATTACTCTTGTATAATATCAGATACGATGAAATTACACAAAATGACTCATTCTGGTGAAAAGCCATTTAAATGTGACTAATTTATAACATCAAATACGATGAAATTAGACAAAATGACTCATTCTGGTGTAAAGCCATTTAAATGTGACCAATGTCATTACTCTTGTATAACATCAAATAAGATGAAATTACACAAAATGACTCATTCTGGTGAAAAGCCATTTAAATGTGATCAATGTTATAACTCTTGTATAACATCAAATACGATGAAATTACACAAAATGACTCATTCTGGTGAAAAGCCATTTAAATGTTACCAATGTCAATACTCTTGTATACAATCCTGTGATATTAAAATACACAAAATGACTGATTCTAGTGAAAAACCATTTAAATGTGACCAATGTTATTACTCTTGTATAACATCAAATAAGATGAAATTACACAAAATGACTCATTCTGGTGAAAAGCCATTTAGTTGTGACCAATGTGAATACACGTGTATTACATCCGTTACTATGAAAACGTACAAAATGACTCTTTCTGGTGAGAAACCATTTTAATGTGCAAACTGTGAATACTCTTGTATTCGATCTACCGCCATGAAAGTACACAAATTATCTCAATCTGGTGACAAGCCATTTAAATGTGACTAATGAAATTACTCCAGTAAATCAAATTATTCGTTGAAATTACACAGATCAACTCATTCTGGTAAAAAGCAATATAAATGTGATCAGTGTGCTTAGTCTTGTATTAAATCCAGTACGATATTGGCAGAAATTACCCCTTCAAGTGAAAAGCTATTTAGATGTGACCAATGTGAATATTCTTGTATAGAATCAATCAAGTAAAAAATAAAAGTAAGTATCAAAGTTAGTAATATTATAAGTATATAGTATATATAAGTTAGTATTAAAAATAGTCATACATAATTTATAGCTAATATTAAATAAATTCCTTATTGATTTTTTTTAATATAACTTATGTTAAACTGTGGATTACTATATATGTTTAATATTTATATACCTAGTAATATAATAATATGACGTACAATCGTAAGAGTCTTGTTATTGTAAACATACCATGGGTCTACTCTAGAGTATAAGGTTAAATAAGTACTTCTACGTAAACAATTTGTTTGTTATCATTATTATTCAAATGTTGTAAATTCATAACAAATTCAAATAAACTAACTTTTGAATAGAATCAAGCGAATGTAATGCATAGAAATAAAAATTTGCTAATATTATAAATAATTACGATTATTTTTTTTATTGCTTATATTAAGGCTTCAATGAAAGAAGGATACATACATAATGTATTAGAAAGATAATTATAAGATTATCTACATTACATATTATTTTTGCAAAATAAATATACGCGCAAGATTCATGAGTAGGTAAGGATTATAATATGAAATAAACTCTGGTTCTTTCGTAAGAAAATAAAAGATCTATTTTTGAACAATGTACAATTGATTAGAAATGAAGACATTTGGTTAGCATACGATTGGCTAAATATGAAAACATTTCCGATCAATGGGCGATTAGTATATATAATCGAATGTAGATTTCGACATATAACTAGAGTGTGATTCGCCCGAAATGTTGTCATTTTTCCCTCCGTACCCTCCCCGGAGAGCGTCCAGGTTACTAAGTTTAAAATTTTGATTCGTTATTCGTTCGATGTAAACAATTGCATCATCTTACGAAGACGTCATTCATTATCAACCGCGCATAGCAGCCGGTTTCCAGTACCTCTACGAGAACCTTATTACTCAAACCAATAGTCCTCAATCTTAGGAGGACATTGACTCTCACCTCATGAAAATAAATACTTTCGAATTAATTGTAAATTAAATATTTTTGAATAAGTTTACCGAATAAAATTATGTATAAAAATTATTTTAATTATAAAATTTAAATAAATAATTAAACTTTAATTAATTGGACCTTTAATATAACATATCCATAATCCTCATAAATTGGTACCACAATATTATAGTACATACGTGTGTACAGTGCCATCGAAATTGAATCCTCAGCTGATTCTGATGTTTCACGTAATGACCGTGAATTTGTTTTAAAATAAAATAAAAATATACCTACTGAATTCTGACGTCATCTTAACATCAAGTGGCGTCTTCAGACTATTATAGTAGTTGACACAGACAAAAACGCCGACCTTCAGTTGGTGTTTGAAAAAAGGGTATAGTTTGACGACATAACTATACAAATCTTGTATATACCTTGTAGTCAATTCTGCCACTAGATACTGGTACGACAACCTCACGACAAAGTATAAATGAAATGCACATAAGTTCTATAGTTCTCGCTGACAAGTCAAAAACAACTTTTCAGAATGAACTATGGAAGAAGAAGAAATAAAGTCGGTCAAAAGACCATAAAGAAGCAGTACGTAAGAATAATCACTTAGTAGTTGAGAATAAATATATTAATGTTAACCATATTAATAAATATAAAAGAAATTTTTAGGTAAAATTGTCGCTTCAGAAATCGAAAGTTGTTTTGTAAATATCGTAGCGCTGTGATTACAGACCTTGATATACACAAAAAGGTGATTTTTACCGATGTCATTTTGAAATGTAAATTGCTAGTCTTCTTCTTCCACGACGCTACATCCCGGGGTGGGATTTGGCCTCCTCCACAACCGCTCTCCACTCAATCCGGTCTCTCCCCACACTTCTCCAGTTACCGGGTCTTCCTATATGAAGCCAGTCCACTTCTTCGACATCAGCCCATCTCCTTCTTGGACGGTCTCTGGGTTTCTTCTGTTGGGTTAGCCACTTCGTCATGATCCTTGGTGCTCTAACTTTAGGCATTCTCTCCCCATGTCCCGCCCATCGTAGTCTTTGGGATTTACAGTATCTTATGATTGTTTGCTGTTCAATCATCAAATTACTAGAGTAATGGCTATTAAAATAAGAAAATAGAACATGCAAATAAATACTCGTGTGGAACTCAATGAGTGCATACGCACTTGAGCTTTATACAAGTGTTAGTAATGTAGAAATATAGAATAAAATTATTAATACTTATAAATTCCTGTACTGTATAAAAATAAAGAAAAGAAACATATACCAATAAAATTAGATTAAGGTAATGTTATGCTTTTATTATAAAAATATAAATATTGTATACATGAACCAATATCGGTATGCGCACACTTTTAAAATACAGACTTCGACCATTAATAAGTTAGTACCTAGTTCTAATGAATATTACGTAAGTAATTAGAAGAATATCTTAAGACATTAGTACAGGTACCTAATTTGTCACCTGTGAGAAATAACAATTGTCAATCATACTCGAAGTAAATAAACAAAATCGATGAATAATGATTCAACATAGCAGAATAATTTCGTGACCTTGAATCTGAATATTTTGAAGGCGATATTATTTGAAAACAGATGCGCTGAAAATAGAATAAAAAAAAGAAATAGAAAGTACGCTGTTTGGCTCGATTATATAAACAGATAAATTGAAGGGTGCATACATTTGTCATCCCTTTTCTACAGGGCGTATACTTACGTCTAAATAAGCAGTAGGTACCTTCTTATAATATTTTCTTTACGCGACAATTTCCGATCCACGAATGAATATTGAATGTGAAAATCGTATCACTACAAATCACTTTTGTTAAATCTAGTTAATTTTTCATTGGTTTAGAATGATTCAGAGTGGTGGTAGGCTCGATTCATAAGTTCTAGGAGGGGGTGACGTTTTTGCGTAGACATTCTAGAATAATGGTCGCCAGTCCCTTAATCCGCGTACAAATACCTACTGCAATAGCTTATTGGAGAGGTAAAAACTTTCTCTTCCATTTAGATATATAAAAATATACAAAATCGTTACACTAACTGCGTAGTTGCGATCTTTGTTCTGAGAGAGTTCTGTTGTGTTTTCTTGTATTTTTATGGCGTAAACTAAAAGCCATATACCTACCTATTATTTGACTATATTTATGTAGTATTTTTTCTCGTGTGAATTGTGTTTTTATTTCTATCGATTTTAGAACACTATATTGTTTTGTTTGCCATTTATTTTTGTCATAACTGTTTCACAATTTTTTCTTATTTTATTATGCATCTGTATTATTTTATGTTCAATTGTATTTCTATCGCTTTTAAACTTAAATCATTCAACTGTATTTTTTGACATATATGTTTTCATAATTTTTACTATTCTCTCTTATGTGCTCGTGTTATTTTGTGTTCTTTTGTAATGCTACAATATATTGTATTTTTTAATCATACCTATGTTTTCATATATTTTACCATTCTCTCTTATATGCTCGTGTTATTTTGTATTTCTATAGTTTTTAAACTTAATCCATTCTACTGTATTTTTTATGATACCTATGTTTTCATATATTATACCTACTACTCTCTCTAATGTTCCATTATTATTGTATTATTTTGTATTTCGGTCAAACTCTATTTTCTGTAAACTATTTTATAAAAATAAATTATACTACCAACTGTGTATGATAGGTGTGTTTTTTTTATTTAAATTTTTATGGTTTTTAGACAAAAAACTACTCATCACTTTGAATCACCAGTTAACATTGTTCTCATATTTCCTTTATTGAAAATTAACTATCTAAATCAACACATAAAAATGGTACTATAAAGCTTTGGGTTTTGGCAGCCCTAGCGTCAATTGGTAGGTTGTATGAAACAGTCATTAGCTACGTCCCCACAACGCCGACTTCCTCTTCAACTTTTAAATTCTGGTTTTACACCGAGAAGTTTTGTGCATGCGCAGAGGAGATGAATCCGTTTTACTGTCTACATTCGTTCATCACAGCTTACACTTCGTTGAGTCATAGATTATGCATCGAAATAGATTCGCAGTTGATGAATAAAATTATTCACGCTAATACAGCGCCACCACGGAGCGTACGGGAAACGAGTGTAAAAAGTTAAAAGAAAACAGTAAAATTTGGAATAACAAATACTTAATTATATTATTTATTTTTTTAAACTTATTATCACAATCATATTTGTAATAAATAAGCATAATTGAGTGTGTCCGAACGACAAAATCAGTCATGGAACTAGTTTAGCGCCATCTATCGGTGCACTTTGTATTACATTAATGATATTTATTCTTGTATGGATATTCACCCTCGCAAATAAAAGATTCTATGCACGAACGTCATACGAATAATTCTGATTGTCAAAATAAATATTACAATAATTACATATACTAGGTATATTGTAATAACATCAATTTAAGTTGAAGAGATTTAAATGTAATGATATAATATATTTTCTGACTACTGTTCGGAATAATGAGGGCAACAGAATCGAATGAAAACGTCCTTTTTCAGAACTTTACACGGATGTCAAAGGCAAAATGGATGTCAGCCACTTGCTCAAACTATTAGGTCTTACCCTGACTCACACACAAATTGAAAAACAATACCTATGTGTACTTGCCAGACCCCCGGCATAATAGTCCAACGCTAAGCCGCGCGGCCACTGTGGGCGTTATACATAATACGACACATCAATACTACAATATGTCATTGAATACCTACCTACCTACTATAACTAGATAATATTATATTCGATACAACACAACAGTGACTCGTATGAGACCCACGAGGGTTCATTTTTGCTGTAGCCCCAGCTCCACTCCTCGTTGTTGCCTTAGTCTTGTGGAGCTCCTTTGAAAAATACGAACTCAAGCTCTCAATTTTATTTTAACCCCTATTATCGACATGCCAATTGACTCATAATATGCAAACCATGAGGGTTCATGCTTGTTGTCAGCCCCAGCGCCACTCTTTGTTTCCTTTGTTTTATGGTACTCCTTGGAAAAGTAGAACCGTAAACATTTTATTTTTACCCCTAAAACTGACATTCCAAATTTTCCTGCCAATAATATGTACCTACCTAGGCATCATTGCGCTTCAGTTTGTTCGTATAGTCTTTATGGTTATATCCCATAATGCGCAATGTGCCCTTACTCTCAATAAAATCCATTGTAATCATTTCAGTCGACATTTTGCAAAAAGTCGTAATATTCCAATACTAAAATGCATCCAATATGATCAAATAGACTCAAATAAATACATTTATTGACAACGCAACTGACAGCCAAATGCACGAACGACCCGAATCTTACCGAAAAAATACGAAGCTGCTGGGGTGTTGAACAGAAATCCAAGCCGGTCGGATCGCAGTGCGTTAGTACTTTCATCACAAAATGGCGGCCATTTTCAAACCGATTTCAAGGTCGACGACGCATGCCCTGAGTGCAAGTCGTGAGACGTATGGAAAAGTCCCGAGTGTAGACCCGGCTATTGAAGTGATTCCTATCTTCGCCAACGTAGATATTTCTTCGAAATATGTCAAATTGTCTCTAGCATAAGACCTAAATTTGCTTAACGTCATTTTTTAATAGATTTCGTGAGTATCCATAGACAATAATTTTGTGCTGGACCTACTAAAACCCATTAGGCGAAGTTAGGGAATCGTGCCGTAGCTTCGTCTACATAAAAAATAGTGATTTATTGTATTATTTAGTATGAAATGGGCGTTACTTTAATATAAATAAAAATAAACACTATCATTGTGCATTATATAACGTCTATAAGACTTCAAATTGGTAAATATTTTGGTGGCAAAACGACTTTCTGTGAAAAAAACGGGCGAAGTTAGGGGGTTTTACGGTACTTTCAAAGTTGGTAAAAGTTTTGTAACAATGATGGATCTACAAATAAGACAAAAGTGTCTTCTCTACTCACATAAGGTCAATATACCTAATATTATTATGACGGCGTGATAATAATACTATTATCTTTCGGGATATTATTTTTCGAAATCGCTCACCTACCTACATAATTTCCATCTACTTACTGTATTGTTAATCAAAATGATCAAAAGTCAATAGTTGCATAATATGATTACTTTCTGCTGGTCAGGTGGACAGGTGGATATTTTTCATTTGGTAGGTACCTACATAAATCTATCAACGAGCAAAAAACTCGTTTAATAGGTACCTATGTCTAAATCCGAACGAATTTTATGCGTCAATTACATTGAGCTACTTTACAAGCTGTTTATTGTGCGAATTTACTTTTTTATCTCTGACTAGCTGAGCCAGCTGGCGGTCGCCAGTCTGTCTCGCTAGGTCTTGCAGACGGCTTGGCGGTGTTGGATTTTAATATAATTGTGAAGTATGCATAGATGGCGCCATATTTTTCCCTTTGAGATGGGCTACCACTGACATTTTAATTTTAATTCAATATAATATGTGCAGTTAAATATGATAAATAATTATACATCTCAATCATTCGAATATAAAGCAATATATCTACTGCTCCAAGTAAGACGGAAGTAAGTCAAAATTTGGCAATTTGCAAGAGAATTAATTTCAGTTTTGAAAAAATATTTTTATTCTCCTGTACGGAAATTCCAATTTTTTATTGATTCCAGCATACTTTTTAATGGTTAAATTTCTTAATGTACTGTTTTGCTTCCATCGACATTCTTTCGGGGTACACTATGACTTACTGCCATTTTCCTCGGAAATAATAAAAATATATCAAGGCAGTATGTTGAGTTACTTCCTTATTCCCTGATAAATTTTAAATAAATGTAAACAACTAATTGAAAAAAAAAATATGTATTAAAGAAAATATTAATAAATTGACACAATTACTTATCAAAAAAAATATGAGAAGAAAACATTAAGGCAATTAATATACTTACCTAATGTATACATGTAAAAAGTCCAGAATAACATAAACAATATGGTATTTTTCCACATTAATTAACACAATAAACAGTTAATGCAAACAAATCAATAAAAAAGACAAAACCAAATAATGATAAAGAACAATGTTGGTGACAGCTATTTCGTGTAGCCATCCCATTCTCAGAACAAGCCGCCGGAGAATTGGATATCAATAGGTACACAATAGAAGAACAATATCAATAGGTACCCAGTTGTTGAATTAATTACGGTCACTTACTACAAAGGATACCATAGAAATGATAGTGAAATTAATAAAAAAATATCGTTTAATCACTTTCTTACTCATCCGATGCGTCATCTCTTACGTTATGAGAATGTTCAAGAAAATTATCGTTTGAAGTAAGTGAGCGATAAAAATTATGATAAGCTTTCAGAATGAGAGTGTTTTCGCATTACGATGACAAATCTTTTAGTCTTGTTCGTCTTTGAAGTAAGATGGTCAATGGATCCTGCGTGTATGTGTATTTAATACACACTTCGGAAGGTTTTTTACATTGCACGACACCTCGCGGACTTTATTCCATTTCACAGTGGAATTTATTATCACTAGCCGTTTTCCAATTTCTTGCTGTAACTCTAATGGCTTAAAATCCAGTCTTCATAAGACATTTCATTTATTTTGTATGGGTGACCTTTCATTTTTGCACAGCGAATTAACATGACCCAGTGTTCAGGGACATAGATAATTAAATTTTGTGTTTTCTCGTATTTTATATTATTGCATGCATTGAGTCCCCCTCATTTTATGTAATTACGTCCTTTCTCTAAAAAGCTATGGGTAATAAATGTCAATCTTTAGAGTGTTTGCTGCATATTCTAACATATCGAATACAATGCGGTTCCGATTTTGCCCCCGCAGTTATCAGAATATAAAATAATTGTTTTTATGTATGTTTCATATGCGGCACGTATACATTTTAAGAGGCATGTTGCAATTTCATTTGCTTCCCTTTTTACCTCTGACTGATGCCAAATAAAACAATGGCCCTGCTTCTTCCCAATATCATACACAGTAAAGTTGTATATTTTCTCTTATAGTAAAAACTATTAACATCTGACTGCAGGGTCTGCAAAACTTTCTGCAGGTCGAATACATCCACACAAAGATGTTGGTCTGTTACACATTTCTCTTTGTCACCATCTCTTCATGCTGCTACTTAAATTGCATTGGTTAAATGGGTTTCATTCTCATTTTTTTTAAATAACTTTTTCATTTGCTGCTGCGACTTTATACATATTTCTCGCATATCTCACACTGGTCCTTCTTCGGTTTCTGGAACGCATTGAACTCACTATTAAAAACATCTGAGTACTGACGCAAAGTGGCAGATGTTTTGGTGTTGTCTTCTTTCAGCTATTCTATATAGAGCCTATACATTTTAGCAATGGAAAGGTTGCTATCCAAGTATAGTTTTTTAGACGATTTTTGGGTATAATGAGACTCGACTACTGGAAAACTTAGTACGTGGTCTCGAACCGTTTCAATAATCTCTGAAGAAAATTTATTTACCCTTTTTACATGTTTTCCTCGCATATCTGCCACCATTGCACCTCCTTCATGAAGTTTTTTACACGCATTAGATACCATTTTGTCAGAGATTCCCAATGTCTATAAACATCTTTTGAAAAACACGCTTGTCAGAAATATCACAATCATCATTCACAATTTTTAGGAAATATTGTCGTGAGACGGTTCGCCTAGAATATGGCATCGGAAGCTCTTATTTGTTTCTTCAGAACAAATTTTACGTACCAGGTGTTAAAATTTCACTGTTTTTCATAATCTGGTAATTTCCACAAAGCTTCAAATATTTTTTTCGTGCTTCATCGCATACATTTAATTTTATGACAATTCAACCTAAAACCTATTACCATGTAGGTACTTGGCAATCATAACTTAACCTTTTCTAGTTTTATATTCTAAGCCTCATTTATGATTCTTTTTAGTTTTATTGACAGCCCACTGTCAGGCTTTCTCTTGCGTTTTTTGACAATCTTTCCTCAAGGTGTCACCTGTCTTTTGTGATGAATGATTGATTTACCGGATGCATTTCATTTTCGATATCTAGCGAATTTTCCGGTCTCTGTAAAACGTAATATATAGTTATTACCTATCAGGTATTTGTACGTCAATCTCATCGGATATTTCAAATTATAAAAGTATGTATTTTCATACCGAGTTTGGTACTAATTCTTCCAAATTAGTAGCATCCGAAGTATCAGAGAATATCCCTGTCTTGTCATCAAGGTGCATCATAGGCGACGGTGTATCTTGCCTTTCAAAATTAAAACGTCTTATATTTTTTTGTAATGAGATTGTTCGATTTACTAATGTACTTACTAGAATCCACTATGGGCAAAGATCCTCCGCTTACCATTTCCATTATTATTTTTGTTCTGTTAGATATCATTTTGATGTTACATCGTATAGTATAATATTATATTCCCTTGATTATTGCAGTGATACGTACGCACTTCAAGAAATGTCAATCAACAAGTTTTGCGCCATAGACATAATACTTCCGGTGAAGACAGACGTATGTCTGACTTACGGCCGGTACATAAAAATGTTATCCCACGAAAACGGCAGTAATTCAACTTACTTCTGTAATACATGGCAAAAATAATAGTATTTGAGATACGACTATTTTTAAATTGAATTTAAAGACAATCTATTTATGATAGAGTTACCACTGTCTCACAGAAAGATTTTTTTCAGAAAATTTCTGCATACGAAAGTGGACCTAACTCAAAAACCCAAAAATGAAATCATGTTGACTTTGAAGTCCTTGAGATAGGGTTTGCTCTTTCTTCTTCGCGTGAGGATATATTCTACTAATTTATTTTTCTTTTTCTTGTCGTTGGTCATTTCTCCGTTTTCATTTACTGGTCATACCCGCGCGTCTGTTTTTTATGTATAAAGTTTGGCATCACTTTGTTCATTATGATATGACTCAAGGAACCAGGTAGAAGTTACCTGGACTTCAAAGTCAACATGAATAATAAGAGTTTTATTGGTAGGTAAAACTCCTTTCATTATTCGAATTTGACTTTGAAGTCCTTGAGATATCTGTTTGTTATCACCTGGTGTTGGGTATGCCAAATTCCTGTATGTGACAATGATTCATTGACGAGGTATAGACCATCGTGACTTTCCATGTATATGTTGAATAGAGAAGTTAATGGGTTCTTTTCCCCTTCTGATGGTGGTGTATCCATCGTTCTCTGGTAGTTGTCGTGAAATGTCGACTCACTACGCTAGTTACCTCTCTTTAAAATATCATCTATTGGGTATATTTACAGTTTAAGGAAGCCACCACTGAGCGGACACTGCCTGGTGGTTCTTGTACCCCTGCTTCCAACAGTACTGACCATATCCAATTCCCTATAACTGTCCTGGTGGTTGGTTTTGGTGATCCTCTTGAAGATATAAATAATTCCGAAATATACCGACCTTCCCCTCTCTTTGGGTTTGACCAGCGCTCAAAATGGAAAAGATTACAAACCGGAGCGCTCGAAAATTAATATGGTTATCAAATTTTATGTGTATTTTATAAACATAAGTGTGCTAGATTTTTTTTTTTTTTTTTTTTTTTATTATATGGCATATCTAGCTCGGACGGTCAAATTATTTTGTCCACGAGACGGGGCGATAACTTTACAGATTTCACGAACCAGAACGGCGCTCCGGTGCGTTCCGGTCCATTTCGACCCCTGGGTTTGACATGCAGACGAGTTTCCGTAACCAGAATACTGGGTCGATGTTTTGACACGTGGAAGCGCTTAGCTTCCATTCCGATTGACGATGCTTGGCGGTATCTGTATTTGAGCCAAACATTGGCCATACAATTTGTGGCCACTTTTTTCCACTAATCCATTGTCTACTATTACTGAGTAGTGTGAGGTCATGAACCCTTCGTCCCGATGCGAGAAGCAGCCGAGTAGGTGGCTGTCCTGCGAGAGGTTTCGAATAGGTTGTACTCCACCGGTGTTGTTTTCCTAAGATGATTTCATATTTTCAGTTATCATAACCGAAATTTCCTGTAACATATTGTGTTGTACTACCACGTTGATGCTGATATCTACAATGATAATCGGTTTGCAAAATGTGGCTATGGCTGACTTATGCACCAGGATGGTTATGTACGACAAACCCTCCATGTTGTGCATGTAGCCTAGGTATTGTTTCCAGCTTGGTGCCACTAGTGAGTACTTCCCTCTTGCTGAGTTCAGGTGCGCTAGGACTCGTGAAAGGATGTTTGGTGGGGGAAATATCCACGCCAATCTAAAGTCCTACACTCGGCTGAAGGCGTCGTGAAATAGCGCGCCACTGTCTGTAACGTCTCGCCATTTGTTCCAAGCTGGTTTATTTTTAGAGTCGAAGGCCGCCATCTGGAAGTAAGAAGTGCCCTTGACACATACGTTGCAATGACATGTGCTGTTTCGCTTGCGAAAAAATCCACCTCGGGAACACCCCATCTTTGAAACAGGGGGGTGGTTGCGGTGTTGATGAGGTGCCATTCGGGAATGAGTTGTCTGCGGGAGAGATGATCTGCCACGCAGTTGTAATTTCTGCGGAAGTATTGTGCAGTAAACGTGATGTTGGTTCGACTGGTAAATACTAGTATCTGTCGGCATAGGTTTGGGAGGGTGACAGATTTTGTGCCGCCCTCGTTGTTGATGTATGCCACCACTGTTTTGTTGTCTGTCTGCAGAAGCAGATCTGATCCTATGATTGATTGTATCTGAGATTGAATTGCAAACATCTCCTTCCTGTTGGAATGCCATGCCATGCTAACTGGTCTTGTTTCCACGTACCTGATAGGTGTGTTAATTCAGTTGGGCTACCTAGCCTGTGTCAGACGCGTCTGTCGTCAGGAGGTGATTGATGTGTGTCAACTCTGAGGAGCCTATCACCTGGAGCCACCACATGATGTCCTGTTAGGCCTGTGGTGGGATTGTCGTCTATTGGCGAGAATGGGACCTCGACAATTTTGATGACTGGAGCTTTGTAGCCGTCGGCAATGCAATCTTCCTCGTGGAGGTAGGATGCGAAGTTAAGTCGCCCCAGAAGGGATTGAACATGTGCCTACCTGAGGGACCAACTGCCTTTTTGTAACTGCGTTGTGTCAAATCTGAGGATCCTATCGCCTAGGGCCACCACAAGATGTCCCGTTGGGCCTGTGGTGGGATTGTCATCAATTAGCGAGGATGGGACCTCGGCCATATTGATGACTGGAGCTTTGTAGCCGTCGGCAATACAACCTTCCTCGTGGAGGTAGGATGTAAAGTTGAGTCGCCCCAGAAGGGATTGGATATGTGCCTGTCTGAGGGACCAACTGCCTTTTCCTGCGTTATGTCAACTCTGAGGATCCTATCGCCTACAGCCACCACATGATGTCCCGTTGGGCCTGTGGTGGGATTGTCATCAATTGGCGAGGATGGGACCTCGACCATATTGATGACTGGAGCGTTGTAGCCGTCGGCAATGCAACCTTCCTCATGGAGGTAGGATGTGAGGTTGAGTCGCCCCAGAAGGGATTGGATATGTGCCTGTCTGGGGGACCAACTGCCTTTTTGTACCTGCATTAGCAGCTGATGGTGACGGAGTGCTACACACTTCTCCGGCGACAGAAACCCCCGCTTGTTGTGTGTGTCCTACGTGATGTCCAGGGACCCTCATTGTTGGCTTGGGTTCAGACAGGATCTTTTAATATTTATAAACCATCCTAAAGACTGTAGGAAGGTTATCCTGTATTCCACCTGAATCGAGACTGTTTCTCGGATTGGTTGGCTACTAAGAAGTCGTCTAGGTAAGTGAATATTCTCAGCCATTCTTTCGTAGGCGTTCGGCGACCCAATCGGTCAGGGATGCCAACATAATTGGAGCGGTTGGCAGCACGAACGGGAGTCACGTGAATCGTAGGAGCTCCCCTTGGTAGGGTAGTCGAACGAATCGACGATGTTGAGAAGCCATTGGTACCTGGAGGGACGCCTGGCTTAGATCTATTATTACTAGCCAGTCTTCTGTTTGTAAGACGGCTGGAACCTCGTAATGGTGAATTAGTTTGAATGGCCTTGGCTGTAGGAACGCATTCAAACGCTTTCGGCTGAAAACAGGGCATAGGGCCCCGTCTTCTTTCTTGATCAGAAACAGGGTAAAGAGAAAAACCAGGGGTTTGACCCGCTTCTTCTAGAACCCCTGAGTTCTTTAAGTCCTCGATCTGGAGAGTGACCGCTGCTGATTGTTGCGTTTGAAAATCTTTCCGTAAAAGTAAAGAAGGACTTACCAATGGTGGTATCCGCACAAAAGGTATGCGGGCTACGGCTATTATTTTTACCAATTGTTTTGAGGATTAGTTGCCCAATCCACTAACCCTTGCATACCCTTTCAGAAGCTGTCCCGTTGGGAAAAAATCGCATTCTGGAGGGCCGCGATGGTCCTTTTCGTCAGATGGTTAGCTGATCACGAGTGGTCGCACCGACGCAACTTGTCATTTAGACCTAACTCTACGACCGTAGGGGCCGCCAAGAATTGTTTTTTGGGCGTTGTGCCACTCCTTGCCGGTCCCCCTGCTGAAATAAGGTACGTAACGAGGATACCTCAAACATCAGCATCTTAATCGACGCTGGTACGTTGAACTTTTCCTCCTGTAGCAGTTCTGCTGCGCCGTCTGGTGTCCATTGCTTTTAGAATATCCTCCTCACGGTCATTCAGATGTTGCGCCATAATCACTGATCACTTAACGTTCACTTAACTATCACTTAACGTTCGTCCAAGATAATTATTTTGATAGTTAGAATGAACTGTCAGAAGCAACACGTAAACAAAGTAAGAAGTCAAATCCATGAACAAAGTGATGCCAAACTTTATACATAAAAAACAGACGCGCGGGTATGACCAGTAAATGAAAACGGAGAAATGACCAACGACAAGAAAAAGAAAAATAAATTAGTAGAATATATCCTCACGCGAAGAAGAAAGAGCAAACCCTATCTCAAGGACTTCAAAGTCAAATTCGAATAATGGGAGTTACTTCCGTCTTACATGGAGCAGTCGATAATAATAATATGTATTCTAACTGGACCCCATATCCTGCAGCGAACCCTCCGCGTCAGGATTTTTCAACCTGACATTAAAAATATTTAATAGCTCCGAAACAATGCACCGCTGCGGACGACTTTTTTTGCTATTAATAAAATAATGTGAAAAGTGCATTAGCAAACTAACCAAGAACTCAGTAAATAGATTTTTGTTTGCTTCATTATATCTGGCGTAGAAATCATTTAAAAGTGGAGACATGGCGAACTTTTTTTTTGTCATTTTTCCTTTTTTTCCTAAGCTCCATTTTTTTATGAATGCCTTCTCTTTGTCGTTTTATATCAGTGAATGCATTAATGGTCCTTGGATTGATTTATTCACTCAAGTTTTTAAAAATTTCAACCAAATAGACAAGTTTAACAACAAAATTATCGTTCCTAAACAAATTTGCCTCAAATTTCAACATTATGATTAATTTGACCCTTTTATTTCATTTTTTACGAGATAGCCATTGCGCTTCACAATAGTATAGAAGAGAGGGATTATAAAATTAGTCTTCATATTTGCAGAAAGTTTGCAAACCTTTTATAGGACTGTTTTTTGTCTAGTTTATAACTATCGGCCGTTTTATAAACTGTGCATTGGCAAACTGCAAATCTGTGGCTACATTAATTTTGTTAAACTTTTCGCGCCTCTCTTTGCAATACCCCGCGCCTCCCAATTTAGAAATCGCTGTGTTAAGTAATTAACGTCACCTTTTTTAAGACATGGGGACTATTTTTTTTTGCTTCTCTTCTTATGGTGTTGTTTTTCTTCTATTGGCAACTTTTTTTCCAATCTCTCAAAATTACAGTATTTTGGGCGTACTATATCGTACATAGTACGCAGACGAAAATTATAGTACAAATACTATAATTATAGTACGGTTGGCAACACTGACACCAAGCGTGTACGCGTCGCTTCCACCGCCCCCCACCTATTCGACTCCCCTCTTTGGCCACCCAGCCAGTGTTCATTATTTATTGGTGTTGCCACTATGGTTGAATGCCACAGAGAATGTTTCTCTTTGTGACGTATCTCGTTAAAGTAGGTATGTTATATTTTGACACATCATAACGTTTATAATATTATAATCAGCGCTCGAAATGGACTGGAACGCACCGGAGCGCCGTTGTGGTTCGTGGAATTCCAAAATATACCGTTCCGGCTCGTGGATTCATTTAAAATTGCGTTGCGGTTCGTTAGATTGAGATATTTATGTGTGAATGTATCTTTTAAAGTTTTTCTCAAAATTAAAAATTAACGAAGTTATGTCATGCCGGGCGTGCAAGGGTTAAAAATAAAATTTATGACATCCCTAAATTTCTTTCAATTTTCTTTTTGTGTCGATACATCCGTGTCTAAATGCATTGTCTAAACACTCCAAATAATTGCATACTTACATAAAAAAAAGTAACTACAGCTGCAAGCTACAAAAGAATTGTGCCTTTGCTGACATTGTTTGAAAACCTTTGGTACTTAAATAACTTAAATTCAATAAAAAATAAAGTTGGCACCTACATATTTGTATAATAATTTCTAAAGTATGAAACATCTCAGTACAGTCTCGCTTTTACCTTTGACTGGTATGCATTGCGAATTTACTTACCTACTAATTTATTACTTATATTTTATTGTGAGTGATAAAACTTATTTATTTTCATCGCCATCTAATCGCCGTGTTAATTTTATACCCACGTCTATTTTTGCGGGCAAAATTTTCGGTGGTAAAATTAATATGATAAAATTTGGTAATTTAAATCGTACAATTCCGCTAAAATCTACTTATTAGTGATAATCGCTTGTTTTTTAAAACATTTTGTATTATTTAAATTTGTTCTCTTAAAATTTGGTTAAACATCTCAGCAGGCGATACCTTTCTATATTATATTACATATAAGTATATTTTTTGTCGTTGGTATCCAAACTGATGTAACATATTATAATGCTGTTGACCAGTGGCCACAAGCAGAATTTTTTCGTTTTGAAAATGATAAATATGAGTGGATATTTATAAATTTTATGAAGGTTTAATTAAGTAGTAGGTACTTCGTGTAAATCTGCTAAAACATTAAGAATTCACTCCGATAAGCATTTAAGATCGACAATACAGTTGAAACAGGGTTTTCTGATTCAATGTCATTTCGACAATTGAGTCGCTTAGAATCATAACTCACATATTCCAAAAATCAAGTTTTGAGATAATCGCTAAAAACCAACAGAGCACTATTTTTTGTAATTAGAAGAACAGTATTGAACCCCCTAGAATATTAATGAGTGAGAGAGTCGAATAACTTTTTTTTTAAAAATATATATATCTAATACTCCTAACGTTGCAGACATACAGCATACTATGAGAAATAGAGCTCCCCGATTGGTTAGGAAGGCGTTGGTGACAAAACTCTATTCTTTGAAATATACGACATATTACACCAACAATGAACTTTGTCAACGATTTTCACATGGTTTAAATTGACTTTTAATACTCAACTATTTTTCGGTATATAGATTAATTCATTTAGAATCACTTGGCATATTTAACTAAAAAACGACAAAATTGCAATATGTGAGTTATGATTCTAAGCGACTCAATTGACTCGGCGTGTTAAAAAATATTTATGACGTGTCGTAAACCCTTATTTTTACAATAAATAATAAATGAATGCACCATTATGCCATTTTCCTACGAAAATATTTTTGGTATGAAACTATTGAATAGCCTACCAAGGGACGTTTCTATTGTGGTATAATTACATACGTTGTAACTTGCTACTTTAAAAATAATAGAAATAATAGATACCTACTATGTAGAGAACTTTTAGTTAATTTTTGTTTGTAAATTTGTTTTAAAAAAAAGGAATATCCTCCAATAAAATTTTATTACTATCATAATAATAAATTATTGTTCTGTATTATCATTATTCATCACCGTGGCAATAATAATGACTATAATGAGACTAGGTAAGGACAAACATCACAAATTGAATCGTTTAGCTTAAAATACACTCACAAATTAGGTAGGTACGTGTTCAGTGCGGACAACAAATAATTTTAGATGGTAGTCATAGATTAAATAAATACGGTGGTAAGTTCTTTAATCTGAGGTGGTAAGTGTACGTATATTACAATAATGGTAACCAAAGCATCATCATTGTAACATATAGGTCATGGTCTCCACAACGAGGGGCTGAGAGGGCTCTAGCCTGGGAGCCCGTGCTCAGGAGGAGCCCGGCGAGGCGAATCGACCAGATAAGTGAGATAAACACACATCACAAATTTGCTTTAATAGTAAAAAAAAGAATTTTCTTACAATACTATTATTTATAGTTATGTGGTTATACGAAACAATTCTTAATTGTTTATCAATACTCGACATCTCCATAATTCGTATGGATGTTTTAAAATATACAATAAAACACTAAATATACAGATTATTGTTACCCCGTACATACTGCCTTTATTCTTAGCGATAAGAAGGGGGCCCCACCAAAGATCCTAGCCTAGGGGCCAGCTTCACGATGTGGGGCCTATGGTATAGGTATATACATACACTACAATATTAGTCCTTATAATGTTGAATATAGGTAGGTACCTACTGATTAATGACAATTTTATATTATTCTATAGGAATCGTGTTTAGCAACTCGAGTTGCACCTTACGTCATGTTTTATCTTATATAATTAGTGATACTTCTTCTTCTACCCTGTCATGTCCTAATATTGGGGCATAGGGCAAGCATTGGTGCCACTTCCCCCGGTCCATCGCCATGCGCCTCCCGCCATGTCAGACCTGCAGCAAATAGGTCGCTTTTGTAGCACCGCTGCAGGGTGAGGGAGAGGCGGCCACGGCGATGGAACCCTTGAGGCTGTGCCACAAGGGTACGAAGTGCCGCACTCTTTGGCGGCATCCGGAATACGTGTCCCAGCCACGTAAATCGTCTCTTCGTGATAACTTCAATCACCGAAGGCTGCTGTGCTCGCGAACTCGGGTATTTGTAACGCGGTCGTACCAATGTACCCCTAAGATTCGGCGGAGACATCGATTCTCAAAGCTCAAAAGCCGATAATTAATGATACACCATTGGTAATTTAAAATGCTATAATTACGTAGTTTGGTGATGATGGCTTGAAGCTTTTCTTAGAAGTAGGTATGGCCTAATGGCCCTTATGGTGGAGAAGGTTCAAAAGAAATCTTTGAGGATCTTTGTTTGAAGCTGTGTGGATGCCATCCATGGCTTTATCCGATTGATTTATCTTAAGAACGCTTACACACTGTGTTCAACCAAATCGCTTCGGATATTGGTATATTCCTCCTGCGTGAGAACGAGTTTATGTGAACGATTTATAAATTCTTTGTTTTATAACTTCTTAAATAATTAAATGGCGTAGTTAGCTCTATCGGTGTACAGATATGTACTGTATAAATTTTGTATTTACTCGTCTCTGTATAGGTACTTACTATTTTTTCTAATAGTTGCTGCATCTATTTCTTTATTTTTAAACACTATTTTAATACTATTTCTTTGATTTTTTTAAAAATATTCTGTGCTCGTCTTGAATCTATAATCTGTAAAATTTGTTATATGTAAATTAATTTTTAATTTGAATCTTTATGGTAGGTATGTGGATATGTTGTTTTTTAAGTTTAATTAATTAACAAACTGAACTATCCCAAATGAGACAGTAATATAAGTTATAAGCAGTGACGAGTGGTGGTAGAAGTAACATGCCTGCTGATTATGGGTGGTAGATAAAGTAAGAGTAAAGAATAATACAATTCTTGACGGTATACTTTGCTGAGACGAGGTTCTTTCGCCTGCGGCGCTGACAATCCTTGCCCACTTGCTCAATATACATCCACGTAAGAAGTTCAAAGTTTATTGTTGCATTTATACATCCAACGTACGTACGTATGTAAAGAAAAAAATTAAGCATACCGTTTTTTCGGAAAATTATAGAGCGTTCCTGTTCGTGAAATTTTCCATTTCGAGCACTGATTATAATTATGGAGAATTAAAAGGTCGTAGGTACCATAATGTTGAGACGGACATAACCTTACCTAATTTCAATTAAGATCATATTATTAAAGCTTCTCCTTTCTTTTGCTCTACGAAGGACGTAAATTCATGTAGGTACCTATTTCCTGATTTACATGTTTATTTTGATATTTCGTTTCCAGTGACATTGAAAATCACAACGTCAAAATGAATGAGTAGGTAAGTACCCACCTATTGCTTACGGAAAGAACACGGATTTTGCGAGATACCAATTTATAAACAATACTTAATACTCTGTTATCTAAAGTTAAATTAATTACTAATGGTAATGGTTTATATTGGTTTGTAATGAATAAATAACTAAGTACTTACATAAAAATTAATGTTATTAAAGGTACCTACCTACTGTGTTTAATTTGTTTAATCTTGTTTTACAGTGTAATAATATTATATGGTTTCGCATTTATGTGATGTTATTTTCTACGAAACATAACTATATCATATTATCCTAAATCAATCGAATATTACTGGTATTATTCACAAACATAACCAAGAAAAATAATGATTTCGTTTGACATTTTACTTTTGACGTTTCATCTCGTACCATAGACATCGATTTTCTGGGTTTTGGCGGTGTTGCCAACAGGTCACTCGCGAGTTAAAAGTTGGGTGGGAATTAATAGGACAATGCAATAAACAAAATTCACAAAAAAAAATAACTTTAACATTTGGAAAGTAGTTTTCACATATATTAAATGATTTCACAAATAAATAGATGAAATCAAATAAAATAGTTTGTTTCACAAAACAAAAATCATAAATCACTCATTGTAAATATAAATTCACTCAATTTTGACAACTGCACACATTTGTAAAATTGTTTTCACCGACAAATAATATATCGCACAAAGAAAAGGTTGAAATTCACAAATCGTCCCCTTATTGCAGAACTAGCCTAACTGATTTTTTGTGATTTTTTTTTATTTGACAGAAAAATTCCTTTTTTGATTCTCTATTTGTAGTCAGAACAGGCGTATCTGAATTATCAATATAAAAAAAGTTATCAGCTTAGATCATTCCAAGCCTAAATTAAATCTTAAAAATATTTTGGAACTAAATTAGCCTAACTGATGTTAAGCTAGTTCTGCACGCAAAAGTACACCTACACGTTGGCAATATCGCCTCTTTCTATTGCAGTTAGGATTTATTTGTACTAGTTCGCTGTCAATGTCAACTGCCAACGTAATTACGCTGATGCTATAATTACCGACAAGTATTGCAATTATTTTATGGACTATCTAGTGGCTCCTTCCACATCTAATTCGGTTGATGATGATGAGATAGTTAACACATTTTCTACCGAAATCATCAGTGGCATGACTGGAGATCAATTAACACCAAATCGATTGATCCCGCTGACTCCAAATAACGAAGGAGAAATCAGTGCCACAGTGGCCCACTTTACATTAGAACAACGAGGTAATTATGAGTTTTATTGTTCACTTTTACAACAAAAATAAACACTTTCTTGACTGAAATAAGAACTGCAATTTGCTTCTATCCCGCACATTAGCTCAATGATGTATATATTTTCAGACTCTGTAACCATCGACAAGGTTTGCAATAATTTTATGGATGATCAAGAGGTTCTTTCGACATCTGATTCTTTTGATAATGATGGGAAAGTGGACCCATTTTCTACCGACAGTGGATCAGACTATGAACCACCACAGCATTCACTATTATCACACAGTGATGAAAACTCATCAAATGGTATTGGTAATATTGTAAATCGACTTTCAGCACCTGTCCTAGAGGTGATTAACTCAAGTCAAGCAGGAAAAAAAAGACTAGGAAAAGACATCGTAATTAGGGAATCCAATCCCGGGATCCCGAATCCCGGGATCCCGGGATCCCGAGCTATTTTCGATACCTATGAATCCCGGGATTGATAAACATAATCCCGGGATTTCGGGATTGATTTTTTTATCAATTTTTATGGAAAATATAACAGAAAAAATACTTTTAATACAAAATAACTACATTAGAAATAAACTGAGTTTGAATGAAGTTTGATTTATAGCCATGTGTAGGTTGCCGATTCATTTTATTTTTTCACATAGATTATTAAAAATGAGAAAGATTGGTAAAAAAACAATGCTTCGCACTTTTAACAAAGTAATTCCACCATGATATCATACGTTTTACGGCAGTTTCATATTTGGCTGACTAATTAATGAAGCGGAAAGGCCATAAGTACGCCATGATTATTTGCTTTACTATTTTAAATCTCAATGATCTATTCATTATGTCTTTACTATCAGAAATAGCAATCTCATATTAAATTCACATTATTATTTATATTACAATATTATTTACTCCATTAAAATTGTGTATTTCCAAGATTTAACGTATACAATATTAACAATAAATGTCTTAAATAGTATAAATTATACTAGATTTATTTTTGACCGATTTTATCAATGTTATTTGTAAATATAAAAATTTTATATTAACAATGGAAAAAAATCCCAATCCCGGGACCAGTCCCGGGATCCCGGGATTGTCAAATTGTAATCCCGAAATCCCGGGATCAGAATTTTGGCTCGGGATTGGATTCCCTAATCGTAATGAAGCTCTGTGGCGCAGAAATGTAATAAAAAAGCAGCGAAATTCTGAAAACGAAATTTATAAACTGGAAGAACAATGTAATATGTGAGCGTCAAATGAAGGAACCCTCTCCTCAAACATGCAAATTTGGTTGTTCTATAAAAATTACCCAAGAACAGAGGGTTGCAATATTTCATCAGTTTTGGAATTTAGGTGATATAAATCATCAACGTGAACCGCTTCGTTGAATTTAATAAAAAAAAGAACTACAATTGATATAAGTGAAGGTAGAGAAAGAAGTCATCGTAAAATGACTGACAACTCAAATTTTCTTTCAGAACATCTTAACAAGATTAAAATATGCCAATTGTTTTTAAACTCATTGAGCATACGTTATCAAATGGTTAAGACTGCTGCAAAGAATTCATACCACCTTAATTCAAGTACGGTTCCTGATGACAGCAGAGGGTCGCAGAGGATATTTGCGGTAAGCGATCACATGAAGCAAAACGTAAGGGATAACATTAACAGCTTTTCTACAGTAAGCAGCCATTATTGCCGAAAAAAGACCACGAAGCAGTACTTGGATGCAGCATTAAATATAACAAAGATGTTTGACCTATATAAAAAGGACTACGAAGAAAAAAGCTTTACAGTAGCCATTGCTTCCTACATATAGAGGCATATTTTGTAATGAATTTTATTATTCTTTACTCCGAAGAAGGACCAGTGTGACTTTTTCTTGAAATATGAGCAGAGCAGTAATGAAGAAAAAGATATTATGAAAGCAGAATATGATACTCATCTAAAAAATTTAAAAAAATACCCGAAAGTTAAAATAAATGTCAAGGAGCAGGCAAACTTAAATAAAACGTTCCTATTGCGCAACAACAAGTCTTACAAATCCCAGAGCAGAAGCCGCACAACTATACTATAAACATAAACGAAAGTATGCCACATATAATCTCAGTATTTATGATCTAGGATCACAACATGGCCATTGTTTTATGTGGCATGAATCAATTGGAATGAGAGGAGTGTGTGAAATTTGGAAGCTGTGTCTTTGATTTCATCAAACAACAGGTATCGGAAGGGATAAAAGAATTCATATTTTTTTCAGATAATCGTGCTGGAAAAAATGGTATCCATTTCATGTACTGTATGTACATGTTCTGTGTGGCCAATTTCTCTTGTATAATAACACATATCTTTTCAGAAAAAGGTCACACGCAGAATGAAGTTGATTCGATTCATGGTGTTATTAAAAGGGCTGCCAAGAAAATACCAGTATATACACCGAGCTAGTGGTATTCAATAACACGACAGCATGTAGGAAGAGACCCTACGCCTACATTGCTTGAAATCAACAACCAAAAATTGGGATAAGGATGAACGTGGAATCAAATTTTCTTGGCAAAAGATAAAACGAATCTCAGTAATGCCAGAAAATCCACACACACTCCAAATCGAGTACAACTTTGAAGATTCGCCTGCACCAGTTAATACAGCTGAGCGTAGTCGTGGACCACTAATTTAAAAGATAACTGACTTCAAATTGATGCCAGTAAGAAGTTCGGTCATACCAATAGCTAAGCTAAAACATTGTGACCTAATGTATCTTTGCCGGGAGAAAATAATTCCTGTTGACTACCATTCCTTCTATACAGGATTGATCACCTCACCACAAGAAGTGAATAGGGATGAAACCGACAGTGATTAAATTATAAATAATGCTTATGAGTAATAGGTTTTATTGCCTTTTCATTTATATAACTTCTTGAACTTTAACTTTCATTAATAACTACAGTATATTATAAGTACCTATGTTCATTGAAGTGTTTGGTAGATTTTGTGAATAAAAAAACTATGTCGTGAGATTTAATTTTTATTTTGTAGTGCTATACTCATTCTAGATTCTTCGGAAGAGACAGTTGCTGCTGTGGTTGAACGAGTAAGCAAACTTTCAAAGGAAACGTTGGATCTTATGAAGCTGCGTAGGAGTACAAAAAGCGAGCAACAAGTTGAAAATGATCTCGAGTACTCCACGCTGTGCAAAACTCTACGTAAAAACATACGAGAAGATCTTCGTAAGTTCAATATGAACCTTGTTGAATCAATTGTTGCGTCAGGAAGGAGCTTACATAAGAACAAGCAGCATCTGTCAATAGGGAGACGGCAGATCACGACACTAAAAGCGCAAGATGGAAGTATCGTGCGTAACTGGGATCATCTACTGGATACTGTTGTAGAGTTTTACAGCGCTCTATACAAAGATGACACTGACATCAATTCAGATCTTCCGGTGAACGGAGAATATGGAGATCCTCTTCCCGAGGTTACTACCACAGAGGTGGAATATGCTATAATGTGCATGAAGAGTGGGAAAGCCCCGGGAGAAGATGGGCTGACTATCGATGTTCTCAAACGGGCCGGGAAGACGGTGAGCGAAGTGCTCGCACGTCTGTTCACGTCTTGTCTGCACGAAGAGAACATCCCAGAGTCATGGAAAAATGCCTCCATTATTATTCTCCATAAGAAAGGAGACACTGAAGATCTGAAAAACTATCGACCAATTAGTCTACTGCCAATTCTGTATAAGGTTTTCACGAAAATACTCTCAAACCGTCTCGAAACAGTTCTAGACGAGAACCAACCAAGAGAGCAAGCCGGATTCAGAAGAGGCTACAGTACTATGGATCATATACAGGTCGTCAGGGAAATCATAGAGCGCTACCAGGAATACAAACTGCCATTATATCTTGGTTTTATAGACTATGAAAAGGCGTTTGATTCCATCAAAAAATTCTCAATTATAGACGCCCTTAGCAACCAAGGAATTTCAAGACGCTACATAAACATATTGAACAGTATATACAGTGATGCCACAGCATGCGTGAAACTCCACAAACGGACGTGTAAATTCCCCATTAACAAAGGTGTCCGGCAAGGTGATACCATTTCACCTAAACTATTCACCGCTACTCTTGAGGACTTATTTAGGAAACTTGATTGGGAGGAAAAAGGTGTTCCAATTAATGGAGAGCACCTCAGTCACCTGCGCTTTGCAGATGATATTGTTATACTCTCACAAGACCCGAAAGACCTCCAAGGTAGAATGCAAGAACTCGCGGATGTCAGTCAAACGGTCGGTCTAAAGATAAATGTCTCAAAGACAAAAGTGATGAGTAACTGTTTTTCGGACCCTGCGATTATCTGTATTTCTGGCACCCAACTCGAGCAAGTCAGCAGCTACGTCTATCTCGGACAGCAGGTGTCCATAGACGGAAGCATGCACGATGAAATTGCTCGAAGAACAAAGCTGGGATGGAGTGCTTTCGGACGTCTAAATAGTATCTTCAAGAGTGACCTACCATTATGTCTTAAGCGTAGGGTGTTCAACCAATGTGTGCTACCCGTGCTCACGTATGGCTGCGAGACGTGGACCCTTAACACGAGAGATGTCCAAAGATTAAGAGTCACACAGCGAGGCATGGAGAGGTGCATGTTGGGCATCACGCGAAAGGACCGCAAGAGAAACGAATGGGTTAGGAAGCAGACAAGAGTACGCGATGTAATAGACGTTGCCAAACAGCTGAAATGGAGATGGGCGGGGCACATTGCTCGCCGAAAGGACGGCCGCTGGACAAATGCCGTCATCCAATGGTACCCAAGGGGTACGAAACGGCCACAGGGTCGCCCTAAAAGCCGCTGGATTGACGAACTGGTAAAGTTCGGCGGAAATACGTGGCAGCGAATGACACAGGACCGAGAGAGTTGGAGAAAGCTTGGGGAGGCCTTCATCCAGCAGTGGATTGACCCCGGCTGATGATGATACAAATTTAGCCTAACTTCCTAATGCGCTTAAAGTACCATTTTTTATTGCCTTATGTTCGCATTCAAATACCTTAACTCAATTTAGATAGTTCTGATCTGAATTATTGTAGTACAAACATATCCTAATAGTTATGCAGAACAAGCTTAACTCAAATAAGATAGTTCTGATTTCAAATACTGTAGTGCAAAAGTAGCCTATCTGCATAAAATATGTGACGGAATATACTTTTTTGTATTTTTTTTCCACATAAACAAAGCATTTAACCAATGCATTATCATATATTTAAATCAATTTTTTTGTATTTACAGTTTTCAAATTAATGACGAAATAAAGTTTAAAAGTGCTCTCCTGTAAAATGTCTAAAAATCAGTTAGGCTAGTTCTGCAATAAGGGGACGAAATGTCAAACTAATAATAATGGTAGCAGCAATACAATTTATTAGAAGGCAATCGCAAAAATGATGCTTAGGTGTCAATATAATTAATGTTTAACGCAGTAATATAAATATGTGTATATTCGTGCTGCTATCGTTCATATATTATTTGATGTAAATCTACAACCAAATAACACCACCTAGGTATATCTTTTTCGGTTCATCGATATAAATTTTGATGCCGTCTTGAGATTGTATAAGTATCATTTTTGAACTAAACCTAACCTAACCTAACCCAACCTAACCTACCCCAACCTAATATTAGGTACCTAATAATAGAATCTTAGATTGTGATAATGAAGTATTAAAATCTATGAGCATTTCAAATTTTAAATTAACAATTATTGGATCGAAAAACCTATGCGCCGACAGAAAAGGGTATTTATTATAATTGTCTACTGGAATAAACTGTTTTCGTAAAAAAAATCATAAAAGCTCATGACGGCATCTGCGGCACAATTACCTAAGTTTTAATTAACGTCACTTTCTAAATAGGTATTTATAGTATTATTTAAATCTGAAAGTAGGTACTTACCTAATACATACCTACTTATGTTTTGCCAAAATATTGTTTAAAATCATTAAACCTAATTTGCATAGTGTTTGTATTCTTTTACGATTAATTGGTTACAATAGTATATTGATATGTGAAGACTACTTTTTCTTTAGTGCAAATCGATCATTTGAGTGTTGTAGTTGATTTGTGAATATCATCCATTTCCGATGTGACGAACATCTTTTTAAATGTTGTCAGCGCTTTGTGAAAACAGTCTATTCAATTGTGCGAATATATTTTCCCCTTTAATTTAATGTAAAGTCCGGAAATAATAATTCCGTTTACACAAATAATTGAATGTTATAAAGGTATCTACGTATCCATATTTTTTAAAAATTTCTGAAAATTAACCGAAGTAAAATTTTCCATTTCGTGTACTGTGACAAATAAAACAATGTACAGACTAGAGCATTAATTTTATCTTCACAAAGTCTTTTATTCAAAACAATAATTTAAATAATTATATTGAAAGCATCGTAATTAATTGCTTATCAGCATTTGAATAGTCCAACTAGGGAAATGTATTGAATGATTGGCAGTGACAAAAAGGATCGTTACTTTGTTGACGGCCCTAGTTATTGCTCCATCCTTATGCTGCTCACAGGACAACGCCACGTTTAAGAAATTTGACGCATTATTTTTGTTTTAATTATTAAAGACTGTCATGTTATATTAACTTGCCACACTAAGGAAAACAAGTTTTACGCTGGCAACTCGGAGAAGGAGGCAAAAAGCAAGATGGCGGTTGGCGACGGAAATGAGTTGCTGTTTTTTGGTGTTGTGATTGGCGAATTTGTACGGAGATAAATTAATAATCGATTAAGGAGACGAGAGGCTGGTGACACGGGGCTTACGTGTGGGGACCTCGAGGCAGGACGGACGTGCATGGGTGGCCTAGATCGGTCCGCTCGAATTGGAGATGGTTTACCGTCGTAAAGATAACGCCCGGACAAAGGCTTGCCGACGTCGGAATTTGGTTCCACCAAGGAGACCTGGATTATCGTAAGCTGTATCGTTCCATTTGTTCCATTATTTATTAATCCCTCTCGCGGGATTGTCAGAGTTTATTTTCTCGTTATTCAGGGTTTGATCCGTTAGCTGCAATTGTTCATTTTCTAACCTGTAATTTACCTGTCAAACTTATCGACAATATATAACTTATATCTTGAACTCAACTTAAACTTTTATTTCGCTCCTAGACTCCCTAATTTATAGCCTTCTCAGATCTAGGGGCTGGCGCCCACCTACCAGCATCCGTGCTGGGTATTATACATTGGTTTATCTTTTAGATATTTACGTTCCGGAGGAATGAAATTTGATAACGGCCGTTGGTACTCAAAAAACCCACGACCGGAGGGTAGTAGTCTTTTATACTGGCTAGCCGGCCTATATATATATCTCCTCTATAAACCTTAACACAAAACCTACGTTACATTTGGCGCCAACAGTGTTTTAGTGGCAGTTTCTTTTATGTTTCTTTTTATCGCTTTTATTACTGCTCACTCTAAACAAGTGCTACTCGTACGTTATTTCATTTCTCCAGATCATTTGCTTACATTGTTCGGATGATCTATCATCCCATATACCACTCTGGCAATCTCGTTCGATAGGCGATTTTTTGTATGTATTGTATTGTATTTTCGTCTTTTGTGTTGTGCAGTGAAGCCATTCTGTCAGATTTTTTTTCTTTCGTACATCGATAGAGCGGCCATTTTGAATACCACCGTCTTCACCTGCATGCGTTGCAGGTTGCATAAGCACAGGCGTTGCGCAATTACGTTACGAGGGAAGAATTGTTGCATTATCGGCGGAATAAAGTAATCATTAACTCGCCAGTCGTTCACAAGTATAGACGTTAAAATTTTCTCTCTTCGCCTGAAATAAAATAATTCTTTTCAAATTATTAACAGTTTATTCGTTATAATTTTTTTTCTACTACTCTTTTCGCAACAAAGTTTTATTTATTAAATTCGGAATTTCTTCAAACTTCATTGGACCTTGTCAGGTTTCTGGCAGCAAGCACGTGGATGGGTGGGAGCTCATATTCTACAAACTAAAGGTATTTCAAATTGTATAACCATCATCTTATTGTTGCTGCTTCATAAATTTTTACCATCGCTTGGCTTCCTGTACCTTTGACTTGTTGAGATATCGCTAATCTGGTTTTCCGTCCATGTTTCAGAATACTAAACGGGAATAGTCATGCTGTGAGGGAATTGTTCGATATTGGTCATGGTGCAAATAACCTATGGAGAAATCGTTATGCTGCTGTGAATAGAAGGCCAGGAACCACAAAAGGAAGTTCGGCAGGATAAAATTGACAAAAGCACATTATTGCATCCCTCTTCTGAAACACAAGGAAAACCAGCTCTGCAATCCCTTGGGATAACCACATGGAGACGCAGATCCCCTGGAGAATACTAAAGATATGTACTTTTTACTAAACATGTGATCTTTTTGTAAAAAAAAAATTATTTTCCCACGAATATTATTGTCGTCATTCAGTACCATGATATTAAAAGTAACATTCATTTATCTAGTTTATCAAATCATTCCCAACTAATTCAAAATTAAATAATCAATTTACATTCATTCTTTTTTCTTTCGGACGTTAATTATTTCAAATCAAGCTTAGTAAACTCAATATCTTTTGTTAGAATTTCGTACCCAGGGTGACAGTGCACTAGGAGTCACATGTGTCAGGGATTGTAAAAAGAATTATTTCCAGTTATACTATCAATCAAAACGAAACTTTGTTGCCAATTTATATGTTATTGATTTAGATTTGAAGAACTAATATATTGGAAAATTAGTGAAGTCTCTTAATTTATTTAACAGAAATATTTATCGACTATTTTAGAAACGTCTGTACATTTATATTTAATTTGTTACTCTGGCGAGTTTTAATTTATTTTCTTTATTGGCTTCTGTTTTGTGTTTTTTTATCTATCACGTATGTTGTACGTAATCCACGTTAAATTTTAATCGACATTATTTATATAATCATTATTTATTTAATCATTTTTTTAAAGCAATTTTACACATTTATATGCGAGTATGCGCCCACGAATAATTATTTTATTGATCCAATGTGGTTTTTTTAGTGTATTTTTATTGTAACATTTTTATATATTCTGGTTTTGTACTAGTCCACAAAACTATTCATTAAACAACGTGATAGCCGTTTTATTTGTATTGCATTCTAATTCCTATTTGTTTTATCGCTATTTATTGCTGGGTGTTGGTATTGTTTAGTTTTTTTTTATATCGTTAGGCGGTTGTGATTACCACAGAGAGGTTAATTTTTTTTTCTGTTCATTTCACTCATAGGAGAGATAACAATTAACAAAGTTGGACGGTTCATTTAGGTACTTCGAGATTATATTTCTTTCTTGACCCTTGCTAGAATTTTTTTTTTACGCCTATTTTTATTAACACACGTTTTAGTAAACATTAATCATTATATTATAAATAGCAAATTTTTTTTTTTCCCATAAATTTCACTAGTGTTGTTCTGGTATTGCTTCTTGTTGCTTTTGGCAGCGTCACTCCGGATGACGTAATCATTACACTCGAGTGGTTGCCGCTCCCTTTTCTATTGTGGTTACAATTGATAACAAGGGGTTTGTAATTGTTCGCCTGCTTGTTATTGACAACCAAATTTCGATTTGGGGGTGACGCTGGCCGAAGGGAATGAGGCATTCCAGTTAGCGTCAGGTACACTACATACACGTCATATAATCACACGACCTTTCGCCAATAACGCTGGACGGCAGCGAACGTCGGATTCTCTGTTTGTTTATAGGTCTCCAACGGATGTTGATATCTTCCGTTCTTCGTTTTCACCCGCGTTAGGTCGACATCTTGCTACTTATTATACCACACACCCTCTTGCACAGCACTCTCTGGGTCAGAGTGAAGAGCGGACACGGTCACACATCACTCACGCAAATTCTGCTGGGCCCATTGTTTGCGTGTAGTGAACAAATAGTTCAGTCTTGTTTTTTTTCTTTTCTTATCTAATTCCGAAATTAAATCCAGTTGTGCTTTTATTTCATTGCAAGTGTAATTAGGTTCTTCCTGTGTTAGCATCTGCCTTGTTATGAACCATAAATATTGCTACCTGATTTTTTTCCTATTGTAAGGAAAGGATTGTACAATCTGTCCTCTAGAATTATAGCTGTTCTCGTTGCAGCTTTCTTTTTTAACCTCCTTATATAACCTGGTAATGTCGAAAAACAACATGGATCTTGACGCGTCGGAATTAATTAATATTCCGATCGATTTCGAAGAGACATGGAACAAACCGGAATTAGAGTTAGCCTTATTAAAAAGAGGGATTACTCCTTCTAAATCATTAGGGGAAATGAGATTGCAAGCCTCAGCTTGGAATGCAAGTTTTGGGCCCAGGCCATCACTTGGACCATTTTATGCAAATATTACACCCCAAGCTCTGTCGCATTGTAATGCTACTCCCAAAGCTACAACTCCTCAGTCAACGAGTAAATAATTAAAAAAATTTCAAATGATTAAAAAATTTATTTCTTCATATGGGATTCCCAAAAATTCTATATACCGCTTTCTATTCTCCACAAGCTAACACTGTGGAGAGATACAATCAATCTGTTAATACTTCTTTAGCAATTTTAGTCGGCAGAGATCATCGCTTATGGGCAAATTGCCTACCCCATGTGCAAGCGGCTCTGAATTCAACTGTTAATCTTTCCACTAAATTTACTCCCTTTTATCTCATGCATGGCAGGGAAATGATATTAGACGGCCGATATCACTTTCCAAGAGACAGCCCACCCAATGTTAAGTTAACCCTTCCGCCTAGCGCTGATCATTCTCAATTTCCGGATATGATTTCCAACTTACCGGAAATTTTTGATATAGTCCAGGAACAATTACTGGAAAACTTTAAAACCAATGCGCAGCGTTACAATCTCAGACGTAAACATGTACAATTCTCACCAGGAGATACGGTGTGGAGGAGAAATTTCGTTCAGTCGAACGCAGCAAGTTACTTCTCACACAAACTCGCACCGCGATTCTTAGAGAACCGCGTTGTCGAGAAAATCTCTCCTACTGTGTACTTGTTAGCTGATATGCAGGGAAAACCTCTCGGTAGATTTCACGTTAAAGATATCTTAAAACAATAGCTACCTTATGAGTAATCTCATTCTGTAGGATAAGCCTTATGCACTTCTGCTAACCACTATGGTGTTTTCTGATGCTTCCAGCATATTATAACTATAAAATTGCCAATTATTATCATTCCATTATTATGTTGATTATTCTCGGATTTTAATTCATTCATTTTAAAGTAACTTTCGTTTAGATACATTTAATCATTGGTCACACCTTTTCTTGTTTTGTAAATAAACCTAGTGGTTTCTTTTAATTTTTTTGTATTAATTAACTTCTAATTTCAAACGCAGGAGTCACTGTAAATTTAGAATCCTATTAATTAATTATCATTTAATTTTTTTACCCTGCTATAAATTCCTTTTTATCATTGAAGTTTTTACTTTATCTTAATCTAATGTTCTTTGAAATCTATTGGCATGGTGGTACACCAGTACAGGAGTACGAATTTCTTTCTTTCTCATTTTTGGTTGGAGGGTATCTCTTGGCTCTGCTAGCCATTCAACTATTATATAAATAGCTATTTGATACATGATTTAATACATATAATATAATTACAACCAGGAGATCTATTATGTCACAAACTGATGAATTGTTTCATCTTACCTTATTTTGCTCTATAAAGTTTTTCCACTCCGATCTCATTATTCAATATGATAACTGGTTTATAAATTATTAACTATCATTTATTATTATTATTTGTCTTTGTTTTAAAGGAATTAGAATGCTGTTTTATTTTGTATTGTTGTTATATATATACACCCCTAATATTATTTTTGATTTTTGATTTTTTTTGCTCCTTTTACAAGCTCGAATTTTACAAGAATGAATTAATATTTACAACATATTTTTTTTACTTATATACAATCATATTAATATCAGTTGTTTTCAACGCTCTTATTTTGTAAATGTTGAACCATTATTCATCTTATTAATTTCATTTCAGCTACTGACTTCTTTCCTGCACATGGCAATACACCCTTGTTCCGGTGAACGTCCATCGCAAAGGTGGTGGTTGCAGACCTTTCGGGAAGGAGGCCTACTCAAATTCATACCACACATCCAGCATCTGGACCTACTTTTGGTAAACAAGCATAGTTCTAAATACTACCGTAGAGCCAGGATGGGAGTTACGGTGCCCCCGGAAGGCGCAACCGCTGCCTTGGCGTTTGGAGGGGCCTGTCAGTTTAGCTACATAGTGATATATTTATAATTACAATTATGTACAATTGTCTAATTAAGTACATCGCGCTGTTGATCGTGTGATCTTTATTTATACCAGCTGCCTTTGTACTTGTTTTTGCGTGACGGTTTTGTTTGCTATTTGGTTTTTATTATTTTATCATATACATTAGAGTTTGGCATTGTTCTCTTATTTTTTTTTATCTTAACTCAATTCGGTTCAGGCTAGATGGATGGTGATCAATGTTTTGTTTTGTCCATCTGCTAGGGATCTGTACCGCTACCAGAACTGAAGGTGATCTGGTAGGGTACCCCTTATTTTTCTCTCTAGCAGTATCTTGATTATTGATTATTCGGTAGCGCTGGTCGGAACGGAAGGTGTTTCCGGCTAAGCCTCCACTGGTAACGGAATCCAGCTGCCTGAGATTCCGTTGCTTCTTTTTGGTTGTATGGTGGGAGGTATGGATTCAACGCGATGCTCTACCGAATGCGGACGTTGTTTCCTACCTCGAAACCCGGTCTTACTGGGTTGGTTTTTTTATGCAGTTTTGTTGGAGAAGGTGCCTGAACCGAAGTGAGAGAAGCCATGCCTTTTGTTTTTTCTTATTTCCTATTACAGGAAAGTGGTCGTTATAATACGTGCTCGTTAGCCTTTTAATCAATTTTTTATTTTTTTTGCAACCTTGACTTGAATGTCAAATCAGTTGCGAACCAGGTGGTTCTTTTTAATTACATTTAGCTTCCGTTGTGTTCATGGCTTCCTTGCCGTTGTTTGCTTTCGCGCGGCGTTCTTTTAGCTTCATGTTTTCTTATGCATCCGGGCCACGCCTCTTTTGGGTTTCCGCCTTGGGCTCGCTCATCCTTGGGTTGGAGACATAGAGCACCAAGGGAGATTGGGCATCGGATGAGGGGTCCGCGTAACGCAATAGTAGATCTTAAATTAGTATACTAAAGTCGTCGATTAATTTTAACTTTACATTTTGTACTAGGAATTCTTTTCTAGCTTAGTTTCCTACTTGTTCGCGTTATTTTATTTGTTGGAGCGCTGCTTGGGACCCGAACCGGGGCTTGGAATTCCATCACACATCATTTGTTTTTTTTACAGGCTCAACAGAGAAACCACGTCACAGCGATTGGTTATTAACCACGTTGTCAGTTCGGTCGGATTGGTCATCTGCCTAGTATTTTGTAGTCATGTTTTAGTAGTTTTTCCTTTAAATATTCGGACGGTGCTTGACGCACAGTATTTATTACTTTCCGACCGACCGGCCCTCACGCAAAACCAAATTGGCAATTATTGTATATACATTATTATTTTATGATTGAACCAGGTTGGTAGAATGCTCTATTTTTACATACTGTCTCTTTTATACATAAAATGTTGTGGTGATATATAGCTCACCCCAGCGTATATTATTATATTATTATTATCCAATGTGCATTATTAATCTACCAACTATTTATGGTCAATGCTAATAAATGATTTAAAATTTATCCTTTCTTAAAAATCGATCAAATGAAAATTCATTCAAAGTTATTTAATCAATTTAAATTCATTCCTTTTCTTTCTAAATTTGCTAAATCTATTTTTTGATGCACGCCTAAGCCTTCAGCTTGAATTATAATTTAAATAATAGGGGTTGTATTTGTCTTTTGTTCTTGTTACTAGTCTCGTTTCAATTTTATGTTTATATTTTATGTATATGTTTGTGTAACATGTTTTGAATATTGAATTCTTATAATTATTTTTTCTTTTTGCACGGATCAAACAAAATAACTGTATCTTCATAGTTTATCGAATTAGTAGTGGAACGGAGTAGGTAGGGAAGACCAGTGTCGACTACTAGACCTTTAGGACTAACCCCGGATCGCCTTACTCATGTTTTACTACGCATACGCAACACCCACTCTGCCACTATAATACCAGAGTGCGAATTCCATTTCTGCGCCCTCTTCGACCCTCGACATACCGCTCCTGGCTGCCCATAGTCCATCGCAGGCCGCGAGGCGAAATCCAAACCTGGGTCTGGATTTCTTTTTTCCAACCAAGGGGACAATGTCATGTTATATTAACTTGCCACACTAAGGAAAACAAGTTTTACGCTGGCAACTCGGAGAAGGAGGCAAAAAGCAAGATGGCGGTTGGCGACGGAAATGAGTTGCTGTTTTTTGGTGTTGTGATTGGCGAATTTGTACGGAGATAAATTAATAATCGATTAAGGAGACGAGAGGCTGGTGACACGGGGCTTACGTGTGGGGACCTCGAGGCAGGACGGACGTGCATGGGTGGCCTAGATCGGTCCGCTCGAATTGGAGATGGTTTACCGTCGTAAAGATAACGCCCGGACAAAGGCTTGCCGACGTCGGAATTTGGTTCCACCAAGGAGACCTGGATTATCGTAAGCTGTATCGTTCCATTTGTTCCATTATTTATTAATCCCTCTCGCGGGATTGTCAGAGTTTATTTTCTCGTTATTCAGGGTTTGATCCGTTAGCTGCAATTGTTCATTTTCTAACCTGTAATTTACCTGTCAAACTTATCGACAATATATAACTTATATCTTGAACTCAACTTAAACTTTTATTTCGCTCCTAGACTCCCTAATTTATAGCCTTCTCAGATCTAGGGGCTGGCGCCCACCTACCAGCATCCGTGCTGGGTATTATACATTGGTTTATCTTTTAGATATTTACGTTCCGGAGGAATGAAATTTGATAACGGCCGTTGGTACTCAAAAAACCCACGACCGGAGGGTAGTAGTCTTTTATACTGGCTAGCCGGCCTATATATATATCTCCTCTATAAACCTTAACACAAAACCTACGTTACAAGACGTAAAATGGATATAAAACGTGAACCAGCTGAACTCGAAGCTCATACAAATGGCCAGCATTCGTGTGGTAACGGTCCAGACGCGAACATTTATACTATAAAACAAGAAAATGCCGTCGATGTCTTAAACAGTTTTGAGGTTAGTTTTAAAATATAATAATTAGTATTACTTAATAGATTGTCACTTTTAGTTAACATTTACCGATTTGTGCCTGTTTTCTGAACAGTTTTGTAGACCTAAGCATAAAAAATTAGTCGTGACGATAGAGTTGTCACTGATGAAACCTTTTCATATTCATTGGGATAATAATGCTGGTATCAAAGGGTAATGTCTAACAATTGCAATCGTATTAATAAATGTGAGTAAGTATTAATATAGGTACCCAACGATATAAAATAGTTTATCTGACCGAATCATAGTAACACATAGTGAGACGAAGCCGCGTGCATTTTTGAGGTTAGTTGTTGTTATTTTCATATAAGTGATAACTTTAGGTCTTATACGTATCCTAATATTACGCACCAGATAATAATATGTCGTGATGGGAACAAAAAGAACCATCCGAAATAATTTATTTAAGTTTTTTGATGATTTTAATTTTTTAAATGATTTTTAAAATACTGTTTTATCATATTTATATGTTGTTTTGACTTCATGTTAATGCAATACCTACTCCACATTCTTTTAGTTGATTCCTGTAACCACTGCAATACCCTATTCCGCTAGTCTCGAATTGTCAGAGAGAATCCTAGAAGTACAAGAGCCATACGATGAAATACAGATTGACGATCAAGACCTTAAAAAAGAATTGGTGTTACATGAAATAATTGCTACTGATTTCAATAATCCAAACAAAATTAATAAAAAAATTCGTAATAAGACATTCGGCAGTCAATCTGCTTTGTTGAAACTGGACAAATTAAATTACTTTAAAGAGGAAACATTTAAATGTTCCCAATGTGACTACTCATCAAACACATATAGTAAGATGAAATTACACAAAATAATTCATTCAGATGAAAAGCTATATAAATGTGACCAATGTAGTTACTCATGTATAATATCTTGTTCGATGAGAAGCCACAAAATGACCCATGTTGATGAAAAGCCATTTAAATGTGACTAATGTAATTACTCTTTCAAAACATCTAGTAAGATGAAATTACATAAAATGACTCATTCTGGTGAAAAGCCTCTTAAGTGTGACAAGTGTAATTACTTTACTTCACGCTCTGATACGATGAAAAAACACAAAATGACTCATTCGGGTGAAAAGCCATTTATTTGTGATCAGTGTGATTACTCATGTATTACATCTAGTGCGATGAGAATACACAAAATGACTCATTCTGGTGAAAACCCATTTAAATGTGTCGATTGCAATTATTCTTCTAAAACATTTAGTGATATGAAAAAACACAAAATGATTCATTCTGGTGAAAAGCAATTTAAATGTGATCTTTGTGATTATTCAAGTATAACATCATCAAATATGAAAATACACAAATTTTCTCATTCTGGTGAAAAATCATTCAAATGTGACGATTGTGATTACTCTTGTATAACATCTCAGAATATGAAAATACACAAAATGACACATTCTGGTGAAAAACCATTTAAATGTGACCAATGTATTTACTCGTGTACAACATCTCGCAATATGAAAATACACAAAATGACTCATACTGATGAAAAACCATATAAATGTGACCAATGTTATTACTCTTGTAAAACATCTGGTAATCTAAAATTACACAAAATGATACATTCTGGTGAAAAACCATGGAAATGTGACCTGTGTAATTACTCTTGTATAACATCTGGTAATCTAAAATTACACAAAAAGACTCATTCTGGTGAAAAGCCATTTAAATGTTATCGATGTAATTACTCTTGTATTACATCTCGTAATATGAAAAAACACGAAATCACTCATTCTGGTGAAAAGCTATTTAATTGTAAATCATGAAATTACTGTTGTATCCGATTTAGCTATATAAAATTAGACAAAATGACTCATTGTGGTAAAAAGCTATTTAAATGTGACCACTGTTATTACCTTTGTATAACATCTCGTAACATTAAGTAAAACAAAATGGCTCATTCTGATGAAAAGCCACTTAAAAGTGACCAATGTGACTACTCATCGATAATATCTGATAAATTGAAATAACACAAAATGACTCATTATGGTGAAAAAGCTTTTTATTTTTTAATGGCAATGTAATTACTCGTTTATTGCATTATAAAGTAGACTAATTTACTTATTCTGGTAAAAAAACCTTATAATGTGATCAATTTAATTACTCTTGTATTACATCTCGAAATATAAAATAACACAAAATTACTCATTCTGTTGAAATGTATTATAAAGATTATCAATGTGACTATTCGTGTATAACGACTATTACTGGTGAACAGCCTATTATATGTGGCCAACGTAATTGATCGTGTGGGTATATTTTCTGATCCGATGAATAATGTGATTATTCATAATATATTAGGTACATCCGATGCGATGAAAATAAACAAAATGACTCACTGGTGAAAAGTGGTTTAAATGTGCTATTATTAGTTTCTCGTGTGTAACTTCCAGTATCATGAAATTACACATTCTGGCGAAAGTTTTAAATGTAACAACTTTAATTTCACATGTATATCAACTGTTGGATGAAGGCACACAAATTAACTCAAATTGGCTCATATAAGATATTATGATAATTTCTTTAGGTTTTATAAAAAAAACATAGTTGTTATCTTGTATATAGAAACTGTATTATTCATGTATCTTAAATTAGTCCAAAACTAGAGTACAGTTCAGCCGAATGAGGCAATTTAAATTCTGTACGCATCACATCAACATTACATGAACATTGAGATGTTAGGGCATTGTTGAAAATATCAGAATTTTTCGTAAAATTTAATAATAAATAAATATAACTAAACTGGTAGATTTAAAATTAATATGTACAACAGGTTTAATAAGGGAAATATACCATCCATTTTATAATTCCTTACTAAACTATGATAGAGCTACTGCATGAAGAAATTTCAATGTTGTTTTGTCCTTTTATCTATACTTTAATATTTTTTTGTTTTAGAAGGATTTTAGTATAATATAATAAAGAAAAATGTTATACTTAAATAATTCAACAATTAGTTTATACAATTAGAAATTCTTTCTAATTTTGACAATTTGTTCATCAATATATTATTATGTCTAGGATATTTTCACAATAAAATTTAATTGTATAGTTGTTTGTTTTATTAAATTTGTAGTGTAATTTTGTACTTGCCATCATTTTTTTCATAAAAATAATGCTATGATACTCGCATCCGGAATAATTAATATAATATTAACCTAGTTTAGTATCTAATTTTATGTGTATCTAATAAAAATAAGAGTGTTAGTTTTTGTTATAGGTAGTAATATGGCATATTTATCTCAGACGGTAGTTTTTTTTCACGAGATGACGGAGCGATAATTTTGGGGACCTTATGAACCGAAACAGAGCACTTTTGCGCTTTGGTCCATTTGGAGACGTGTCTGGGTTCGATTCTCACAAGACAAGACGCAATATATTTATATGATTTTCTCATAGCCTGTGTGTTTGTGTTTGGCGCTGTTCGGGTTGCCAGTCGTAGGATTTCAGGTATACTCAGTGGATCAAGTATCATTACAATCTTGATGAACTCTTCTGTGCATATCGGAGAAAGCACTATAATCATTCGGGCAATTCCATCTTCAATGATAGGTGGATTTCAAGCCAATGGATTTATTAATGCCACGAGTAAACCATTTACGATAGCTGCGCAAAGTACCAGTAGGTACTATATTATTATTAAGCATTCCAATCAATACTTCACCTTTGATTAAATTCCATTTATTAATAAAGGAAGTCTCCGAGCTAACCGAATCGAATTTATTGCTGCCACTAAGACGACTTTTGGAAAAAATTGTGATAATTGACTGGCAGTTCAACTAATAAAGCAGGATGGTAAGCGTCTTGCTGAGCAAAGAGATCAACGCAAGCATTCGACAGTGCGTTACAATCTGAATCTGCCAAGACCAAGTAAATATGCGTGACTTCACATTTTTAATTTGAGCAAACTGTTTACAGTGCATACAGATAGCGCGCAGTCTTGTGGTCAGGCACTGCGTTATGGTGAGAGATCCATCTTAACTTTGTCAGTCTGCGTCATTGACGTCAAAGATTTGGTTGATTGTTGAAGTATACCTAGTCACATATGGTATTATTATCGGTTCTGTAGCCAGTTATACTTGGCAGGTTGTTGGGCTAGGTACCTTAGCTTTAACCCCCAAATCAAAAATGTTGAGGAACAGGAGTCCGGAGTAGGTGGCACAAGTTTAAAAAAGGCACAGGAAATAAAAAATTCGAAATTGTTAACTCGAGTAGGTATTAATTTGTATATTATTTTTATTTGTTTATTTATTTATTTAGGAAAGAGTATCACGGCATTACAGCGATTGACCAATGCGCCATAATATATAATTCATACAAAATTATAAAAATGACTTAATTACAAACTAACATCCAATATAACAATAAAGTAGAAAAGAAAGAATATGCTTATGTAGATATTAGAGTAAAATAATAAATACAATTATAAATTTAACACGTCCACAAACATAAATATATTTATTAAAAAACAAACCAACCTTAATAGTGCCATCAAATAAGACAAGTTAATCGCACGATACACAGCATCATGAAAAATCACATCTGTTCTGCGACGAGGTATCATGAAGACCGTAGTGTTACGAGTAATATTGGTGGGAACATGAAAATTAATATTTGCCAGTGTACCTATACGGATTGTAAATGAACCCACAAAGAAGTAAAAAGAAATGCTTTAATAGAGCAATCACTCTTCGGGTGGACAGGGACATTGATAGCATACCCAGAAGAAAACTTTATTATATCTGTCATAAGGAAAAAATCTGTATGTCTTTAAGTAGAGAAATCTAAGAAATCTATTGTGGACTCGATCCAACTTAATTGTGTGGACGGACCTGTTAGGTCTCCAAATAATGCTAGCATGTTCAAGAATACAAACACAAATGATATGTAGCACTCGGACGTTTTCAAATGATCTTGAAGCCCTCATAACAAAACCAGAACCTAGATCTAGTACTGATGATAAGAATAAGCTGATTGAAAGTAAACTTTGCATCATACAATACACCCAAATCTTTTATCTCCGTTACCCTACTCAATATTATACCAGACAATGTGTATGGGAACAATAAGGTGTGCCTTGAACGATTGAATGAAATAATATGACATTTGGAGGTAGCAAATTCAAGTTTATTTAAAATAGAACATTGCGCGATAGCATCTAGATCAGACTGATTTATTTCACAGCATATTGGGGTTTCAATAGTTCGAAAAAGTATAGGTGAAGTATAAATAAACAAGATGGTTATATTACTAATTTTTGAAATATAAGTGTATGAAGTTATTGTGTTCAATTTTAAAATTTATTTATTATAACTAAGATACAGAGATCGCATCGTGAAATAGACATATAAAAGAAAGGAAAAGATAAATATTATTTAAATCGATACAAACAATCAAAACCCAATAATGGCGCATCTAGACTCCAGGGGATTCCACCAGATGACGGTGGTTTGAGAACCAAAGCCGCGAAATACAAAACGGAAGATAAAAAAGAAATTAACGATATAGTACAACAGAGATAATAATTCCATGATAAAAATTATCGAGATAATACTATTAGACTTAATCCTAGGTAACACCAACAAGGAATCTTGTTCTTAAACACACAAATTAAAATTAGTTAATTACCAACACACTTTACAGTTATATTGCATGAGAAAAACACTATTATAATATTCAATAAAGCTATGAGAGAATGTTCGTTTTATAGAGATTACTTTAAAAAGAATCGCGGGTTATACAGAATACAACGGCAATGATTTGAAAGTTGTAAATTCTTAATAGATTGACACAAAAAAAAACAAAGAGATGGGAGAAATATTTGAAATAGAAATATGAAGATTAATTAAATAACGATGCGGATGATAATGGTACTCAATGTTTTTGGGGGGCGGGTTGCTGAGTTCGGGCTCTTCGGGCGATGGTGCAGAGGGAGATGAAGGGAGAGGTGGGCAGGTCTAGTCTGCAGGTCGTCACGTAGAAAAAGAGGCCTTCTCTTCAAGATTATTTAATGCCTCCTTGGCGTCTGTCACATGTGTGGGGATTCTACTCGCCGCATGGGGGCGAATGTCGGCGAGTTTTATATTCAAAGATTATGGATTGGCTTTAGGTCGACTTTCGGGTATTGATATCGAATAACTCACGTACTATATGAGAAAAAAAAAAAAAGTATGCAGAATTGCGCACTTGCTATGCAACAAGAGATTTCACTACAAAATATTTTTTTAAACCCACTCAGTCAGGTTTTGCATACAAATTTTAAATTTAAATAGCGCGCTGAATATAGGTGAAAAAGCAAAACAAAATCGTGCACTAACGTTCACTACTAACACTACTACAATTAAAATTTAAGGAAAAACACATGTTTAGTGACACAAGTATCCAGCATTTAGCTGGGTCACCCAAATTGAAATGCGAATAACCCCCTTAATGTGCGTGCACAAACGAAAAAAACGCGTGCACAAACGTGCACTAACGATGCACAAACGAATGCACTTGAAAAAAGTTGAAATTTCAACATTGGGTGACCCAACGTTTAGCTGGAACACCCAATTTGAAATTGGAATTTTTCGGTTATTATAGGTGCACAAACGAAAAAAAATCGTGCACAAACGTGCACTAACGATGCACAAACAATTGCAAATGGAGTTTTAACATTGGGTGTTCCAGGTAAATGGACCTCCAATTTGCATCAGTTTCTAGTTCAGATGGTTCACAATTTATATCCATTTTACGTCTTTAATTAAAGCAAAAATAATGCGACAAAGTATTTAAGCCACGTGCCGGTATAGCCGTGAGTAGTATAATGTTAAATGGTATTTATTAGTCTATGGCTGTGACAAACAAATGCACGCAAAAAAAGGTGGAGTTTTAACATTGGGTGTTCCAGGTAAATGGACCTCCAACACATGACGTTTTATTTCGAAAGATGCATTTTTTAATCTAAGCTAAAATTTACATTTAATGTAATAGAATTATGTTTAACATAATATTTTTGTTATAATGGATGATTTTTAGACGTATAGATAGACATTTTTGTACTTTTCGATACGCTAAGCGCTTGGCCGTAGTCATGGGGCGTCTTCCACGCGGAATTGGCGCGGGGACGGGCACGGGTAGAGTGTCCGTAGTAGCCCGCGCGCGTCCAGTCGTGTTCAGCGTCAAATCAGGGATAGGAAACCATAAACACAGAAAAGTTTTTACTGGAAAACTCCTATTTGAAATGGCAAAACTTTGCACCAAAATATGGGGCCAATGAAATTAATATGGAAAGCACTAATTTAGCAGAAGAATTTTATAACTTATACAAGAAACTGCGGGAACAACCAGACAACTTTTTCGAAAAAGAGTAACATGAGAAAATATTTGATTAGGTATATTCTAATTGATCTAAGTTTTTATCTATTCTTTTTGAGTAATTTTTTGCGATCCGACTATCGCCTTTTGGCATCTTCAAACACCACCAATGGTGAATATACACTGTCATCTGATACAGTTAATTCCTGTTTATTTGGTAAATTTATATTTATGAATTTAAATTCAAATTCCATCAAGTACCCTTGGTCGATTTTATAATTTGATTATATATTGGATAATATGTAAGTTAAAGTTTAAAAAAGACTTTTCGGTTCATATGGTGTGAATGTAGGTGTAGAATGTACGCTTCATAACTTTGCACCCCGGCTCTAGGATGGAAATGATGTACCTACTTAATATATTTTATTTTTATTATGTTTATATTTTTTTATTAAGGAAAACAAACAGTTACATAGACTACAAATATGTATAAAATAGACTAGAAAAAGATATTGCAACAAGCAAAGTTTCCATATAAATTATAATAATTATAGTTAATCATATTAAAATTTAAATACAGAGAAATTAGATAAAGAGATAAATGAGAAAGAATATTGAATATTTATAGACAAAAATTTTTTTTTTTTTATGTACCTACCTTTATAACTATAAGTAAAATAAGTATACAATATTATATGTGCGTTAAGAATTATTGAAATTTAAAGATATTATTTTTACATAATATATATTTATTTAGTACTACATATTATATTAATACAAGTGAATATATAATTTTTATATATATTTGATATAATTTTATGCGACGTTATAAGGCAAAGAGGCGTATCAGTGTAGTGAAAAGTGCAACGTTATAAAACGTATACCTACTTTACATCACTTCGCACTATCTATGCTTTGTGAAAATAATACCATAAATACACCAGACGCACGCGGTAAGCTCATGATGGTTTGAGACACCCGCAACTCGCTCGTTTCCCGCGTCGGTGCCCGTCCATTCAGTGCGGACACCTCTATGCGCGCAGTATGGGAAGAGCCCGCCGCATGTACGATCTTGCCTGCGTTGAGCTAGACGCGCCAAAAAGACACGCGCGAACACCCGTCCCCGCGCATTGTCTACGGACACGTCGAGACGTGTTCATACGTTTGAGTTGCCCGCCCCGCCGCCGCCCCGCGCCCGCCTAACCACCACGGACGAGCACTAAAGGAAAGGTAGGTAGTTACCTAATGAATGTTATCCATTCATAGTAGAATAAGTAAATTTACTTGCAATTTTATTTTCAAAAAATCACATAGGTACTAGGTACCTAATCAAAACGTTTTTCTTGCCTAATATCTTGTTTTCATACCCGGCAGGCATGATTTTGTGAACGACCGTTGGCAGCACTAATCCTGACTGCCATAAACTAATAAACACCATTTAACATTATACTACTCACGGCTATACCGGCACGTGGCTTAAATTAAATATTTGTCGCATTATTTTTGCTTTAATTAAAGACGTAAAATGGATATAAATAATTTTGAACCATCTGAACTCGAAACTGATGCAAATTGGCAACATTCGTGTGGTGACAGTCAGGACGCCAAAATCTCCTATATATTATTATCTCCTATATATTATTATCCTACAGCTTTGCCCGTTTTTGCGAGCGATTGTGTGCCTTATTCGTCATGTCCAATAAGTTTAAATGAAAAATCGGCTCTCGGATCGTGAAATATCGGTAAACCATAGTTGACAGCCGTTTGACGAAATTCCACCCGAAGTCGGTGATTTTTATTCATTTCCCGATACATTTTCCAGCGACAGGCCACTTTATTGACAACTGATTATGTCGGGAATTTATTTTTCACAATGATTGCAACACTCAAACCGACTAACCAAAGATGGCCGCTTTAAATTTAAAATGCGTTTTAACCGATATATATAATCAATTTTCACAAACTAATCATAAGATTAACAGATAAATATAAAAACTGATTTATTTAAATTTTTATGAATTAAGTTCTTTGTTTAAGTTAAGTTTCTACATGTCTGACGGAAAGGGAGTCTTTTGACACTGCGCGTATTTATAACGCTATGTATACTAAATTACGGTATTTCAATTGACCCACCACATATTTACTTATCAGATGCATTCGAGTAACTACAATTTGAATTTGAACGACGCACCTGGAGCGTAATGATCAGGCGGCCAATCGATGTAATTAGCATGCATTTTAAATGTGATAATTAAAAAAGGAATTATCTACTCAGCAGCAATGTGTTAAACACCACAGCGACATAAAGTTTCGAAAAATTCACAAAGGAATTGAATTACCTATGTAAATATATTGTGACCTCATACATTTCGAGTTACATGTTTTGATTTTCAACAGTTATTTCCAAATACCATGATACCTCGACTAAGGTTTCATCGTGTAAAGATTTCAGACCCTTCGTGATTTCTTGCAGCCTGTGTTGTTTACTGATACTCATACCGGTCACTCGATTAGCTTTAGCATTGAGAAGTTTAGAATCCGTGAGGTGATGCTAGGGAAAACACGCAAAACATACAGATTACAGTAAACATTTTATTTGATACATATTATTATCTTGTATAATATGCTTATAATATAGTATTCTTTGATTACATAAGTATGTTATACAGAAAATTTCAAGTCTTCTGGTCTTTTTTGTTTACTCAGATAGCTTTGTGTAGGTATATATTACAAATTAGGTACAGGAATGGTTTCATCTGCTCAAAAGGATATTGTGAGCCGATGAATGGCCATCTAAGCGAAAGAAACCGGTCCTCATTGTCCTTTCACCAAGAATCTCTTTCGAAAATAACCAATTTTTTATGTATGGCTGAGTTAATGGTTAAAATAGATATCTTCATACGTTGTTCATGTACGATTGATTTAACTGGATCTCTGCCTTCAGCGAGTTATTTCGCTCTATGAGGCCGTGATCGACGGGCCGCACATACATATTTCGTGAGTTATCTTGCCTGACTTTAAACTCTAATTACTAGCCACTGTTGATTGATTTGCATAATTTAAAATAAAACAGTTATATCTGTTTGAATAAATTATGAAATACTTACTAAACCACAAATTTAATTATCGGTAACTATCACAGCAATTGTAGTAAGAGCTTCTCTCTATATTCAAGAAGTGCCTTCAGCCAGCTTTTTCGTGACGATTTTATGACGTCACAATTATTTTGGTGTGATCTTGGAAGTCAATTTTTACGCCGAAATATGAACGTCTACTTCACGACGAAGCTAAAATAAGTTAAATAATAGTTCATAAATAGTTCGGTCTGATTAGTTCACAGCTACTCAGAGTGAACTGTGGATGATTTTTCAGTTTGACCGAATGGTCGTTATAAGTAAAATGTAAGTACCTAAAGGTCTAGAGTATAAGGATAAATAAGTAATTCTATGTTAACAGTTAATACGTTTTAATTATTATCTAAATGCTGTAAATTAATAACTAATTCAAATTAACTAACTTTTGAATATGATCAAGCGAACGTAATGCATAGAAATAACTATTTGCTAATATTGCAAATATATACGAATATTTTTTTATTCTCATAAATATTTATCTAGTCGAACTGTTAGAGGTTCGTAAGTGAAAGCTTGGTCAACAAACATGAGTAAACATTACTAAACCTTATCTAAAGGGAAAAAAGCCACTTGAAATCACATGCCCTTTTCCAGAGTTTTTCATAAAAGTCATCATCTCATGTCAATACTTGCGTATGTTATTACAAAACCACAAATTAGAAATCTGTGTACTACATTAAGGTCTTGGTTAACCACTTAACCACAATTTCACCGCAGCTTCCCGTTGGTATACAAACAGCATGTCTCATACAATCTTTGTCATTTTCTATATAGTAACTATTGTAAACGCTTACTCTGTAAATTTATTCTCAATCAATAAATTCTGTGTTGAAAGTTATTGGTGTTTTTTTTAAGTATTTACCTGTTAATCCATATCGGGTAGTTCTCCTCACAAACTATCCTCTCTATCAAGTCAATATTAATAATATTAATTACATTACCTAAATATATTTCTATCCATCTTGATAATGTTGACCATTCATAATTAAGTATTTAATACTTGGTAATGCAAAGATTGACTCTCAAGATAAATCAAAAGACTTAGCCTTTATAATTTATTTTAGCCTTTATAATTTATTTGTTGTAAACCGGGACATAACATGACGATATCCAAAAAATAATATGATGTTTGGTTTATATAAAGGCTTCAATGATAGAAGGACATATATAAAAATAATGTATTAGAATGATAATTATAAGATTATCTACATTACATATTAATTTTTGCAAAATAAACATACGCGAAAGATTTCATGAGTAGGTGAAGGATTATAATATGAAATAAACTCTGGTTCTTTCGTATGAAAATAAAATCAATAACGTAAACGATCTATTTTTGAAGAATGTACAATTGAATAGAAATGGTGACATTTGGTTAGCATACGATTGGCTAAATATGAAAACATTTTTTTCCTTCCGTACCCCCATGGACAGCGTTCAGCAGTGTTGCCAACCGTACTATAATTATAATACAATACTATAACTTTGATTCTGCAAACAATGTAAAATGCTATAATTTTACGCCGAATATGCCAAAATACTATAATTTTAAAGGGTTCGAGCCGAAAAATGTTTCTGTACTATATTTTTTACAGAAATACTATAATTTTTACGTCTTTGTACTATAATCAGCATAGAAAAATATGGCAACACTGGCGTCCAGGTTACTAAGTTTAAAATTTTGAATTAATCAGTGGGAAAGAATTATCCGCGGGGAAATGTCGTGCAGATTCCCCCGCGGAGAAGTCGTAAAGATTCTCCCGGGAAGGAAAGTCAAGATTTAACCGCCAAACGATAGTGCATCAGCTGATGCATTTATTTGTTTTCCGTGTAAAAGCCCTTGCCACGATCAGAGTTCGAGAGCCATTTAAAGTGGAATGATATTGTAATTATTTCGATTACCCCGCGTTCGATGTAAACAATTATTGCATCACCTAACGATGACATCTTCATCATCAGCCGCGCATAGCAGCCGGTCACAAGTACCTCTACGAGGACCCAAGTACTCAAACCAATAGTACTCAATCTTAGGAGGACAGTGACTCTCACCTCGTTGAATTTGTGTGACGTGAGTAATAAAATAAATAAATATAAGGAGCAATATTAAGTAAATAAATACTTTCAAATTAATTGTAAATAAAATATTTGTGAATATGTTTACCGTATAAAATTAATTATAAAAAATATTTTAATTATAAAATTTAAATAAATATTTAAACTATAATTAATTGGACCTTTAATTTGACACATCCATAATCCTTATTAATTAATCATAATCCGTGTTTACGCAGTTCATTCAATAAATTTTTACGTACATTTTTTTCTGAAATTAAGTGATATTTTTTTTTTTTTTAATTTTATATCAAGGGGGAAGCTATTTTAAGTGTTTTGGCATAAAAAGGTAAAACATGCTTTTTGTTAGATGTTCGAGTTTACGTAGGGACCGTTTGTATGCACATGATAAAAATATCAGAAGTGTATTTTTATACATGATAATAATAAATATGGGGATGGTCCCTACGAACCGTCCAAGCTTGTTATAAACTCATCGAAGTGATGGCCTCCTTATGCTCACTTGATGTTTTAGGACGACCTGTTTTCTTTCTATCGTTATGCAATGTCCTCCCTTCAACTCTTTCTATTCCACCGTACTAGGGACAGTATTCGAATCATCTTATCAGGGGATGTAGATGGGAAAGTCGGTATTTTCGGATTTCTTTAAATTTTTGACACCGATTAGAAAATGCTTTCTTGCAAAATAATGCAAATATGTCTCTACAAAAACACTATTCATTCATTATGTATTAACTTAATCTAATGCCACAATGGCCTATCGCCTACGATGGCCGCGTGGCTTAAGCGCCGGTCTATAGTGTCGAGATTCCCAGGTTCGAATCCTGGGTCTGACAAGTACATAATCTATTGTTTTTCAATTTGTGTATGAGTCAGAGTATGGACTAATAGGTTGAGCAAGTGGCTGACATCTATTTCTAGTAAAAATAAAATATCTTAATACAAACCTCCACTCTGTGGAGGCTCATATGATCCTGTTAGGATCGGACATGGACGAAAGAAAAAAAAAGAACGATAAATTTTAATATTAATACTAACGATGTATTAATCTATTAAGGGGGGACATGCTCGTCGAAGGTCAAAATTGAGTTTTTATTGTATTTTCAAACCATGATCCTGGACACTCCTTAAACGTTGTAGATAATCTATTTATATAATTTTGAAGCCTTATTATCCTTTATAGTTATTTTAAACATTTGATGACTGCATGAAGTATTTTTGTTACATAAAATAGTATTCTTTTAAACCTCTCGCTCTAATGTTTTAGAATATAGTCATATTTCAGTACATAACTGTGCAGTGGTGTTAAGATTTTTTACATTTATTAATTTTTAAACGCATTTATAAAACCATTAGTATAATTTATTACGAGATAATTTTTGTAAAATATTCACGATAAAAAATTATTTTGATAATCTCTGCGATCCCAAATTTGACAAGAATTAGGCATTTTATTATTCAAAAAATCGGCAAGATTAACACATTTGAAGATAATTCTAAAGATACTTATTATAAGCTATGTCTTTGACCATTCAAGTGTGATAAACATCTTATGAATAATGATTGCTTTATAATAATTATTGACCTAATAATAAGGTAGTGTTTTTTTGAAATACGCCATTTCTTTTGTCATTCCCCAGTGGTTAAGCAACAACATACGGCCGTAGCCATAAATTGACAAACTATAATTGAAGTAGGGAGTAAAATGATATTGACGCGCGTGTTTGAACATGTACCGTTTAAAAAAAAATAAAAAAAAATTCGGTTAGGTACATGTTCAAATACGCGCGTTAACATAATTTTACTTCCTACTTTAATTATAGTTTGTCATTTTATGGCTACGGCCGTATGTTGTAGCTTAACCACTGGGGAATGACAAAAGAAATGGCGTATTTCAAAAAAACACTACCTTATTCTTAGGTCAATAATTATTATAAAGCAATCATTATTCATAAGATGTTTATCACACTTGAATGGTCAAAGACATAGCTTATAATAAGTATCTTTAGAATTATCTTCAAATGTGTTAATCTTGCCGATTTTTTGAATAATAAAATGCCTAATTCTTGTCAAATTTGGGATCACAGAGATTAGCAATATAATTTTTTATCGTGAATATTTTACAAAAATTATCTCGTAATAAATTATGCTAATGGTTTATTAAATGCGTTTAAAAATTAATAAATGTAAAAAATCTTAACACCACTGCACAGTTATGTACCGAAATATGACTATATTCTAAAATATTAGAGCGAGAGGTTTAAAAGAATACTATTTTATGTAACAAAAATACTTCATGCAGTCATCAAATGTTTAAAATAACTATAAAGGATAATAAGGCTTCAAAATTCTATAAATAGATCATCTACAACGTTTAAGGAGTGTCCAGGATCATGGTTTGAAAATACAATAAAAACTCAATTTTGACCTTCGACGAGCATGTCCCCCCTTAAGTATTAGCTTTCGACGATTTATTATACGCTTATCGAGTATTGATAAGATAAGAGGTTTTTTACAGACACTTCAACTATTCATAATTTGTTTGTTATATTTTTTTAATAGATTCTTGAATTAATAGGTACCTAGGTGATAAAGTATTTACCTACTTTATCGTGTTGATTTGTTATATAAGTTAAGAGTTAATAGTGTTTGTTGTCAGTGTGTGTTTGCCGTTTGATGAGTGTACACAGTGCCTGAAGATGCCTAAAGGCGAAACCCGGGTCGCAAAAAACGACAAATGGAATAGTACAAAACTTGACTTCATTGGAATATAAATTTGTATGTTTTAAAATAAGTATTACATAAGGATCACTCGGTTATTTAACTTCATAATATAATGTAACTAATAAATTGGACGTACGAGTGTCGTTATGATGTATTGTAAGGTGTGGAGGATATTGCTTGAATATTCAATTCAATTCTACTACAAATTTATTTATTTTACATTTATTATACACAGTGAACTATACAGATTATACATTTAATACGTGTACAACATAGTATTTAAAAACAAAGAAATAGTATTAATTCAGTACAAAAAACAAGGAAATACATACGGTATTAAAAACAATACAACGATTGACATCACAAATGGTCTATCAAAACATGATACGCACAAGGGATGTTGAATAAGCCGTGAAGTCACAATATATTTACATAACCAACATGTGAATCCTTCAAGCCTGGATGTTTTGTCATTGTCAACATTGTGATGTATAATAAACAAAAAAATCGGTGCGTGTACTTTTGTACGCGCGTAAGAAGTAATACTTCTTTGGCGAAACAAAACTTTTGATAACCTAGATTCTTCGATTAGCTCTTGTGTGGTAGATTACTTTATTTCGTAAAATTTAATTTATCTATTATGAAGGTTTTAATTATCTTGTTAAACTAAACACTCGATGAAAATGGGCCCCTTATTGGAGTGCCGCTGGTTTAAAATTATCTTGTTGCTATATTCCGTAACTAATAATATTATTTACTATGACTATTTTAATTATCTTGTTAAATTACACACTCAGAAAAAGGGTCACTTATTGTAGTGCCGCTGGCTCAAAATTATCTTGCTCCTTTATTTTGTATCTATTGATAATATTTACTATTACTATTTTAATTATCATCCTACCTTACCTTCTTAACCCTTCTTGAATTGTTTTAATAATTTTGTGCTCGTTTAAGTGAAAAACACAGCTCGGGAAGACATTTATAACGGCGTTGTTTTGACGTTTTGACAGGTGTAAAGTTGGCGGCGCAGTCAGCCGCTGTGTCAGCTGAGCGTTCGCATATGCGCGTTGGGTATACCCCGATCACGCTGCTAACTTCATCATGTCGCACTTTCGTAATGGCGCGCAGCTCTCAATTGTACTTTCCACTAAACGCGCCAAAAGAAGTATACCTTCAATAACTGGCAAATCCTTTTCAATTAAAGGCATTACGTTTAATGTAATTATATAATTATGTATATCGGTCATTTATTAGACTTTTGTGGATGTGCCACATACAATATTCTCGCACTAACCTCATCACGCGGCAGAATAAGCCAGAATAAAGTAACAAAAAAATTCATTTCTACTTACAAAAATATCTGTAGGTACCCAATAAGAAAGGAAAACTTAATGCAGCTAATGGTATTAATTTTCAGACAGTTTCAAAATTGGTGACCGAAATGTGTGGCGTAATTGAAAAAAGTGATTAGGCTATGTACTCGTATGTTATCTGAGTGGTACCTATCTTGAACACCATTATTTTTCAAATAAATTCTTATAAACTATTTTGTTCCCCTTGAACAACTGCCAGCACGTCAGACATTCGTAAATTAATATTAAGGATAAAGCAAAAAAAAATGCAAAGAAATTACCTAGACACTTAATTGGACCGCGTGTTAACGAGAGGCCGACCGAAAGGACTCCCAGTCCAAATTCAGATAATTATGAAAGTGACATTTAGTATTAACATATTCGACATTTAATATTACCCAACTTTATGATGGTGCATGATTGTCATGGCCCATGGGTAAAATAGATTTACCCAGTTTGACAACTGAACATGTAAATCCCTTATGTATAAGCATTTATTATGAAAGATTAAAAGGATTTGAAGGAAATATAATACTGAAATAACGTCTGCTTCATTTGAATTGTAGGTTTTGACTACTTTACCTTGAACACACTGAATACATTTAAATGGCTTTTCCCCAGAATGAATCATTTTGCAAATTTTCAGTTGATCAGATTGTATACACGATTAATCACATTGATTACATTTAAATGGCTTTTCATCAGAATGTGTGTTTTCGAGTGATTAAGATGTCCTACATGAGTCATTGTATTGAACGCATATATACGGTTTTTTACTAGAGACCTGACACTCATTACTATACCGTAATCACGGTAATAGCACACATAGTAATTATTACACTGGTCACTTTAAATGCTTATTCTCAGAATGGGTCATTTTGTGTACGTTCAAGTAACTACGTGATGCACATGAGTAATCACAACGATTATATTTACATGGTTTTTCACCTGTATGAGACCTTTTATGTATTTTCATATCATAATATGTTATACTTGAATAATCACATTGGTCACATTTAAATGACTTCACCTGTGTGAGACCTTTCGTCTTTTCATATTACAAGACGTTATACTTGAATAATCACACTGGTCATATTAAAATGACTTTTCACCAGAATGAGTGCTTTTGTGCCTCTTCATCTCAGCGGATCTAATACATGAGTAATCACATATATTACAATTGAAAGGTTTTTCACCAGAATGAGTGCTACAACTGTGCCTCTTCATCGCATTCTATATAACACATGAGTAATCACAGAGATCATATTTTAAGGGTTTTTCATCAGAATGAGTCCAATAGTGCCTTTTCAACGCACGGGATGTAATACATGAGTAATCACATTGATCACATTTGAACGGTTTTTCACCAGAATGAGTGCTATTGTGGTTTTTCATCGAATCGGATGTAATACATGAATAATCACACATATCACATTTTAAGGGTTTTTCATCAGAATGAGTCCAATAGTGCCTTTTCATCGCACTGGATGTAATACATGAGTAATCACATTGATCACATTCGAATGGTTTTTCACCAGAATAAGTCATTTTGTGTATTTTCATATTAGACGATGTTATACTTGAATAATCAAATTGATCACATTTAAATCGCTTTACACCTGAATGAGCCATTTTGTGTCTCATCATATCACTAAATGTTTTAGATGAATAGTCACATTGGGTACATTTAAATGGGTGTTCAACAGAATGAGTCTTTTTGTGTTTTTTCATGGTGCTTGATAAAATACACGAGTAATTACACTGGTCACATTGATATGGCTTTTCACCAGTATGAGTCATTTTGTGTACCTTCATTGCACCAGATTGTATACAAAAATAATCACATTGGTCACATATAAATGGTTTTTCACCAGAATGACTCATTTTATGTATTTTCATACTCCTAGACGTTATACATGAATAATTACATTGGTCACATTTAAACGGCTTTTCACCAGAATGAGTCATTTTGTGTACCTTCATTGCACCAGATTGTATACAAGAGTAATCACAATGGTCACATTTAAATGGCTTTTCACCAGAATGAATCATTTTGTGTATTTTCATACTACTAGACGTTATACATGAATAAATACATTGGTCACATTTATATGGCTTTTCACCAGAATGAGTCATTTTGTGTATTTTCATATTACTAGATGTTTTACAAGAGTAATTACATTGGCCACATTTGAAAGGCTTTATACATATGTTATGATTATTGAAATTAGATTGAATGCTTTTGTCATTTTCCGATTTATCCGCTATCGATTTTTTATGACAGGCTTTGTGAAGCTTCAATAGAGGTAACGTTGCAAAACAATCAAAACAAAAACTGCACGCAAAATTTTCGTTATGAAACGATTTTTTTTCTAACTTTATTACGGCTACTAATAATTTGGGATCTGCGACGTTAGATTGTCTATTCTTAAGCCCCAATTCTTTTTTAATGTCTTGATAATCAATCTGTATTTCATCGTATGGCACCTGTTCTTCTAAGATCATCTCTGGCAATCCGAGACTAGCGGAATATGTCATGGCAGTGGTTGCAGGAATCAACTGAAAGAACGTGGTGTATATTGTATCAACAAGAAGACAAACAACACAGTTATCTCAGATATTAATATTTAAAAAATCAAATATCCTAATGATAATATGAAAATTATAGAAATGGTGTGTAGATAAGATTATAATATATTAGTATGTTTATTTCATGACAATACGCATGGAACATAAATGTATTATTTTAGACGATTGCTTAATATGTTCCCAACGATCATTATCTGTTTCAGATTGTAAGGTATACGTAAGACCTAAAGATAGCACTCATACGGATTCTGGCTACATATTGTATTCACTTGACTTTATGAGGATTCATAATATGACACCAGTCTCCCATCTATGTCTATCATATAATCCTAAATCAACTTAGATTTGCTGCTACTTACATATTTTTAAGCAGTTATACCTCCCGAGTAGGGATTCCAATCCCGGGATCTCTAATCCCGGGTTCCCGGGATCCCGAGCTATTTTCGATACCTATGAATCCCGAGATTGATAAACATAATCCCGAGATTTCGGGATTGATTTTTTTATCAATTTTTATGGAAAATAAAATAAAAGCGAAAATATAACAGAAAAAAAAACTTTTAATAAAAAATAGGTACATTAGAAATAAACTGAGTTTGAATGAAGTTTGATTTATACCCATGTGAAAGTTGCCGATTCATTTTATTTTTTCACATCAATTATTAAAAATGAGAAAGAGTGGAAAAAAACCATGATTCGCACTTTTAACAAAGTAATTCCACCATGATCTCATACGTTTTACGGCAGTTTCATATTTGGCTGACTAATTAGATTTATGAAGCGGAAAGGCCATAAGTACGCCATGATTATTTGCTTTACTATTAAAAATCTCGCTAATACATTCATTAAGTCTTTACTATCAGAAACAGCAATCTCATATTAAATTCACATTATTATTTATATTACAATATTATTTACTCAATTAAACTTATGTATTTCCAAGATTGAACGTAGATATACAATATTAACAATAAATGTTTTAAATAGTATAAATTATACTAGATTTAGTTTTGACCGATTTTATCAATGTTATTTGTAAATATAAAAATTTTATATTAACAATAGAAAAAATGCCAATCCCGGGACCACAGGGGTCAAATTGTAATCCCGAAATCTCGGGATTGGATTCCCTAGTCCCGAGTGTAAGTCATACGATCTATATTGTTTAAATTATTAGAATATTGTGTAATTAATAAATTTGCTTTACTGCTTCGTGTTACTTTAGCGTTATGAATAAGAGCAACCTGGTTGAGGATTCTCATGTTTGCTTCGGGATTCTATGTCAGGAATATACTCATCAACCAACTTCCTGGATATTATAATACGATTTTATAGTGGAAGGCATGTGGGAATAACGAGTGAAATATAGATTATAAAAGAAGAACACCCACGATGGCCGCGCGGCTTAAGCGTCGTGGGACCCAAGGTCGAATCCTGGGTCTAAAAATAGATATATTCTTTATCAATTTGTGTATGAGTCAGAGTATAGACCTAATAGGATGAGCAAGTGTCTGACATCCATTTCTCGTGAAAACAAAATATGTTACAAAAAACTTCGGACATGATCAAAAAATTACAACGGTTGGACTTGAGTAGCTATATTTTGTTATCTGATCACTTTATCACGTGGTTTAAAGAGCATTGTCACCCTCACCTTATTGAAACACTCCTCCACTGCTATCGAACTAGTTTACGCAGTGTGTTATACGAAAAGTATACCTAATAAATGTAGATCTCGTAGTTTTTTTAATTGTTGCAGAGCAGACAAGAAAACTATAATAATAATTAATTATATTTTTTTAAATGCATAATATATATCTGATAATTGTAAAAACCCTGAATAAAAAGCAAATATATCGAAATCATCAACACTTATTTGTATTTGGTATTAGTATTGGCCCACGATGGCCGAGCGGCTTAAGCGTCGTCCTATAATATTGTGGGTCCCAGGTACGGATTCTTGGTCTGGCAAATACACATTTTTTCAATTTCTATTTGTAGTCAGGGTATGGACTTAATAGGTTGCGCAAGTGGCAACATCCATTTCTCGTAAAAAAATCTGTGAATAAGCACAAACCTCTACTTTTTGGAGGCACATTATGATCCTATTAAGATCGGACACGGTCGAAAGAAAGAAATTAGTATTCGAAGATTTTGTCGTCACTAGCATTATTGATTTGTCGTGTATTGTCAGTTCATTCATCTCTTACACGATCAGTATTTAAAATAAAAGTACCTACCCGATTCACACGCTGCGAATAAGAACAACCCTGTTGCTGATCTTCATAATTTAATGGGGATTTTACATCTTCAATAAACTCAGTCTTGATGTTAATTAGCTGGATGTTTGACTTCAATGTTATTATTGTCGGGTCTGAAACAATATTCTGAAGAAAAAAAATGTGTTATAAAATCAAGAATATTTTTTAAAAGACCGACAATACGTGTGAAGCTCGACCACACACTTGAAATGGTCTCAGCTCTTATACTCTGCAATGTGGACATGTGGTGTGTCTATCGTTATCTAATGCCAAACTTCAATAAGAACGAGGATTTTAAAATATAATGACAACAGGCATACTGCAAAAATACTAATCTGCGATAATGTTTGGTATTACTAACGGCAGGTTAGTTCTGCACCTTGGGAGCACATACAACGGATGCCCTCGATTCCTAAGGTAATTATCAGAGACACACAAGCCAACACCATTAAGAATGGCATAGTTCACATTAACGCCGCGTATAAGTCTAAAAAAATATGTAGCTAAATAAAGATCCCTTCTGCATTTTAAGCCACAGTATGTAAGCATACCTAAGAGAAAATCAGTCGGATCACGGACAATATCCATACAGATGAAAGAAAAGGAGCCTCAAAAATTTTTTTTGGACTCTCTCCACCATAAGGCCGTACTTCAACTGGTGCGGGCCCAAACGATAGACCCACTCTCAAGTCTGCTTCTAACGAAGGAGTTATAGAGCATTTTTAGTACCGTAACATCCGAAAAGACCCGGGAAGTACGCACGACAAAGCACAACAACTTTAGCGGTTTTTTACAAATGGTTTCTATATGTCCACTGAACGTTAGTTTACTGTCAAACGTAATTCCAAGATCTCTTACGGATGATATTCGCGAGAGAACTTTGCCATGCATCGAATACTGAAAAAACAATACTCGTGAGGTTTTAGTAAACGATAAAACATTGCATTTATCAATATTGAAGTCCAGTTTGTTACGTCTGCCGCAATCTAATAATATATTATCTATATCGAGTTGGAGTTGACAATCGTCCAAGTTGACTATTTCCATGATGAGTTTGAAGTCATCAGTAAACAACAAAAACATAGCATTTTTAATTACCAATGCTATGTCATCCAGTGCCTGAGGCACACCAGAAAATCTTTCAAATGCTGTGACTGATAAAGACCGTACGATACGTATTGTTGACATAACTCCCGAATTACCTGAGAAATCAATCAGACAATCCAATTAGTTGGATTTTTCCATAAGAATATCGTGATCGACTCTGTCAAATGCCTTCGAGAAATCATTGTAAGAACAGTCAACCTGGCTGCCTCTATTATCCGAAATGATTAGGTAAGTACATAATTCTTTCGGAAATATACTTTATTCCCGTTTACTTATATCGTTGGTATCATTATTAATTTGTTAATTCCCTGGAGAATGTCTATCCTAAGAAAGTAATAAATAACCTATGACAAACTAACCTCGACGGCGTGGCTGGGATCATCAGCATACTCTTGTTTGATACAAGTATTTAACTCTGGGATATTTCCCTGTGAGGGCACATCGGACCGATGTTGCTCATCTGCATCAGGCTCCAAGTGCCCCGCTTCACGTTTTACGTCCATTTTGCGTTTTAAAAACGTTCGTTCTCAACGATTATCAAGTCACACTAATGAACTGTAAGCGATACTGACTTACAAGACGGTATCTGGCAGCCGTGATAGTAGACAATGATTGCTTCTGCCATAGACAAAAGATAAAACATAATATTAATATTGCTACGTCATAACGTGACGCATTATTTTGATAGATAAATATCAACTTATGTCTCAAAAAGACTCTATGAAGATCGGTCATATATATGTCGAAAAACCCGTTTCTTATGTTGGCGTCCAGTGTCACAGAGTGTAAATACGATGTCATAGACTGTCTCAAACGATCTATGACAGTCTTCAATGTCATAGTTTTTCGGCTCAGTGTTAACACCTTGGTAATTTTGTGTGACACTCGTCCCTTGTCTGTGACCTCTATGTCAAACGTGTTATCATATCGTGACCTTAGAACAACAAGGTATCATCTGGCATTTATACCAAACTGAGATATCGAGCTCCAAAGTTTTGAATATTAATAAAATCTTAACTATATGCAATGAAAATTGGTAGATATTAACAATATTATTATTATTGCATTATGTTTGTATTTTCAAAACATTTTATACTAAATATATCTGATATTATCTAATCCAAACATTAAAATGTTGTGATATAACTTAATTGCTCTGAAAATCGAAAAAAAACAGAGCAACAAAGTTCTATCTGATTATTAAACCTTGATGTTGTGAAAATGTTTTGCTACAGGGCTTAATTATTGTGTTTAAAATTGAATAAAAATACCTTTTTCGATTAATTCTTTATAAGAACAACATTAAATTAAATATAATTTAATAAAAAAATGACAGGACGTTGTATAAAAAATGTTTCATAATACTGAGATTTAGAACAATATTAATAGTTTATAAAATGACAGGAATGTATCTTCACTTTCAAGGTTTTTGTTGTTAGAATCCATAATATGATCCATGATGAACTTTCCAGTGTACTCACATAGCTTCACAGCTCTGAAAAAAAAAGTTTTTATGATAATAGACTGGAATACACAAACTATTATTACAAAACCTCTCAAAATTACTCAATTTTTAAATAAAACTTAATCAAGATATCATTGTATTGTTACTGCAGTGATTCATGAAGTAATAATTAAATAGTTTATGAAAAGAGCTATGTATTGCAACTATTATTATTTAGTCAATATCATCGCCAACATCTATGTTTTCTTCGCAAACAACATACTCTGCAACTTCTCCAAGTACTTCCACCTACCTGAATAATAAAAAGGAGAATATATATGAAATTATGATGTATTCTAGAAACAATTTATTCAGATGTAATGTCAAATTTACAAAATATGAAAGAACAGCAAATAAATTAAGTACCTACTCATTTGAAAAGAAACATAAGTAGGTACCCAAAATTCTCATCAATTGTAATATCATCAGACAGTAGGTAACTATAACTTGAAGATTGTTTATATTATCCAATAAATTGCGATTGTTGTTGAAAATAAATAGATAATAGAATTACTTATATAAAATTTGAAACAAAATAGAATATTTAATTTATTGCAATACATGAATAACAAAAATCATACATAACCTAAAACTAACCTTGTATTTAAAACAACGATATTGTAGGTTCGTGAGGTATATTCGTAGTATTATCATCCTCTGAAATGTCCACAATACCCCCTTCACTTAAAGTATTACTCATGTGTATGTTATTTTAATTAAATTGTTGAAAAATGAAGCGCGATTATTTGAGAGAAACGTACTAGTTTGACAGCTGAACAGAAATGAAACCATATTGCTCCAAAAATATTTTTTTTTACAGCAAATGGTCCATAGTTGCTTTTAAATTTTAAATGGAAATGGAATGTTGTTCCAAAACAAATTACCAGTGCATCTGATATAGAACTTTAATGCCCTGCTATGTCATAAGCCATAAAGTTTTTTTGTAAATCTTGTAACACAGTTTTAAAGAGAAAATTATTATAAGAATTTTGGTACCAAAAAGTCAAAATTGCTAAAAATGCCTTTTATTTGTAACCAATAACCAACATAACCTCTAATGATAATAAAATTTGATGGCTATGCTGCCATTGACATTTATAATATTATTATCATTATTGTCAGCTTAAGAATATATAGTAAGGTATGTTATGAAGACGTACCTACCTATATATTTAATTTAATGTAGAGTCCGGAAATAATAATTCCCTTTACACAAATAATTGAATATTAAATACCTTCATAACTATATTGTAAATAATTTTTGAAAATTAATGACCGCTCCGGTTTGTAAAATTTTCCACTTCGTGTATTGTGACAAATAAAACAATGTACAGACTAGATCATTTAATCGTCACAAAGTCTTTTATTCTTTACAATAATTTTAAATAGTATTGCAAGCAAAGAGATTGGACTCCTCCCCCAGAGGTAGCACACAAATGTCAGTGTGTACTCGTTTTGTGATAGAAAGCTCTACCTACCTCTCTGAAATTAGGTACACTTTGCTGCAAATGGGCCATACTCGGACATAAAAACGCCCCACTGAGTATTTTTTTTATCAACACAATCTTACAACCAATTTATGATAAACATATTTTCATTATAAAAAGTTCCCGCAATAAAAACTTTATTAGGATTCAGGGTAAGAAAAAATAATGCAAATGGATGTACTTAAGTATTTTCTCTAGTATCTCTTTGATTGTAAGCATTGTAATTATTGCTAATCAAAATTTGAATATTCCAGGGCAAAGTATTCAATGATTGGACAGTGACAAAAAGGATCGTTACTTTTCCGGCCCTAGTTGCAGCCCCATCCTGATACCTCACGGCCATAAGCCGGGTCTACACTCGGGACTTTTCCATACGTCTCACGAATTGAACTCAGGGCATGCGTCGTCGACCTTGAAATTGGGTTGAAAATTGCCGCCATTTTGTGATGAAAGTACTAACGCACTGCGATCCGACCGGCTTGGATTTCTGTTCAACACCCCAGCAGCTTCGTATTTTTTCGGTAAGATTCGGGTCGTTCGTGCATTTGGCTGTCAGTTGCGTTGTCAATAAATGTATTTATTAGAGTCTATTTGATCATATTAGATGCATTTTAGTATTGGAATATTACGATTTTTTGCAAAATGTCGACTGAAATGATTACAATGGATTTTATTGAGAGTAAGGGCACATTGCGCATTATGGGATATAACCATAAAGACTATACGAACAAACTGAAGCGCAATGATGCCTACATATTATTGGTAGGAAAATTTGGAATGTCAGTTTTAGGGGTAAAAATAAAATGTTTACGGTTTTACTTTTCCAAGGAGTGCCATAAAACAAAGGGAACAAAGAGTGGCGCTGGGGCTAACAACAAGCATGGATCCTCGTGGTTTGCATACGAGTCAAATGGCATGTCGATAACAGGGGTTAAAAATAAAATTGAGAGCTTGAGTTCGTATTTTTCAAAGGACAAGACTAAGGAAACAACAAGGAGTGGAGCTGGGGTTACAGCAAAAATGAACCCTCGTGGTTCTCATACGAGTCACTGTTGTGTTGTATCGAATATATTATCTAGTTATAGTAGGTATTCAATGACATATTGTAGTATTGATGTGTCGTATTATGTATAACGCTCACGGTGGCCGCGCGGCTTAAGCGTTGGACTATTATGCCGTGGGTCCCAGGTTCAAATCCTGGGTCTGTTAGTACACATATTGCTTTTCAATTTGTGTGTCAGGGTAAGACCTAATAGTTTGAGCAAGTGGCTGACACCATTTTGCCTTTGACATCCGTGTAAAGTTCTGAAAAAGGACGTTTTCATTCGATTCTGTTGCCCTCATTATTCCGAACAGTAGTCAGAAAATATATTATATCATTAAATTTAAATCTCTTCAACGTAAATTGATGTAATTACCTAAAATATACCTAGTATAATTGTAATATTTATTTTGACAATCAGAATTATTTCAATTATTCGTATGACGTTCGGGCATAGAATATTTTATTTGCGAGGGTGAATATCCATACAAGAATAAATATCATTAATGTAATACAAAGTGCACCGATAGATGGCACTAAACTAGTTCCATGACTGGTTTTGTCGTTAGGACACACTCAATTATGCTTATTTATTACAAATATGATTGTGATAATAAGTTTAAAAAAATAACTAATATAATTAAGTATTTCTTATTCCAAATTTTACTGTTTTCTTTTAACTTTTTACACTCGTTTCCCGTACGCTCCTTGGTGGCGCTGTATTACCGTGAATAATTTTATTCATCACCTGCGAATCTATTTCGATGTATAATCTATGACTCAACGAAGTGTAAGCTGTGATGAACGAATGTAGACAGTAAAACGGATTCATCTCCTCTGCGCATGCACAAAACTTCTCGGTGTAAAACCAGAATTTAAAAGTTGAAGAGGAAGTCGGCGTTGAAGTGACTAAATGGGGACGTAGCTATAGACTAATATAGGATTCCATAACATTGTGCTCTTCATAATACACCGCCACGTGGTTTGAGAACTTTGACGCATTATTTTTGTTTTAATTGAAGACGTAAAATGGATATAAAACGTGAACCAGCTGAACTCGAAGCTAATACAAATGGCCAACATTCTTGTGGTGACGGTCTAGACGGCAAAGTTTATATCATAAAACAAGAAAATGCCGTCGATGGCAAATGCAATTTTGAGGTTAGTTTTTTAAATACATTATTATTAATAGTTCCTTACTTTCAGTTAACATTCAATTTACCAATTTGGACCTGTTTTCTGAATAGTTTTGTAGACCTAAGCGTAGCAAATTAGTCTTGACGATAGAGTGACCACCGATCATAGACAAAACCCTTCCATATTCATTGCGATAATAATGCCGATATCAAAAGGTAATATCGTCCCCTGATTGACACAAAACGTATGTAGTTTTACTCAGAATAACGGCTTCCACCAGATGGACCAACAAACAATTTAAAATTGTTGTCATAGATCGAAATAACCTAAAACGTATCTCATATTATTATGTTACTTTGATTAGAAACACACAAACGTATCGCTTGATAGGTTTTCGTAATAAAAATATTCGTCCTAAATTTTTATTAAAGCGTCAATTACATTGAGCTTCTTTACGAGCTGTTTGTTGGCAAATTTATAATCTGCCTGTAAAATCGCCCAGTGTAATCATCGAACAAGCTAACATGTTCGATGATTACACTGGGCGACTTTCCAGGCAGATTATAAATTTGCCAATAAACAGCTCGTAAAGAAGCTCAATGTAATTGAAGCTTTACACACAAACGTAACAGCTTAGCGTTTTTGTGTTACCAACTATTTCTATTTATAGGACGATGCTTCCACAAATAGAAACGAATTAGACGACATATTATACCTAACAACTGAAGAACAAGCTGAAGGATCGTCCTCAGTTACGAAACTAGAAGATGAAAGGTCGTATAAAATAAGAAAAGAAAACAAAAAACCAGGAAAGAGGACACTGGACGATCGTGATGCTTTATTAATGCAAAAAGCCACACACATACTCTCTCAGGATGATGATGATACTCCTACAAACACTCCTCATAGTTATGCAGAGCGGATAGTCTCTAGAAACAAAACTAAAACTATGTATGAAAAAAGACTTTTGCACATCCTCGAAAACAAAAATAAAGAGGGAATGGATGAGAACACTCATTACCTGCTATCGTTAGTACCTTCATTCCAGAGAATGAATAATTCTCAGAAATTAAAAGCAAGGATGCAGGTTTTACAAGTTATTATTGACATTGAAAATCAAGGAATCCAATATCCATCTATGCAGTCATCTCCTGCGTCAAATCTTTCAAATCCATATCATGATTTTCCTCGATACGACTCCCCAACATCCAGATCACTGAGATCGCCTAGTGTGTTATCAGAAAATTATGACTATATGTATGTTGGCAAAAGACTGCCTGTGAGGAGGTCAGTTGTAACAAAACCAACTTCACTTCAACGACCAATTGCTGCAATTTTGGCACAACAACCGTGGATTGAAGTAGAAGTAGTGGATGCATCACAAGAGTTACTCAGTGAAGAGGACAATTTAGATTTAGGTACTAATTAGATTATGTAGATACTTCACAATTTCAACTGTATTCATTAATAAATATGTACCTATCTGAAAACATTAAACAATATATATTTTTCGTTTAAAGTCAAAGATAAACTTACAATTGTAAAAAAATATTGTAATATGTGAATTTGTCACAGGACTGCATCTCATATTTATTTTTAAAATTTAGTTTATCACGTTTTCAATTTTTCAGTTTTGTCAGTTTTAATATTTTTTAAATGTACCTATTAATTTTAAAAACATCGATTTTTATAAAAATATAAATGTGTGTAACTTGAAATTCTTATTATTTCTATCAAATAGATACTCAATATTGTGACCATACCTAAATAAGATTTTATATAAATTATAATGAACACAAGATATCCGATTTGGAAAGGATATTATGAAATAGTTTACTGCTTGTGAAAACAAAATGATGACGGTATTAAATTATACATATATAAGTATAATATATATTTCTTAAATTTTAAGATTGTAATATTGAGATAAAACTGGACAGTGAATCTAAAATCATCGTAAAATTGTTGCAATTTTTAAAGCATGTGAGTGAAAGTAGTACAAACGTTCATACAGATAACTCTCTTATGTGAAATGGCTTACATCGAATCATCAATTTTAGTATTTTTACAGCTTAATTTTCATATGAATATACCTACTATAAAAAAACCCTAGAAAAAGTTGAACCGAGTGGGAATTAGAAAACGGTCTATGAGTTGTGGGAATTAATTATACCTCCGACGTATTTCAAATCGATTACAGATGGCGCCCGGTGTTAACTAATTTAATAAATAATTATTAATTAAAGTTATTTTGAAAAAATAATATGTATAGTTGGTGTTAAATAAAAAAGATATTGACATTTTTTTATGATTACCCTCCATCTTCTTCATACAACCGAGAAACAGTATTGTTTGCAAAATAAGGGATTTTCACTATTCTCGTCCATAATAATAAGTTTTTTCTATGCATAACATCAATAATTGATTTAGCAAGTGTCACACGCAGTATTGTAATACTAACGTATGAGAACCTGTCTTCTCTCTTTCGGTTTGATTTATGAAGTATTTTTTTATGTACAATTATATATAATATATATTTTGTTCAACTTTCTGAACGAGAGTAATATTATATTCTAGTGTCGTAACGTACTATGTATGTTTTATTTATCATTTATGTGTTCTGAAAATATACCGATAAAAAATAAATACAAAGCTCGAAAATACCATTTGTGAACATTTAAATCTATATATATAAAACAAAGTCGGGTTAGTTACACCATTTATAACTCGAGAACGGCTGGACCGATTTTTACATTCTTTGATTTGTTGGATTTGTCTCAGCCCCGAATTGCAGAATATGGCGCTATGTGAAGAAACTTCAGCTGACGACAAACATGCGTTGCATTGCTAAACGATCCATCTGCCGAAGATTTCTCCACGCAATTGCTGACTATCGGTAACGGCCGTGTTCCTGTCGACGAATCGAATGGATTGATTTCGTTTCCGCTGAATTTTTGCAATTTCGTGTCAACGAAGGACGACCTCATCAACAAAGTGTTCCCGAACATCATTGCTAACCACGATCAACAAATCACAAGGCCTATCCTTGAGTGTTTGTGGCCTGAATCTAGAAAATGAATGTTTCTCTCACGGTCAATTGTACGTAGCATGATCACGTGTCGGCAAACCATCCACTTTGTTCGTTCTCGCACTTGACAACAAAACGAAAAATGTCGTATAGCACAAGTTACTTCAATGAAGGGAATCGACCCGAGTGCAACCCATCCACCAAATAGTTTAACAGAAAGTAGTGCAACAATGCTACGCGAATCATATCTATTCGCTTCAATAAAGCAAATGCCTTGCTGCCACGTGAATAACATTCATTCCAATGTAGTTAAAATACTTTTCATTTTGATTTGATTTTTGCACATTTATTGAACTTAATTAATTTTGAGTATTCATAAAAATTGAATTAAATTCAGCTAATAAGTTAACACAAGATTTCTTGATTCAGAGGCGGTACGAAGTTTGCCGGGTCAGCTAGTGTTTATTAAAAATATATTAACCTGATTTTAACAAAAATGCTGGTAACCTTTTAATACAAGTTTCTTCTTTGCTACAACTTACTTTAATACAATTGGTAATATTTATGTAATACATGTCTTATTTCACCGGTATTAAATGTCGTTATTGTTTGGGTTAAAGTTGATATCTGTATAATTGTTATTTTATAGAAGAGTGCCTTTGACCGTTGTTATTTGAGCCAAGGTTTTATCAATTTATTATGTCTTTATCATATATTATATAATGTCTATGTCTTAATAAAATAAGCAGAAAACAGTAAAATATGTCTCACAAATTGAGTAAACAACATTTTCCAAAGCATAAAAAATCCCTGCAACTGACATCAAAGAGGCTATGCCATTTTTATAAAATTGTAGGTTTATCTTAGACTTAAAATTAAAAATATTTTTGTTTTTAATGTTTTCAGATACATATTACTAATTATAATAGTTTAAATTGTCAATTAGGTATCAAAAAATGATTGATTGCCTCAAATTGCAAGCTTCGTATTTTTTCCGCTAGGTGCCTCTAGTAGAAAGACTTCATTTTTTTCATGTTATAAATAGTTTGTGCTTTGTTTTTAGTTTAATTTTCATGTCATATGTATTAATCATTATAAAATCTGATAGCTCTTAATTCCATTATCATGTTGTTTTTATTTGTCATTGCAATATAATAAAATATGAGAACTTGTATTTTAATTTCTTTAATCTAAAATTAACCAAATTGAAATAAACAATATACCACAATAGAAATTGTTACATTTCAAAAAATATTATACCATTATTAATATATATTTTATGTATATCTAATATATTCTCTTGTACTGTTGTGGATATGTAAGTATTACTTAGGTAAGTGGAATAACCCAAAATCTTTGGATAGCTTTCTATAATATATCTTATCCCTGTCTGCCGGTCTATTCTATAGATAAGGCGACTATCGACCGCTAAAGTGATAATGCTAGTATGTAAGTGCTCGGCCGTAGTGAATTGGCGGGCGCGACGCGGCGGCGTCTTGCGAAACTCAAACGTATAACCGTGCGTATTATGCCCCAAAAAAGACACTGTCTACGAACATTTTACACACGGTTATACGTTTGAGTTTCGCAAGACGCCGCCGCGCCGCCCCCGCGCGACCACTACGTTCTTGCACTAAGTATTACAATGGCGTGTATTTTTGAAGGAAGTATTAATAGACAATTTTGAAAAGTTTTTAAATCCCTAGTGTCAGAATTTTTAATCATTGGTAAGTATATTTTATTTCGAAGTGTCAGAATAAGGTCGCCAGTTTTAGTGTGGAGAGTTAAATAATGTTTGAGGAAGTAATAATATTAAAAAATCGGTTGTAAAACTAAATAATCATTATTTAAATTACGCGTGTCAGTAGATAAAACATATATCCATTATTATTATGATGATTTGACAAGTAAACAATTTTATATGGGACGCATAGCCATTTAGGGTTACCATCTCGCAAGTAAGGGATATTTGTCTATGCTCGCACGCCAAATTCATGAATATTCGGTACAAATAACCATTATTGTGATTATTAAAAGAACACCAAATAAGAACTAATCGAAGGTGCACCAAAAGAGCGATAATTATATGAGCACATCACACAGATGACAGAAGATAACCTCAATTCCGATAACTTTAAACCCAAATTATAATAATTTAGTGGTATTTGACGGTTTATAAATATTATGGAAATTAACAATATACCTATTAAACTATTTTTATCTAATTGAAATAACCTGTTTCATAAATTAATTCTATTGAAACGATTATGAATAATTTGTCTTCAATTGAAATTACGTGCAAAATGAAAGGGGTTTTACCTACCATTAAAACTCTTATTATTCTTGTTGACTCTAAAGTCCCTTGAGATGTTGATCGTATTTTTGCCTTGTGTTCTTCTGCGCTGGCCCCTTTTTACCCCCTTTTCTTCTCGATTATTTACCTCTCTGGTTGTTCATCTTGTTTTTTACCGGCTGGCAGGACTGACGCTTGTATTGTGGCGTGCTTTGTCTTTGGTATTCAATTTGATATGTCTCAAGGAAACCAGGTAGGTGTTCTCTGGACTTCAGAGTCAACAAGAATAATAAGAGTTTTAATGGTAGGTAAAACTCCTTTCATTATTCGCTATTGACTCTGAAGTCCCTTGAGATATCTGTTTGTTATCACCTGGTAAAGCAAGATAGATCCTGCAAGATAATGTGGATGAACCTAACATGAGAATCAGGTATAACATCTCCTTGCTTTTAGGCTCAGTGTACCGGGCTGAATAGAGAGGTCAACATATTTTGTTCCCCCGCTGTAGAAGTCTGTGTGTCTATCGGTCTCTGGTAAAATGTCTTAAAAGTAGCTTCTTGGCGCCAATTACCTCTCTGCAGGATGTCATCTATGGGGTAGTTCTCTAACCAATTTAGAGAGGCGACTGCTGATCGAGTGCTGCCTGGTGATTCCTGTACCCCTGCATCAGCGAGTACTGACTTCACCCAATTTCCAATGACTGCTCGAGTCGCAGGTTTTGGGGGGCCTCTTGACGAGATAAATAATGCCGGAATATTACCACCCTCTTCTCTTCTCTCATTGGAAACGCAGATAAGTTTTCGTAGCCAAAAAACTGGATCGATGTTTTGGCAACTGGAAGCGCTTAATTTCCATCCAGATTGACGGTGCCTTGATGTGTCCGTCTTGGAACCAAACACTGGCCATAGAATTATATGGTCGCCATTATCGACTAGGCCATTATCCGCTATACTGAGTAGGGTAAGGTCATGAACCCGTCGTCCCGATACGAGTAATAATTAATAGTATAGCTGTTCTGCGTGAAACCTCATATAGGTTGTATACTAGTGGTGTTGTTTTCTTGAGGTAGTCCACAATTATTCTAGGATCCCAAATCGGTGGTTTTGTAGGTCTAGTTTTGCGGGTGGATATGGCTTTTAACATATGACGCACTACTATGTTACTGCTGATGTCTTTACTGATCATAGGTTTGCAAAAGGTAGCTATGGCTGACTTATGTACAAGAATAGTGTTATATGAAAGACCTTCCTTATTGTATAAGTGACCCAGGTATCTAGCCACTTCAATCGGCTCGGGGGTATTATAGCTTATCGTGTTGGCCATGCACCATGTCTTCCATTTGTCCCATGCCGGTCTATAAGTCTTCAAAGTGGATGGTCGCCAGCCAGAAGTGAGAAGTGATCTGTCCTCTACCGACCAGCTAGAAACTAACTCTGCCCACCCAAAATTATCCATAACTGGAGTGATAGGTCCCGGACTTGTGGAGGTGGATGGTTTGTCACTGTATCCACTAGAAATGACTCCAAGTGCGGGATCGGGTAGGGGGGTTCCAGTGATCTCTGCTGTAGGTCTGCGCTCCAAAAACACTTCTTCCACCATGGGGCCACTAGTAAATATTTTCCCCTTGCCATGTTCAGGTGTGCCAATACTTGTGGAATTAGATTCGGTGGCGGGAATATCCCGGCTAGTTTGAAGTCCCACTGTCGACTGAAGGCATCGTGGAACAGTGCAAGAGCATCGTTCGGATTTCGTGAGACATAGGTTGCGACAACATGGGCTGTGTTGGACGCGAACAGGTCTACGTCTGGGAGTCCCCATCTTTGAAATAGGGGAGCTGTAGCCGCCATAACTAGGTGCCATTCTGGGATAATTTTGCTGCGTGAGAGATGGTCTGCCACGCAGTTGTATTTTCCTGGAAGGTATTGTGCAGTCAATGATATACTGGCCTGGTTGGCGATTTCCAGGATCTGTCGGCAAAGACTTAGTAGGCTTGCGGACTTTGTGCCCCCTTCGTTGTTGTTGATGTAGGCCACCACTGTTTTGTTGTCGGTTTGTAGGAGTAATTCTGATCCCCTGAGCGTTTGTTCCCGGAGTTGTATGGCTGAAAGTACCGCAAACAGCTCTTTTCGGTTGGAGTGCCACGTGGATTGGCGTTTTGTCCATATACCTGATAGGTGGTACTCGTCTAACTGCGCTCCCCAGCCTGAATCGGCTGCGTCTGTGGTGAGGAAGTGATTGTAGGTTGCCCTGTGAATCTTTCCTGAGGAGCCCACCGCTCGAATCCACCACATGATGTCCTCTCGAGCTTGTGGAGGAATCGATGCTGATTTGTGAGGGTGGCTCCTCGATAATTGAGCGCTCGTACGTTGTAGACGTCGGCAATGCAACCTCCCCTGTGGAGTGACGAAGGTTGCAAAGTTGAGTCGCCCGAGGAGGCGTTGGGCCTGCCTGAGCGACCAACTGCCTTTTTGGATCTGCAATTGCAGGTGGTGACGAAGTGATGTGCACTTCTCTGTTGATAGATATTTCCGATTGTTGTGAGTATCCCACGTGATACCCAAGAACTCCCGCTGTTGGCTTGGAATCAGACAAGATTTTTTCTTGTTGATTATCCAGCCTAGTGCTTGCATGAAATCTATCATATAAGTCAGTTGCGACAGGAGAATCTCTCTGGACTGATTTGCCATCAGAAAGTCGTCTAAGTAAGTGACGATTCTCATACCCTTTCCCCGGAGGTGTTCGGCCACCCAGTTTGTTAACGAGGCAAACAGTCTTGGTGCTGCCGACAGTCCGAATGGAAGGCACGTGAATTGAAGGAGTTCTCCTTGGTAAACTAGCCGAAGAAATCGGCGATGTTGTATAGCTATAGGTACATGTAGGTACGCTTGGCTTAGGTCTATTTTTACTAACCAGTCTTCCCTTTGCAGGAATGTTGGGACCTTGAAGTGGTGGAACAGTTTGAACGGCCTTGGTTGTAGGAAACCGTTTAGGCGTTTTAGGTTGAAGACGGGTCGTTGACTGCCGTCTTGCTTCCTTACTAGGAACAGGGTTGAGAGGAAGCTTGGAGATGGTTCTGCCAATTCCAATACTCCCGATTCCTTCAGTTCCGCGATTTGTGAAGTGATCTCCGGCGATTGTCGCGTTTGGAAATTTTTCTGGAATTGCACGGAAGGCATTATTAGAGGGGGTTTCTTTATAAACGGAATACGGGTTCCCGTTATTATTTTTAATAATGGTGGTGGTGCACCCTTGGCCTGCCAGATTTCCTGGAAATGCTGGAGGCGTCCCCCTTTGAACGTGGTGAGGGAGACCCGGTCACCTACGTCTTGGGTAAGTGCCCCTTGCACCACCTCGGTTATCTCTGGGAAAACCTCGGTTGGATGGGCGTGGGCCTCTCGGCAGGCCACCCCTAACCTGGTCTGGTATCCTCCTCGTATATCCCTGCCTCCGAAAGGTGTCCTTGCGTCCACCTGACGAAGTGCTAGGTTGACTCTCCCTGACCTGGTCAACCACTTTGGTGGTCTGATCGAAGACCTTCTCACGACCCCCACCTCTCTCTAGGAATACCACCAGTTTATCTTTATTGAAGATGTGTTCGGCGCTAGGTGGGATCTTGTTAAGAGCCTCTCGGGTGAAGGTGTCTCTTATACCGGAGAGGATTTTCTTCCGCCTCGTCTGAACTAACTCTGCCCGCTTTCCACAAAGGATTCGGGTGACGTCTTCAGACACTTTGTTGAGTGCTGAAGAGGGCCCGAACTCCTTTACGACCGTCTCAAAAAGAGCCGTACCGATGGTGTGGTCGCTGACAGAGTCGACCACTCGCTGCAACGCGTCCCGAATACACTCTTTTTGAGCGAGCATCGCATTTTGGAGGCCGGCAATCGTACGCTCCATTATATGTATTGTTTGCGATGAATGGTCGTAGGGGCGTAACTCATCGTTGAGTCCCAATTCAACGAAAGACGGGGCCGCGAAATATTGTTTTTGGGTTTCAGCGTAGCGAACCCCCGCCCAATTATCTGTGTCGAACAGTTGGAGCCTGGTAAGTTCCGCTACCCGAGCTTTGTCTGGCGTCGGAAAAGCAGGCTCCTGAACTATGACGCTAAAAACAGGCAACGGAATCCTGTTGGGTTTTTCCGCTGTCTCAGGCCTTGCGGGCGGCCGTAAAAAACTTACCGGAGAGTCGATATTTACCGTCGGCCTCTGCGGAGTAGGCACCGCTGCAGGCAGGCCCTGTTGGATCAAGATTGAAAAAATCTGTGATACCTTATTGTCAAGAGACATTACTGTTGCCCTCAATTCACGCACTGGATCGTCCAACAGCAATTCCGATTCATTCGAGTCGGTCTCCATCGCTAGTCCCTCCGCGACGTTGTTGGCTTCATTACGCTCCATTATTGCACAAATTTCACAGTTTAACGTTTGACAAAATTTTCTCGCTTCGAACGAAAGCAATACAATCACACAATTGAATTGAATACCAAAGACAAAGCACGCCACAATACAAGCGTCAGTCCTGCCAGCCGGTAAAAAACAAGATGAACAACCAGAGAGGTAAATAATCGAGAAGAAAAGGGGGTAAAAAGGGGCCAGCGCAGAAGAACACAAGGCAAAAATACGATCAACATCTCAAGGGACTTCAGAGTCAATAGCGAATAATAAATTATCTATGATGTAGTTGTCGGTATTGATTTTTTAGAATATCGTCAACAGCATTCAGACCTACAAACTTACCTATATGAAGAATGGGATGGGAGCAAAGAGATTGATGACATGACATTTTCAAAAAGGGGTCCTATTGTTGTTCGTACTTTCATATTTGGCCATTCTATGGGCAATGCATACGCTTTGTCTATGGCCGAGAGATGGATATAGTTTTGTCAATTGTCTATTGTCACGTCTGCTGTCACTGTACTTACCGTGTATCTTGTGACAATTTTACGTCAATTATACTTCGTAAAATGGATATAAAACGTGAACTAGATGCTTTTGAAGATGATCCGGAAGTGCAGCAATGGGTTGGTGTTACAACAATGCATCCAAATAATCCGGTTACAAACATTTGTATAAAACAAGAGAATGTTTTCGATGCCAATAGCACAATAATTGAGGTTAGGTTTTCCAAACTTATAAATCATTTTAAGTTGAAGTGGTTTTTTATTGATGCAAATAAAACAGTTGCGTGACATATTGCACTTTACTAACTGAAACATGCAATAATACTTATACACAGTTGTGTTGACACTTAAGTAATAACGATTGTTTGACCAAGTACCTACCTATAGGTTCTGCGTCTCTATGGCTGCAGGCTAACTACTCTCATTCATTTGAAGACAGCCGTTGCACGTTTATTCATTAAAGCTAGACAGTGTCAAACCGTGATAATACCTATGTCACATACAGAAACCGTGTGTTAGTGCTCAACGCATAATAATATAGGTGTAAACACGTATAATAAAATACCTTCTGTCTTGTGTTTCAGAGCCCTGTAACCAGCCTTGCCAATGTTAAAACTGAGATTGATCCTCTCCGAGCTGATTTCAAAGAAGAATTTGTCGAAGGCAGTGATCCGCAACCTGGCTGCTCATATTCAAAATGCGAGCCATTAAATCAGGTGCTTACATACTTATACAATATTGTGTAATATACATACATCATGCTTGTAAGTGAACATGTCTTTTTGGCTCCGTTATTATTAGACCATTGAATTCAAAGTGTATTTTGTAAGAATATAAATTTGTCGTAACGAAGAAAACGGTACATAATAATATATCACAATATGTTTAGATTTCAGCTCCTTCGTTTCATATTAATCCCGGTGTTGTGCGTATCTACAGCGATGTTTTGTTCGGCACATTCATTATTTAGGAGCAATGTTTCATGTCAGATATTTGTTATTATTGTTTAATGTGTGGAAAGCACCGAATTACGAAATAAAGTCTGGTCTTGTGTTCAATACGAAGGTACTGAGACATCCCGGGCTATGTGCTAGCTCAGGGTGTTGGTAGAACCCGGGATTCACAAAAAAAAAGTATTTTTGGTAGCACATGGCTTTATATATATATATTTTTTTTTTTTTTGTTATTTTTACCAAAGAAACTTAACGTTAAACAGTGTCCAAATTATTCTTATATTTTTACGTCCCTAAGGTTAGTTATATCTTAACATCAGCTTATATTCTAGTTATTGATTCTACGTGAACTATATGTATTTTTTTTCACTCCCGAGTCGTGGGGCCGATGCTCACTCTTTAGATGGCGAGCCCAGACTGATTTTTATATTGAGCAGTGTTGACATCTTTTTTATATATTCCTTAATATTAAATTTCTTTGGCTTTCGTCTTTTATATTCGGCTCAATCACATTCTTTACTGACATATTATTATAATATATACAATTCTTACGTGCTATTTACATAAATGTTGAACATTTTGACAGATAATCTAAGAATTTCGGACGTACGTACGCCAATTGTTGACTAGAAGATCAGGTGACATGGTTATATTTAATAATTACGTATTAATTTAGACTATCGAAAGAAACGCAAATAAATTTATTAAAATGTATTAAGCATAGCTGTAAGATTTAAAATAAATGTCGCCGTTTTCCACCATCATTCCTTTGCCCCCCCCCCCTGGGTGCGCCGCTATTTTGACGTGTAACTTTTTAATAGAAGGCAACAATCTGTTGATCCATTATCACACTTTATTACCCACACAATTTTTCGGTACACCATATTACTTATATCTTCATAAGAAGACACTTATAGTATGCTTTTATATTTATGAAATCAATGTATTTTTTTAGATTGCTTCAAAATACCCTACCAATTTAAAATCGGAGATTGATTTCGAGCGGGTTGACTCTGAGAATGAGGTTGTTCAAGAGTATGTAGAGCAAAGCAATTATGATAACCGTCAACCCAGTTGTTCTTATTCCGAATGCAACACAGAAAATCAGGTACTTACCTACATACAATTATAATGCTGTTGCAACTGATACCTACATTTTGATTAATAGGGTACGTATCCAGCCAGCGCACAAAATATCAAGAAGATAATTAATTATATGTGAAAAAAATATAGATAGCTACCTACTATTATTTTAAATACCTAATTAAAGAGATTGTAAAATCTATTTTTCGATCTTTATACTTTATTATTATTATTTATTACAATGTTGCCATACATAATATCCATAGCGTTGCACTAGTTAGTATTGGCAACAGTGGAATATAGTATATTATGGCCGATTAGTGTATTTTTTATTATGAAAAATTAAGATGATGAAAAAATGATATTAATAATTTGTTATTGAACGATTTCAAACAAAAAATAAAGCATGGTCGTTTTCGCGAATTAAAAAACAAATCGTAATAATTTATTTTTTATTTTTAAAAAAGTAAAAAAAATACGAAGGTATAATTTTATTGGTATCATTCGTTAAAAATATTCATTAAATGTCGGAATGTGAGGTTGTATTTTTTTATACTTGGAATAACATAGACATGCCATTGCTTTGTTGATACTTGGCTAGTAATAATACACGCAATTTCATAATACACGCATTTATAAACATTATTATATGAATACAATCCCAATAGGCGGCCATAATATACGTACAGTTTTCGTAAGCGGTTGAACATGCCAGTTAATACGTACTGGCGGCCATACAGTTATCTTTGGTTGATAATCTGCTGCGCCCATAGACGGACACTTTTCGACCTGTCAGATATGTGGCATGTTCAAACTGCCAGCGACCCCCCACTCCCGTGTTTTTGTAAAACTGTTAGAATTTCAACTAGCCGAAAGTTCTCGAGTGACATTAGATGTCGGTAACGTAAAGTAGAATATACCGCGCGATACAACTACGGCTGGTGTTGCTTGTTATAAAATACAAATTCATTTATTATTAAAAATATATTAATATTATGTACGCGGAGATCGCAAATATTATATTTTATTTATTTTTACGAGAGTAAAACAAAGTTATAGTTATTTATGTAAACATATTATTTTATACAATATAATATAAATGTTAAAATTTTAGAGAGCATTATAAATATTAAGTTATTGTATGTAGTGAATATTACAAATTATTAATTTAAGGCGTTCACAACATAAATTAATATACCTAATTGTGAATGAAGTCGCTAAATCTAAATAAAATTCAAGTATATATTTTAATAATATCATAGTAATTAATTATTATACTGATGATTGATGTAAATATAATTTTGTGGCATGTTTAAATTTTTTGTATATAAAATCAATACCTTTATAAATATTACCGTTTTCTTACTAAATTAATACTGTCCATTAAAGGGAATAATTTATTCAAAAGAAAAGATTATATTTTATATTTACACGAATGTGTATAATATTGTTTCGGTGAATCGACAAAATACACAATCCACTAGCGAAATCATGATTTATTTTACCAACGTCATAGGTGTGTATTTTATGTCAATTTGTTTCTAATAAAAACAATTATAACCATAATAAATTCAAAGTAAAATTATTCGTGTATCATCGTTCAAGTATACCCTACCTAAAACTAATTGAAACAATACCCCTGTGTAATATCTCCGTGAACTTAACCTCCATAGTTTTTGACACTTGCTCTGCCACAGACAATAACTGTACGTATATGGGCACGTCTGTTGACAGTTCGACAGATTTAAATGGGGTAGTTAAACTGATCTGTGGTGTGGCCACTAACGTACAGTTATTGCACAGTTATTGTCTGTGCCGTGTTCAACCTGTTACGAGAACTGTCCGTCTATGGCCGCCTAATGCGCTTGAGTTACTTTTTGACAAAAAAATGACATTCCTGACGAGCACATGTCCGAGGTCTGTTTGAAGCGTATAGAGCATAGAGTAAGTCCACCAAAAGATATGGCGTATTTAAAAAAAATACTACCTCTTCTACGGTTGATAATTATTACAAATTAATCAGCATTCGTAATTCTTGTTAGACTGTGTCAGTTTTGCTTTCACACTTATATATAATTTTCTACCGTAATTATTTTACCAAGTATATAATACTAACAACAATTTTACAATTAGCTTTATAAATGCGTTGAAAAATTAATAATTTGTTAAAGTGAAATATCCATGGCACATTAATGTACTGAAACCATTAGATCGAGAGGTTTAAAATGTATTATTATCTTCTAATATATAAATATCAATATTTGTTTGTTTGTTCGTATTTTATGCGCTGCCATACCGTTCATCCGATTGCGATAAAACTTTGTGAACTTATTGCATGCACATTGGCGAAGAGTATAAGCTATATCTTATATATAAAAATGAATGTCTGCCGGTCTGTTTGTCTGTCTGTCTGCCTGTCTGTCCCGTACGCGTTCCTATACCATTCATCCGATTGCGATGAAATTTTGGTAAGTGGTTGTATGCACACCTGCGAAGGTTTCTGAATTAGAAAAATCATCATCATCTTCATTCTATTTTCTTTTATTCGTATGGTTCCTATACCATTCATCCGATTGCCACATAACTTCTGTCAGTTGTTGTACGCACACCCGTAAAGGTTTCTGAATTAGAAAAATCATCATCTTCTTCCTCATAATATCTTCTTTTATTCGTATGGTTCGTATACCATTCGTCCGATTGCGATGAAACCTTCGTCAGTTGTTGTGGTAACACCCGCAAAGGTTTCTGAATTAGTACAACCATCTTATTCTTCTCTTCTTCATTCTATCTTCTTTTATTCGTGTGGTCCCTATATCATTCATCCGATTGCGATGAAACTTTCGTCAGTGGTTGTGCCAACATCCGCGAAGGTTTCTGAATTAGAACAACCATGTTCTTCTTCTATTCTATATTCTTCTATTCGTATGCGTTCCTATTCCATTCATCGGATTGCAATAAAACTTTCGTCAGTAATTGTGCCAACACCCGCGAAGGTTCCTAAATTGGTACAACCATTCAAATGAAATTTTGATCAAGTGTTGTGCTCACGCCCGTAAATGTATCTGAATTGATAAAACTATTTTCTTCTCCTTTTTCTTCTATTCTATCTTCTTCTATTCGTATGCGTTCTTATACCATTCATCCGATTGTTATGAAATTTTGACTAGTTGTGTGCACGCGAAGGTTTCTAAATTAGTACAACGATCTATTTCTTCTTCTATTCGTATGCGTTCCTATACCATTCATCCGATTGCAATGAAACATTCGTCAGTAATTGTGCCAACACCCGCAGAGGTTCCTGTATTGGTACAGCCATCTTTTTCTTCGTCTTATATGCTATATTCTTCTATTCGTACGCAGTCCTATACCATTCATCCGATTGCAATGAAATTTTGATCAAGTATTGTGCTCACGCCCGTAAAGGTATCTGAATTGATAAAACTATTTTCTTCTTCTTTTTCTTCTATTCTATCTTCTTCTATTCGTATGCGTTCTTATACTATTCATCCGATTGCGGTGAAATTTTGACCAGTTGTTGTGTGCACGCCCGCAAAGATTTCGAAGTTAGTACAACCATCTTCTTCTTCTTCTACTCGTATGCGTTCCTATACCATTCAACCGATTGCAATAAAACTTTTGTCAGTAATTGTGCCAACACCCGTGAAGGTTTCTAAATTGATACAACCATTTTCTTCTTCTTTTTCTTCTATTCTATCTTCTTCTATTTGTATGAGTTCTTATGCCATTCATCCGATTGTTATGAAATTTTGACCAGTTGTGTGCACACGAAGATTTCTGAATTAGAAAATCATCTTCTTCTTCTATTCGTATGCGTTCCAATACCATTTCTCCGATTGCGATGAAGCTTTTGTTAGTTGTTGTGGGCACACCTGCGAAGGTTTCTAAATTAGTATTATATAAAATACAAAGTTTGTTGTTTGTTTGTTCCATCAAATTTTGTTTTTTTTTTACTACATATTATTAACATTAATAACGTTTGCATATTTTGGGTTAGATTTTAATTTTGTGTCTTTTGTTTGACCTTGTCTACTATTAGAATTATTTTTATATTGCCATATTGTATTACACAGATATTTTAATATTAAAAAAATAATTACCCCTTATTATTTTTTAAATATCTAAGATAAGTATAACCACGAAGCGACCCTGTGCGAAGCCGGGTACTTCAACTAGTATGTAATAAGAATACTTTATGCCGTCATCAAATATTTAATACAAATTCAATAAATAATAAAGCATAAATCTATATAAATAAATTTTCTACAACATTTAAGAAATGTCTAGTCTTATACTTTGATAATATCATATTATCATCTCTAGTTTGACCTAGCACTAGTCGACCTTTAAGGGTGTATGATTTATTACTTTTTTTTTCTCAGATATATGTATCTATGTCTTTTATGTTCATGCTAAAATGCAGTACTTTACGTTCTTATAGTTGATTCCTGCAACCACTGGCATGCCCTATTTCTCTACTCTCGGATTGTCAGAGAGAATTTTAGAAGTACAAGAGCCATACGATGGAATACAGATTGACTATCAAGATATTAAAAAAGAATTGGGGGCATGTGAAACGATTACTAATATAGTCAGTAGCACTGCTAAACGTGAGCATAAACAATCTAGCGTCTCAGAACCCAAATTATTAGTAGCTGTTATAAAATTAGAGAAAAAATCGTTTAATAACGAAAATTTTGTGTGCAGTTTTTGTTTTAATTTTTTTAAATCGTTATCTCTATTAAACATTCACAAAGCGTGTCATAAAACATCTGATTTCAAGAATCTAAAGAAAAAAGAAAAAAATACTGTTAAAAAACCCGTTAAATGTAACCAATGTAACTTTTCATGTCAACGATCTAGTGGTATGAAATATCACAAATTGACTCATTCTTATGAAAAGCCATTTAAATGTGACCAATGTAATTACTCTTGTATCCAATCTCGTCATATGAAAATACACAAAATGACTCATTCCGGTGAAAAGCCATTTAAATGTGACCAATGTAATTACTCTTGTATAACATCTAGTTCTATGAAAAGACACAAAATGAGTCATTCTGGTGTAAAGCCATTTAAATGTGATCAGTGCAATTACTCTTCTATAACATCTGGTAACATGCAAAATCACAAAATGAATCATTCTGATGAAAAGCCATTTAAATGTGACCAATGTAATTACTCTTGTATCCAATCTCGTCATATGAAAATACACAAAATGACTCATTCTGGTGAAAAGCCATTTAAATGTGACCAATGTAATTACTCTTGTATAACATCTGGTTCAATGAAAATACACAAAATGAGTCATTCTGGTGAAAAGCCATTTAAATGTGATCAGTGCAATTACTCTTCTATAATATCTGGTAACATGAAAAATCACAAAATGAATCATTCTAATGAAAAGCCATTTAAATGTGACCAATGTAATTACTCTTGTATCCAATCTCGTAATATGAAGATACACAAAATGACTCATTCCGGTGAAAAGCCATTTAAATGTGACCAATGTAATTACTCTTGTATAAGATCTGGTTCTATGAAAATACACAAAATGAGTCATTCTGATGAAAAGCCATTTAAATGTGACCAATGCAATTACTCTTGTATAACATCTAATGCTATGAAAAAACACAAAATGACTCATTCTGGTGAAAAGCCATTGAAATGTTGTCAATGTGATTACTCGTGTATTCAATCCAATACGATGAAAATACACTTAATGACTCATTCTGGTGAAAAACCATTTAAATGTGATCAATGTTTTTACTCTTGTATAACATATGGTTCTATGAAAAAACACAAAATGACTCATTCTGGTGAAAAGCCATTTAAATGTTGTCAATGTCATAACTCTTGTGTAACATCTAGTGATATGAAAAAACACAAAATGACTCATTCTGGTAGAAAATCTATTTAAATGTGCCAATCTAATACGATGAAAATACACTTAATGACTCATTCTGGTGAAAAACCATTTAAATGTGATCAATGTTATTACTCTTGTATAACATATGGTTCTATGAAAAAACACAAAATGACTCATTCTGGTGAAAAGCCATTTAAATGTTGTCAATGTCATAACTCTTGTGTAACATCTAGTGATATGAAAAAACACAAAATGACTCATTCTGGTAGAAAATCTATTTAAATGTGCCAATCTAAAAACTCTTGTAAATAATCTACTAGCATGGAATTACATCAAATGGCTCATTTTGGTAAAAAAAAATATATAATCGGACTGTTTTTAAGAATAGTGAGCTTATTTCGATATTAAAGAATGAAATGCCAGATCAAAATGCAGTTTCTGATGCATAATTATGATACCTCCACGTTTTTACGTGAATGGATGACCCCTTTAGGGTTAAGTACGATCGAAGATATGGATGCCACATTCATGGTTCTTATAGTCCGCCAAGCCAAAATCCTTCTATCGCCGCTCTATGAATAAGATGCTTTGTATAGGCAGTAAGATCTAGCCTTCGACCCCTGACGGGCTTCGTGACCCGCTTAGAGTCGACTTCGTGAAAAAATATATTTTGTGCTGTTTACCTACTTTCTTTGAAAACGATTTCTGTATCGACAGGAAGCTATACGGTTAGACAACACGTGTTTACTACGTACCGACTTCTTGTAGTGGTAAAGTGACGCGAATCGCGATTTGCTAGGCGACACAAGGCGCCCGGAGGTGTCTAGATAATTTAACAATCGAGAAATTAGCTTAGATAACTCTTTTATAAATAATAGTGTAGCCGTGCGATCACTGTGAAAAAAAATATAAATGAATCAACCCGTAAAAATTTATTTAATATTCAGCATTCCTTTGACCGACCTTTGATCTCAAATGTGCCTGTAACGTTATAAACTGTGAAAACTTAATAATTGTGTATTGTGTTGTGTATGTAACTTTTTGTGAACCCCAATTAATAATAAAAACTGTTGACCTTTGCGTCGATTAATTGGTGCGTTCATCATTTTTATCACCCCGACGTCCTATATTTACCCCAACTGTCAAGACCTACCGTACACTGAACGTGCTCTACCCAACTAAAAACCAGCTTCTATTGACCGCCATGAACTATTTAAATCACTGAACTCACACGTACCGACCGGCGGCACGCTACCAGGGCGTCATTAACGTCAGGTCGACCGGAGAGTTGAGCGTGGAGGTCGGATCGGGCTGTGCGGCCCCGACTCCCCTCCCTACCGGGACTTCCGGGGTGTCAATTATGTATACCAAATACTTTTATACACCATATTGTAAACTATCTTAATTTATATTGGTGTAATATATACTACGAACATTGTCAAACGATTACTGTGGGACGACCCATCTCCAGTTATTTAACTTGCAGCTACTGGCTTTTATACTCCAAAGCTATTGAATACTCTATTTCCACAAATTAGTTTTAAAAAATCAAGCGAATGTTTTAATAAAACATTTAGTTAACCATTAATATAAAACGCTTTACATTTTTGTTGAAAACAATTCATATTATTTGGGTTGTAAGTATTGTAAATATTGTAAGTATTAAAATTTCAATTATTATAAAAATGTCTAGTTATTTTCAAACTAGTCGTAAGAGAAAATACCGACTGAAGCAGCAAAGACTGCATAGGGCTGCGACCCGAATGATTTCAAATGTTTGTTTAGCTAGTATCTGCGTATACTTAATTACTTGTTTATTTTTTTGATACGAGAACGAACGAATATTTTTATAGTAGTTAGATTTTTCATGATGGTAATCTTAGTGGACCTTCGTGACGAGTTAGTGAAGGCCCTGCGGTGTCTTCAAGGACTACAAGATCTCCGCTGACCAACCACGATAGGATCACTGTCTCTCTTCAAAAATAATTACTTTTCTGTCGACAACTATCAGATATGAGTCTATGTTTTAACACTTCAAGCCGCGTTGCGAAATTGTCGCACTACTAGAATTATCTCCTCTGTCCGCCAAAATTTTTCGAGTTTTCACCTTTTGGATTTCATCGTTACACCACATTAAACCCATGAGATGTACCTGCCACGTTGACCGCACCCTGGAAGTGGAAGTTGCAAGAAGAAGCTCAACCTCTGGCTTGATCTTCTATTACTAACGATGGAGGTATTGTAACGATATTTTAATACTTTCTACCATAAAGGATTTTTCGTTCCTGACTACTGGCAATAATTATTCACGTCTCGTGGCCGAATATAGAACTATTTTCTACACCTTTTATGTTGCCGGCCTGCCACGAAACAAAGATATCGAACCAGCATGAAGATCGTTTTTCGCTTCTCTAGCCAGCGTTGCCATGTCTACTGAAATTTCAGTAGATCTACTGATATTTTTGGCAATATACTTAATCTACTGATATTTCTTCATTTCACAAAATTTCCACCTGCCGGGAAAAAAACTAGCCATTTTTGAAAACTTGGGAATCTGCGGCCCGCGGCAAAATTTTTTCTCCTAAAAAAACGAGCCGACCATGAAAAATACGGAACCTGCGGCCCGCGGCGAAATATTTCTCCTAAAAAAAACAAGCCGATTATGAAAAATTGGGAACCTGCGGCCCGCGGCGAAATTTTTTTCCTAAAACAGAAATCAACTGATATTTTGTCGAATCTACTGAATTTTTTTTACACATTCTACTGAAATTAAAAATTTTGACTTGGCAACACTGTTTCTAGCCCACACCTTCACAGTGAATAGACGTACCCAAAGGGGCTTCGGCCCTCGGCCGTTACGTGATGATTCCAACATGTCCGGATAATTTTTATGAAGCTTATCTGACGATGTTTGGATTAGGTATTTATTATTTTGATTATTGCCATTACCTTGTTATTCACGAGGAAGTTAATAGTTACGTTCGTTCTCCGTCCCAAAATATTTGTAGATTGCTGATTCTTTGTAGGTATATCATTCCTGTTTTAATATACGACATTTTGGAGTTATTCTTTAAAACATTCTCTCATTTCTTATTTTCTTCCTTGAACTGTTGTAAAATGTAAATTGGGTGGCGTCCGCAGAAGCATATTTATATGTAATTTCCTATAATTTTAGAAATACGCTGGATTTCGTAATCGAGTATGGTAAAATCGAGTCGGAAATAACGCCATCGTACGCATAACCTACCTTACCTATTTCTCCTTTTAGAGTCTCGTTGTCCTTTTCGTTCCATAATAAGTTGGATCGAAGCCTGTCTAGTTGGTTATTTGTTACATATATTTTGTGCCTAACCGTTATAGATAAATAAGCGTTAAGCTGCATTGCTTAATCCTTTGTTACAAGGTCAGTTGCATGGTTACACCGAATAATTACGTAATTTAGACTATCGGGAGAGGCCCAATAATCATGAGTGTAACAGTACCTACTTATTGTACTTATATATTTTTATTTTTCAAGAAACATATTAGATCCCAGCTGGTTAAATAATACCAGTAATTACAATGCTGAAGATATTTGTGCTGCTGCTGGCAATTAAAATTATTCCAGTTCATTATCTGGTGAGTCTGATTCTTTGTCCTCTAGTAAGTGTATCATGCTCTGAAGACAGTGAAGATTTGATTGGTAATACAACCTACATACCGGTGCAAAAGAGTGAGACTGACAATAGTAATGAACCGGACATTCCAATTAATATCACTGATCAAACTAACCACTTCAACTACTACTTTCGACCAGTACTCTCGATGCAAGTTGCTTAGTGTCAACTGAGGTCACTGAGGATGACACAACCATTTTGACAACTCCGTTAAAAAAAGGAATGAAGGTAATTGGAAAACGAATGTATTGAAGGAGGTCAGAAATATCGGCAAGGAGTACAAATCGCATACAAATAGAAAGAAAATTAGGAATAAGAAGATAAAACCGGCTTGTCCGAAAATGTTCGACGATGATCAATGAGGAAGAGAGAATGAAGTTATTCTCCGCATTTTGAGAGTTTGGAAATAGGTATTGAAATTCAAAGGCAATATATTTCGAATAGGTAGCATGCAAATCATTCAGCCAAATGTCGATACATTTGTATAGGTGGTACGAGAAGCCAAAAGCAGAATACTAACAACTTTTATTTTCATTGACATAATAAGCAAGTAAAAAGCCTAAATATTTTTTTTAAAACACATTAGATATCAACAATCGCCCAATTCGTACTGTCCTAGAAAACAAACAAAAGTTGTTGACGTTTTACTTGAAAATGATCAACGAGGAAAACAGAGGAAGATAGACGAAAGTATTAGGCATTCATTAATACTTTGGACGCTGAAAACGCACATGCGCGTAATGACCAGGCGGCCGATCGATGTAATTAACGTGCATTTTAAAGGTGCTAATTAAAAAATCATTATCTACTCAGCAGCGAATGCGTTAATCAATTCATAGTCTATTCCAAAAATTGAGGGACATTATGCACGTGCTTATACAACAAAGCGTTTTATTGCAAAGATTCATAGAGATTATAATATATAATATGTAAAACGAAAAATGGGCCATTTGGAAATTACATACTATTTTACAGTATATTTAGCGAAGAATTCAATTCATCATTTTTGTACTTACCTACCTAAAGAAGATGTCTGTGAGACATGTTATTTATTTTTTCGATTTTCATCAACAGTCTTCTTGTGCAATTCAGACCCTGTCGGACAGTTTCAGACTTAGTTAATTTTGGACATCGGCTCCCAACATTTAATATTGTGACCCCGGGAGATCTCGTGTGTTTCTAAAATTAATTATAACTTTTATTTTATTTTGTAAACTTTAAATATCTTGAGAACTTATGTGATTTATTAACTTTTATTGTGAACTCGGATTAATATAAATTTATTTTGTGCCTTTTGTGTATAACCCTTTATGTAAGGAAGTTGTGTGATGGGTTGATAAAATCCCCGATATATCTATATTAATATATATAGACAACTTAGTTACATAACTGACTTTTTTAGAAATATTAATATTATATATATATTTTTTTTTATATTTCATATGTTCACTATTCTGAGTAGTTATAACCTCAATTTCTTGCTAGGCTTGATTACTGTCCGATAACAAGAAATCGGCGACAACAGGAACTCGCCGTAGTTGCATACAGAAGACTTTTCAGTGACTTACCTGTCATGGCGGCAACGCGAGCTAGAGGCGTGCAAATAACGTATCGGCTCTTTTTTTAGATGCGACTATTTTTAATCTTAGCAATAAATCAAAAGTGAACAATATAATAATAATTCTAACATCACTGGAGCGTAAAATGAAATGACAAATTTGGGGGCGCCTCTTGAATTTGAAAATAGTGCGATTAGCTGCACTGGGATGGATTTTAAGTTCATAGTTTTGACATGTGGGATATTTCTTCTTCATTCCTTCTTGTTTTTAGATAATTTATTATTATATTAGAACCTCTTTTTTGTCGTAAAATACACAATGTTCTGTAGAAAATGCAAAAATGTAATATATTTTTGTTTTAATAATAAAATGACATTCAAAACTTTTTTTTTTGAAATATTTAATACATAATTACCTACCAAGCGTTTATTTTTCCACATTATTTTAACCGCTTTATTGCGACCCACGTGCTAGATTTAAGAATGTAACATTCTTTTTATTTATCAAAGATAATTTTGACATCATTTCCGAGAAAATAATATAACCAATAGAAAAAATCTCTTATGAAGAAAATGCGACACCCAGCAGGATCGAAATTGCGTCTCTCGAATTTCGCGCCCATGCAAATTGACCACTATGGTATTTTATTACCAAAGTATTTTAAGAGCCATTAGTTAAAATGTGTTGCAATTAGAAATTATACCTATAGCATATTGGTCAATGTGCATGCGTGCGAATCTCGAGAGACGCAGGTTCGATGCCAGCTGGGTATGGCCTTTTTTCAAAAAAAAATTTTCCATTTGTTATATATTTTCTCAGAAGTGTTTTCAAAATTATGTATGTATGTACAATAGAGTTCAATAAGAAAATTGGCAATTCTTTCGTCGTTTCGCTTATTCTTTTGACAGTCGGAGAGACTGGTGAATAATTGCCGCCCGTTTTGCGACCTGCAGTTCTCGCATATGCCATATAATATGGAAACGGCGATCATGTCTACATTGATGTGATTTATTTTGTCAATCGAAACGTAATCAAATAATACCAATGCTTGGAATTCAATCATTAAAGATTTTTGCGTATAATTATGTTGTATAATAGCCATAACGATTATGGACGTATCCGAAATATCACCAAAGGACTGCACTTGACCGCTTCGTTGTAACAACGTCTTTTTTGCGCTCTCAGCATTTTTAAAGAATACCTATTATCATTTGTTGGTATTAACAGTCAGTCAACAATGCCAACTAATGACAAATATGTTCAGTGTGAGGATGTGTCGGTTCCTGAGAGAACATTGCTTTTGGTGGAATTATTAATGAAAAAAGTGGAACAGCTGGAAGAAAAAATTAATAATTATTCGTGTTTGTGTCAGTGCGTACGTCTTCCCCCGCTACCGCCTGCCGCTCCTAGGTTAAAACCGAAGCCACTAATTGCACCGACGCTAATCGGCGTAATCGACGTTAATGCAGCTGTTAATGAGCCCAAACTACTGACAGCTCAAAAACACTCAAAGACTCGTGCAACAACTATAATAACAAGATCACAAAAAATTGCCGGAGATTTGAAGGACACAACTCGTGCAAAGGAGACTTCAGCGGGAAAGCGAGATGTCACTCCCAAGGCCTCGACGTCTCAGAAATCTGATGGGACACCGGTATCAGCAAATGATGTGTCTCTTGGAAACTCCACTACCGGTGAAGAATGGTCAACGGTACCTAGTGAAGAGGAAGAGGGCAGCCATTGCGATTCGAGGTAGCTTTGGTGGGGCGGTGAGGGGGGCGGAGGTGGTTAAAAATTACCACTTCTACCCCTTTCATCGCGACACCACAGTTGCGAACTTGAACGACTATATTAAAAAAATTACTAATTGTACCCACTGCTGATTTCACAGTAGTTAAACTGAAGTCAAAAGGTGATTACGCTTCATTTAAGGTAGGGATCCCTACTAAGCTAAGTACGTTGGTTTTGAAGGCGGAAAATTGTCCCCGCGATTCATTTATTAAAGAATGGGTTGCCAGGATGGAAACACCACGGCTACCGAGTAGCTGACTTAATAATAACAATAAAAATAAGAATTGCCCTATGCAATTATTATTCTACTACCAGAATGTTCGGGGCTTGAAAACAAAATCTGTCGATTTTTTGAGCAATGTTTGGCTGATGACTATGACATCATAGGGTTAACTGAAACATGGCTCAATGATAGTGTTTTTAGTCGTGAATATTTTGGAAGTGAGTACTCAGTCTTTAGGAGGGATCGAGACTCCGGCGCAGGCCACAGGCAGGGTGGGGGTTGTCTTTTGGGAGTTAGAAGTATGGAAGGGTTACAGGCCGAACGTTTCCGTGCTTTGGAGACCCAAAATGAGGACTGTTGGGCGAAACTGACCTACGACGGAGACACTATTTACGTTTGCGTCATTTATTTTCCACCAGCAAGTGACTTGGAGGTGTATAAGTGTTTTATTGAGAGTATGCTATCTAATATCAACTTAATTGGAGATAGAAAGATTATTGTAATGGGAGATTTTAATCTAAACTCAGCACGTAGTGGTAAAAGAGTCAGCGATGACCTTGAATTTCTATCTTCTGTTTTGGGATTTTCTCAGCACAATGATGTCTCTAACTCTAGCAATGGACTTTTGGATAGGGTATTTAGCAATATCGACTTATCGCTTTCACGATGCACATCTCTTCTTGTACGCGAAGATGTGTATCATCCAACTTTAGTTTTTCTGCTCAGGTTTCGGTCGACTCGTCCGCTTCAGACTCCAATTCCCTCTTACAAAACCAACCAATTCGGCGGGTGGAGGTTTGAAGGCGGAAACATCAAGCTACTTTACTCATTGATGAGTGAAGTGGACTGGAGTGAGTTGCTCGAGATTTGTGATGTGAATGAGGCGGTACAATGTTTTTACAATATTGTGTATAATATTTTTGATCAATGTTTTTCGAGGAAGTCGCCATGTCGTGGTGGAAGGCGATACCCGAGGTGGTTTTCTCGGGAGATTATTGGGGACATAAGGGTCAAGCATAACTATCATACAGTATGGAAGGCTGGGCATGATCAGACTGACTATATCATGTTTAGCATCTATCGTTCGAAAGTGAGACAAGCTGTTCGACGGGCCTATCGAACATATATGGAAACGGTAGGAGATTCCATTCGCGAAAATCCTAAATTGTTTTGGAATTACGTAAAATCGTTAAGAAGAGATGGTGGGTTTAATGATAAGATGAGTTGGAAGGGCGAAGAGGTGACCGGACATGGAGTGGCAGAAGCATTTGCTGGTCATTTCAAGTCTGTCTACGCAAGTAGTATTCCAAATCTGGATGTTGCCTCAACGTCAGGAAAACCGTCATGTGGTGCCCAATCTGTCGATATTTTTTCAATTAATGAGGGACGATGTACTTCAGTTTATTAAAAAACTGAAGAATACTCGCTCTTTGGGACCTGATTATGTTCCTACATTTTTTTTAAAGGGTTGTATTGACTTCGTTAAAGGCCCGCTTTCATATATATTTATTCTCGCAATGGAGACAGGTATCTTCCCGGAAACATGGCAGATGTCGAAGGTTACTCCAATCCATAAGAGTGGTACAGAGTCATCAGTGGAGAATTACAGGCCGGTAGCTGTTCTCTCGGCACCAGCAAAAGTTCTTGAGATGATCATGCACAACATGATTTATCTAAAAATTGAGTCATCATAATAAATGAACAGCATGGATTTAGAGCAGGCCGATCAACGGAAACTAACCTGTTGGTATTTACCGATTATGTGTCATCGGCACTGGATGGAGGCCACCAGGTTGACTGTTCTTACAATGACTTCTCGAAAGCATTTGACAAGGTCGATCATAACATCCTGATGGAAAAACTCCAACTTATTGGATTGTCGGATCGATTTTTGAAACTATTCGGGAGTTATTTTAGGAACCGTCAACAATACGTATCGTACGGCCTTTATCAGTCACAGACCTTTTACACATTTTCTGGTGTCCCCCAGGGCTCAAACTTAAGGCCGTTGCTGTTCACGATTTTTATAAATGACATAGCTTTGGTAATAAAAAATGCTATGTTTTTGTTGTTCGCTGATGACTTGAAACTCTTTTTGGAAGTTGTCACCTTGGACGATTGTCGTCAGCTCCAACTTGATATAGATAATGTATTAAATTGGGGCAGGCGTAACAAACTAGAATTCAATATTGATAAATGCAATCTTTTATCGTTAACCAGAGCCTCAAAAGTGTTGTTTTTCCAATACTCGATGCATGGCAGAGTTCTGTCACGAATATCATCTGTAAGGGATCTTGGCATTACGTTTGAGAGTAAACTGACATTTATTAGCCATATAGTTACCATTTGTAACAAAGCGCTTAAAATGTTGGGCTTCGACATGCGTGTTTCCCGGGTCTTTTCAGATGTTACGGTATTAAAACTTTTATTTAATTCTTTAGTTCGAAGCATACTTGAGAGTGGGTCTATTTTTTGGGCACCGCACCAGTTGAAGTATGGCCTTATGGTGGAGAGGGTACAGAAGAAATTCTTGAGACTCCTTTACTTGAGGTTGTATGGATACTATCCGTGGCTTTATCCAACTGACTTTCTCTTAGGCATGCTTATATATTACTGCAGTCTGCAATTTAGAAGAAATCTTTATTTAGCTACGTATTTTTTTCGACTTATACAAGGTATAAATGAGAACTCTGCCATTCTGGGCAGTGTTGACCTGTGTGTCCCTGATAACTATCTTAGAAATAGAGACCACCAGTTGTTTATACTCCCAAGGTGCAGAACCAACCTGCCACTGGTAATGCCAATTGGGAGAGTGATAACTATGTTCAACGAAATTGCTTCGGGTGTTGATATATTCCACCTACGTGAGAATGAGTTTAGGTGGATGTTGTTTTATAAAATCTTAAAATAGGGTCTGCTTAACTCATCCGGTGTACTTCCTTGTACCTATCTAATTCATCTACTGATATATCTCTTTTTTATGTAATACTGTTATATTTATATATCTTTGTTTCTAAATGTCATGTTGTGAACGTCTTAAACTTATAATTTGTAATGTCCACAATATGTTAAAAAAATAAATGAATTGATTGAATTGAACACAATATTATATAGGTATGGAAATTTTAATGACAGCACTATATAGCTATCTACTTACACACATTGGAGTTTCAGCGAAAATATGACGCCTTATTCGAAATCCAATATTATTAATGGGTAGGACTATAGACGATATTATCTAGTATTTCTAGGAAAGATTGATTTGAAATTTGTTTAGAAATTAATTACCTATTGTATTAACATTTGAAGTAGGTAGACTGTCAGCAGAGCCTACCAAAACCATAAAGCTCTTCCATCTCTTCCGAGCATAATGTATCTCAGCATTAAACTGTTAAAATAGATAAACTCCGATGGGAAGGCCATGTAGTAATTATAGACAATGCTCAACCTTTCGGAGTCTTTCAATATGTACGTCATTCAGCAAGAAAATAAAACAGATGGTTGAAGTTTAGTCTCCAAGCGGAGTTGGGTAGGTATATTACTTTTAAGACATATTGGAAATATTATTTTATGAAAAAAAAATCAATACACTATGTCACATTATAATATAAGGAATTAATACTACGGTCGTGAGCCAATAAGGCTTCCAAGTGTAGGATTATTATTTACAAGTTTGTCTTTTTTACTCACTATTATCGTTAGTTCGAACATTCCTTATTTATTGACTATTATTGATCACCGGTTCTGATGAATACAACAATGCACAGGGCAGAATCAACTTGTAGAAGCCTTCGTCTAGCAGTCGATTGATTAGGGATGATGAATATTATAATTATAGCGATATGTATCTTTATAATCTTATACATTTTGATAATTGTAGGAATTCATTAGACCGGAAGGAATGGAATTTGCTTGTAATTCTCCATCTAGGAATGGATTGATTCAAGCTGATACTAATGATGATATAAATAGCTGCATAATATGTAATTTTGATGAATATAGTAATGCATAGAACCGGGAAGAGTGAAACTATGTTGGATAGGTCTTCATCCAGCAGTAAAATGATCCCCAGGCTGATGATGATAATGATGAATTCGTTTGATATAGAATCGATTACTGATTTTCTACGTAAATTCGGTTAATTTCGAACCATTGTTCAAGCCTCTATAGTCTATGACACGCATTGGCGGCTTAATCCGGAAAAAACTAGCAGGTCAATTTTGAATATATTATTTTAATTTGCCTTTTCGTTGTATACTGAAAAGACGTATTGCAAATTGACTTTTTATATATTATAGAATAAGTGCTAGAAATTGTTATAGGTAGGTACCTACTTACCCTTCAAAAAATGTCCGTTTTTCATAACGCCAACCCATCGTTAACCGAAATTGCACACAACGCGTTATAATTTTTTGTAAATTAGGTCCACTTTTCTTTATTTGCTTTTTGAAAAATCATCAATCACACGATTATAAAAATTGTCTATTTTCCCCACATATTTTTTTTTCAATACTGAGCATTGCAAGAGCGGTCAGTCTATCCTGGCCCATCGTATTGCGTAGAAAGGTTTTTATTCTTTTGAGAGTGGAAAAACATCTTTCACTTTTAACTGTTGTCATTGGTATGACGCAAATAAATTGGAGAACTTTGATCGACTCGGAAAATGTTTCGTTGAAATTATTGCTGAGTAAAAAATGTAGAAGAGAAACTGCACTATTAGCGCCATGCAAATCATCTCGTTGATAAAACACCAATAATTCATTTTTTAACTTGATTATGTTTATTTCTTCTAACAGTTTTACCAAATTTACTTGACGTGTGGGAAAATTATTTTTAAAATCAGTGTAATTTTCTTTATTGAACAAATCGGATATAATGAGATGATCGTTGGATGCGAATCGTGCTTCCATTTCCATTATAATTGTATCACAGACTTCAATTGCTACTGCGTGCGTACTAACTGCTTCACAAAAATATTATAAATCACTAAAAACCAAACGTTGTGTGTATATGCAATAACTGCACCAAAAACTCCTTACATATGATTAAAATAACCAAAAGCATTCGTCAAAACCTGTCAAAAGCCTGTCAACGAATCCGAACCGCATACACAGTTGCGTCTTGAGACCAATTATCTAGTCAGTGTTATCATTCGGTTTCATTTAATTAGGTGAAAAAATCTTTTGTCTCACACTCGGGCATTGCCGATAATACAGTAATTCACGCACCGTTACAAGCTTCGATCTCGTATTTTGTGTTATATCGATACACGATCGAACACAATATTTTTGTTCGGGGAATTATCGCCCAAACAAAAAAAAGCCCAATAGACAGGGTTGACACAATATCGCGCGCCCTATAATTTCAAATCCACCGATTATTATTAATATTATTATATATGACATTGCACATATTATTAATAGTATTATGTCGATTGTAAGGTATTTATTTTGGCAGGTCAATGACCGAATGACCTAAGCATGGAGCCGCCAGTGATGACACGTCACGATGATTGCTAAATTATACAGATAAAAAAGTAACATTGTATAAGAATAAATAAGGCACATAATCGTTTGTCAACTCAATACCAAACAAACAAGCATATTTTGTATTATATATTATACACATATATGATTAATAAATATAATAAACAAGTGTTTTACACAGGATAGAGAATTCAAAAATGTTAATGGCATAATCAAATCATATTAATTATAGTTTCGAAAACGATAAGTAACAACCTAAAACTAGATGCATTGACTATTTAAGAGGTTTACAGCTGAATGACGTGTCTTTTTATGCAATTTTATGCTATAATCTGTTCGACATGAGTAATCACAATGAACACATTTAAAAGGCATTTTACAGAGTAAGTCGTTTTGTGTATTTTCATATTACCAGATCTAACACAACAATTATTGAAGGGTAAATTAGCAACCCACGGTGGCCGCGCGGCATAAACGTTGGACTATCACGCCGTGGGTCTCAGGTTCGAATCCTGAGTCTGGCAAGTACACATATTTTTTTTTCAATTTGTGTGTGAGTCGGGGTATGGACCTAATAAGTTGAGCAAGTGGCTGACATCCATTTCTCGTAAAAAAACAAAATCTGTTTATACAAACCTCTACTCTGTGGAGGTCCATATGATCCTATTAGGATCGGACATGGTCGAAAAAAAAAAAAAAAATTAGCAAAACAAGAAATATCAAAAAACCAAAAGTTGTCATAATTCACAATTTAATTTCGGATAATAGGTACTTGTGAAGCAGTTTTCATATATATTGGACATTTTAATGCTTACGTAAGAGTACAGGTCATGGTAAGTCCCACTTATGGACCTGTATGGGGTATTGAGAAACCGTTATTGTCGAAGGACTATGATTTGTTTTATACTTTTTCATAAAGTTAGATAAAAGTACAGGTGAAAATGTAAGTTTTCAAAATACCTAAGTCATATTCAAGTTTTGTGCGACATTTCCTGTTTTGCCCGTGTACACTTTATTTATATTGTTAATATTGGCTTTCCACCACAATGAATTATTTTGTGTATTTTCATACCACCAGGAAAACATGAGAAATAACAATGGTCATATGTAAATAGTTTTTAACCGTAATGAGTCTTTTTGTGTATTTTTATACTTGTGGATGAGCGATAACAATGGAAACATTATAAAGGCTTTTTACCAGAATGAGCCATTTTGTGTCATTTCAAAGAACCGGATTGTATAACCGAGTCACATTTTAATGGATTTTTACCAGAATGGGTCATTCTGTGCCTTTTAACATCAGAAGATTTTATACAAGAGTAATTACATAGGTCACATTTAAATGGCTTTTCACCAGAATGAGTCATTTTGTGATTTTTCATTTTAGCAGATGTTATAGAAGAGTAATTGCACTGATCATATTTAAATGGCTTTTCACCAGAATGGGTCATTTTGTGCCTTTTCAGATCACAAGATTTTATACAAGAGTAATTACATTGGTCACATTTAAATGGCTTTTCACCAGAATGAGTCATTTTGTGTACTTTCATCGTACTAGATGTAATAGACGAGTAATTACATTGGTCACATTTAAATGGCTTTTCACCAGAATGAGTCATTTTGTGCCTTTTCATCGTCCCGGATGTAATACTTGAGTACTCACATTGCTCACATTTAAATGGCTTTTCACCAGTATTTTTTTTCAATTCTCTTAGATTATTGAAATCAGCTCGAATACTTATGGAATTTTCCGACTTATCTGCTGTTGACTTTTCGTGACACGCTTTATGAAGCTTTAATAGAGATGGCGATGAAAAAAATTCAAAACAGAAACTGCACACGAAATTTGCATAATTAAATGATTTTTTCTCCAACTTTATAACAGCTACTAATAATTTAGGATCTGCAACGTTATGTATACAAATACAAAACGTTGCAGATCCTAATTTAGCAGTGCAACTGTCTATCTTTTTATTGGTTTTATATACCCTCAATTCTTTTTTAATGTCTTGATCGTTGATCTGTATTTCATTGTTTGCCTCTTGTAGTTTAATTCTCTCTGAAAAACCGAGACTAGCGAAACAGGTCATCGCAGTGGTTACAGGAATCAACTGAAAGAAGGTAAAATATCGCATTACCATAATATAGGCAAACGGCATGGAGAATATTATTTAAAAATTTAAACATCTTAAAGATATAATGTAAGAATCTTGACATGCTGGAAGATCGAATTAAGAGTATGGTTTCCGAATAACGAACGAGGGCAGTGAGACTGAAATAAGAAAATCAGATAGGATGCGTGTGATTGAGAAAATATTCAGTTTATTCCCCCAAAAATATAAATATGGGTGTATCATAGATCTCCCATCATAGTATATATAAGTCATGATACGAGGGTGGGTCAATAATTCCTTAGAAAAAAGCATTAAAACAGTTTTTATTTTTGTATTTTTTTTTATTTCTCAACATAATCTCCTTGGAGCTCAATACACTTGGTTAGACGTTTCTCAATTTTTTTTAAACCGCCAGAAAAATAAGTTTTCGGAAGGTCTTCAAAATAAGCATTTGTCCGATCGATGACTTCTTCATTTGAAAAAAAAACGTTGTCCACTTAGCCATTTTTTTAAGTTTGGGAAAAGGAAAAAGTCACTGGGGGCTAAATTTGGCGAATACGGTGGGTGGTCGAACAATTCGAACTTCAATTCTTCAATTTTAGCCATTGATCGTAAACATGTGTGAACACGGGCATTGTCTTGATGAAAGAGGATTTTTTTCCTGTTTAAATGAGGCCGTTTTTCTTCAATTTTGTTTTTTAGCTGGTCCAATAAAGATGCATAATAATCCCCTGTTATTGTTTTTCCTTTTTCCAAATAGTCAACGAAAATAATTCCACGTGCATCCCAAAATACAGTAGCCATAACCTTACCAGCTGATTTTACGGTTTTCGCCTTCTTTGGACATGGTTCGCCTTTCGCAATCCACTGCTTTGACTGTTCTTTCGTCTCGGGAGTATAGTGGTGTATCCATGTTTCATCTACAGTCACAAAGCGACGAAAAAATTCATCCGGATTGCGTTGCATGAGCGACAACAGGGCTTTAGAGGCCACCACCCTATTGCGTTTATTGTCTACTGTGAGCAAACGCGGCACCCATCTTGCAGAAATTTTTTTCATGCCCAATTTGTCATGTAAAATAGAAATGACGCTACCTTTTGAGATCCCTGTAACCTCAATTATCTCACTCAACTTTAATCTTCGGTCACTTAACACCATATCGTGGATTTTATTGATCATTTCTGGTGTAGTCACCTCTACAGGACGTCCTGAGCGTGGTTCATCCTTTGTTGATGTACGACCACGTTTAAATTCATTTAACCAGTTATAAATAGTTGCAAGTGAAGGAGCAGATATGCCGTGAACTAAATCCAACTCATTTTTTATTTCCTTTGCTGTTAACCCTTTTATATTAAAATGTTTAATAACAGCTCTAAACTCAATTTTCTCCATTTTCCACAAGCAATTTTTTTTTTTAAATGTACGAGAAACACACAACAACCCGACCAATCTGATTGAAACTTCGCAGCATACTGAATCGGTAGTGCCGCTGCATGAAAACAAACCGCTTACAGTACTAGTCGCGCCACTTGTCGGCTTTTCTAAGGACTTATTGACCCACCCTCGTAGTTTGATCAAGTACCTAATAACCATGCTACTTTGTAAGATAGTCAATAAGGCTTATACTATCAGTTACGAAATCTTGTTGACGGCACGTACTGAGGGCAATCAACCCGCCTGAGTTATTTTCCAACGACAATTTCATAATGACACATAATATTTTCTTGATAATTTAGCTATTTGCAATAATTTAGAATGCGAGCAGAATAATACAAATCATTATTGTCACAAGTAGGAATGCAGTCATAGCAACTTTGCATTAGGAAATGTATTGTTAATTATTTTATAATGCAACGAGAAAATGCTGAAAGTGTCATATTGCGTGAACCCTGCTTAGGTCATGCAATAAACCATGACATGCCTCTTCAAGTCGTGTGCCCAAGGCCATCGATGGATTTTCTTTGTTTGAAATCGGTATAAAAGCTCGGAGCACGAGAGATCTAAAAACACACGTCAGAAAATCATTCTAACGTACAGTCGAACCTCTGATCAACGAATAGTAATTTTTCTCATAACGCATATTCGTAATCTAATTGTCAAACTCATTTTTAACTATCAATGTACTGTCTGTAATTTTTGTATTATTTATTGTTGAGGAAAATAAATCGGATATTTACTTCATCACGTATCCACCTTCTATTCCTTCAAGTCAACCTACCTACCACATCCAACACCCCCCTCTACACCTCACGATATAAATATTATTACAAAAATGAAATTCACTATAAACTACGACTGCGAATCATAAACAATAAATAACAGAAATATGATAGTCGAAGTCAAACAAGCAAATTCTATTTTACTATGAAATGGCGATGAGTGACGTAACAGGAGTGACGCGGTGTTGTTAATACAAATGCTATTGAGAGAGTATCTGAAAGTACATGTTTGTATTGCATATTAATTATTGTAGATTGAAAAAAAATGCAGTGTTACTATTTAGAATGACAATGACATGTGTTTGATTCTTAGTTGCTTGGTCAGGTATGTGTTTTTGTTTCCGAAATTATAAATAAATATGAACATCGCTTTTGAAATTTAATTGACCTACATAAATGACTTGTTTCACCATGAGTATTGTTTTGCAATTTTAAACAATAAAATGTTGCGATATAAATCATAGTTAAGAAGTAATGGTTTTCTGCCAGGTCATTCTGGATGATAGGGTATTCACCCTACAAGAGTATATTGATAAGTTATATCAGTAACAGGCAGATTATTTTAAAAGAATAGATTGTTCTATACCTGATTTTCTTGGTTCGATTCGGAATAAGAGCAACTAGGTTGAGGCAAATCATAATTGCTTTGCTCTACATCCTCTTGAACAATCTCATTCTCTGAGTCAACTCGCTCAAAATCTGTCTCCAGTTTTATAGTGGTCAGGTATTTTGAAAGTATCTATAAAAATACATTGATTTTATGAATAATAAGCTGAAGTACCCGGATTCGCACAGGGTCGCTTCGTAGATACATTTATTTTAGATATTTAAAAAATAATAAAAAGTAAATATCTTTTTATATTAAAATATCTGTGCAATACAATATTGCAATATGAAAATAATTCTAATAGGAGTAAAGGTCAAACAAAAGAACACTGAATTAAAATCGAATCCAAAATATGAAAACGTTATTAATAGTATTAATATGTAGTAAAAAAAATCAAAATTGGATGGAACAAAAAAACAATAAACTTTGCATGTTATATAATACTGATTAAGAAGCATTCGCGGGTGTGGGCATAACAACTGACGAAAGTTTCATAGCAATCGGATGGATGGCATAGGAGCCATACTAATAAAAGAAGATAAAATGAAGAAGAAGAAGGTTATATTAATTCAGAAACCTTCGCGGGTGTTATATATACTATATGAATAAATGAAGATAGAATGAAGAAGAATAAAAAGATGATTTTTCTAATTCAGCAACCACGAAAGTTTCATCGCAATCAGATGAGTGGTATAGGAACGCACACGGGACAGACAAACAGACAGACATTCATTTTTATATCTAAGATAATTATAGCCTATAACCTTTGCGCGAGTGCAAGCAATAAGTTGACAAAGTTTTATCGCAATCGGATAAACAGTACGACAGCGCATAAAATACGAACAAACAAACAAATATTGATTTTTATATATTAGATATAAAGCATATCAGTATGTTACGACAGCTTATGATGACAAAATGAATATAGTGTAATATAACTTTGTTATTTAGAATATAAAAGAAGAATACACAATATTGCAAATTAAAATAGGTATATATATATATACTATGAGTATTAATAAAAAGGTACCTCAAAAAAAACAGCCTAACCTCAAACATACATAACTACTAAAAATAAAAGAATATAAGTGTTTTTTAAAGTGATATATATCTATGTTTATGTACGTAATACAAATATTGTACTCGATTCAAATTGTAGTACCTAAGTTCGGTACTTCAAACATCGAAATGAAAGTGTTTACTAATAAAATAAGAAATTAGTGTGTTATGCAAGATATGTGAGTGTAATTACTAATTATATATGTAGATAATCGCATAATAGCACCTACCTATTTAAAATAATAATAAAATATTGTATAAGTATGTAAGCACCTGATTTATTGGCTCGCATTTTGAATATGAGCAACTAGGTTGCGTATCACTGTCTTCTACAAATTCTTCTTTGAAATCTATTCGGAGAGAATCAATCTCAGTTTTAATATTAGCAAGGTTGGTTACAGGACCCTGGAAAACAAGACAGAAGGTATTTTATAATACATATTTACACCTATTTTAGTATTATGTGTTCCTACCTGTGACCTATTATATTGTCTAGCTATTATTAATAAACGTTCAACAGCTGTCTTCCGATGAATGAAAGTAGTGAACCAGCGACCACAGAGACGCAGAACCTGTAGGTAGGTACTTAGTCAAACAATCGTTATGAAGTGTCAATACAACGATGTATAATTTATTATATGTTCCAATTAGTAAAGTTCCATATGTCACCCAACTGTTTTATTTCCATTAGTAAGAAACCACTTCAACGAAGAAAAAACACAATCTTACAATGATTAATAAGAGTTTGGAAAACCTAACCTCAATAGTATTTGCTGTTGACATCGTAAGCATTCTCCTGCTTTATACAAATATTTGTAACCGGATTATTTGGATGCACTGTTGTAACATCAAAGCATTGCTGCGCTTCTGAATCATCTTTAAAATCACCTAGTTCACGTTTTACACCCATTTCACGAATTTTAATTGAAAATGAAATTTAAAAATATCACAGCGTAGGTAGATTGACAGGCGTGACACTAGATTGCCTATAATTTGCCTAAAACTTAAAACACTAAGTAAAGATGTTTAGAAAATCTAACCTCAGATGTGCCGCTGGTATTATTTACAAGCTTCCTCTTGCCTAACACAATCACTACTGACCTGTTAATTAATATTTAATTACCACATTACAATATCATGTAAATTATATCTAATGGCCAGTCGCGGTGTCTGTTCTAAACGAGTTAATATAAAAAATGTCATAATGTTGGCGTCTGGGCTATTTGTATTCAACGTTAGCACTTCAATACATATATGCTGCCCTTCAGTGCTAGCGTCGAATTTATATTCATTGTACGTACCTATTTACATAAGAAAGTATTGCCAGTGATAAACTTATGCTAGAGTTATCTATCAGTGCTGCCATCGTTGCTGTTCAAATAAGTTAGGTACAACAATAAATCTTTGACGGACGGATTTGTACGTGATACTTGAACTAAGTTGTTATTTAAACATAACAATGTTAACAGTTCAAGGAAGGTAGGTTGCTACAACACTAAAATATCTTTGAGTGGTCCGTGACGCCGGCAAGTAATTAAATTAATATCCACTGATTTAGAATACAAAAGCCGATCGCCAAAAGTATCTCAATTTGGAAAGCGCTTCAGAGAGTATTAAGAGCTATTAGTTAAAATTTGTCGCAATTAGGTAGGTATTGCATCTGTAACATAGTTTTTCAAAAATATATATTATGAATAATTAGAATGTTACATTCTTAAATCTTGTAAAATATTCTTTGAATAAAAAAATGTTTTAATACCTTATTTAATTCAAACGGTTTTACCATTACTGGCGACTCATTTACAGTAATTATAGCCGGAGTAATTGTTAAGTAGTTTCCTTCCACGGCTATTGAAAAATTCCCAATTCGATTTCCGAAATGACCACATATTTCTTTCGGGAATACACTTTTTTCTTGTTTACTTATATCGTTGGTGTCATTTGTTGATTGTCTCTGAGAATTTTTATCCTAAGAAAGATCACAATATATTGTATTACACAAATATTATCGATAACAAAAACAAATGCTAATTTATCAGTTATCTGCAAAGAGATTAGTCCAATCTCTTTGGTTATCTGTGTTTTTAATAAAAAACAACCTTCGAAAAACTAACCTCGGCATAATCGGCATACTCTTCTTTGATGTAAATATTTGACTTTGGGTTATTTCCATGTAAATACATATCGAACAAATGTTGCTCATCTCCATCAGGTTCAAAGTCAATTGCATGGCTATTTACGTCCATTTTATGCATTGAAAGCGTTCTCGAAGATAATCGGGTCAGAATAAATCAATTGTGAGCAATCCTGACAGACAAGTATTTGGGCATTTTCGCCAAAGTTTGTACATGTTTGAAATTTGGGTAATATTATTTTTTCACTCAAATTAACCATTTTTATATAGCTAGCAGATTCCTTGTTCTATTGCTGAATTGGTGATAGCAATTTTTCAGCAAAATATTGATTAATACAATATTTATATCATTTTTATTATGAAATTGGGCATAATAAGTTTCCGTTCCGTGACTACGAAACTTAGCTTTTAAAACATGAATGAAACACTTTTTATCACTTAAAAGAGCTCTATTAGATTAAAAAAACCATACACTTCAAAATAAAACTACAAATAGTCAAAAAATATTATTGAATTTTAATTCTTGGGCACATTTCGTTCCCCTCCGTTACCCTATGTCTATAATGGCAGAGCATTTTTCCTTTAGTATTTGAAAAAACCAATCAATGTTCGTTCTGCTATTTTTTTAAAGACAATAATCACTTTTACTAAATTTTATTGGAAAAATAAATAAGTTTCGTTATTTAATAATCAAATGAAAAATAGTTAACGTTCAACTTTTTTGGGGACATTTTCGGAATGGAACGAAATGGTAACGGAGTGTAATTTGTAAAGCTTAAGTTACATGTTACCATAAAAACAAATTTTTGTTTTATGAAATTTATTTGAATTTTTTGATAGACAGATAAATATTCAACGTGCGTCAAAATAACAAAACAAATCAAACTTAATCACTAAAATAGACATATTTTATAATAAATTTCACAATACTTGTAAAATAAGGTAGGTAATAATTTTGACACACTATACATTACCATAACTTTATTTGGCATTTATATTATTTGTAACTCAGATAAAAAATATTTTTAAGCAAATTAACAATATATGAAAAAAAAAATCAGCAAGGGATTCAGACGCGAGTTCCTAGCGCGGCACGGAGTATATAACTTTTACGAAAATAATTATAGTCAAACTCGGTTATTACGATCTCTGACATAGCGAGATCTCGGATGTAATAACGAAACATTTGTTGACAATTGGTTTATGATTTTCGCCATACATTTAATTCTTTCACTGTTATAACGAGCAACTTATCGGATATACCGAGCTAAAATACTGTTAATGTGTCGACCGTTTTAAAACATTTCGACCCTAAGCAATAAAATCCGATTGGACAGGATGCCGCCGGGGTCGGATTACGTTTATGACACTAGTAAAGTGTCTAAGTACCTACCTTATTGGTGTTTCACCGACAATAATAAAAAAGTATCCACGCATATGGTTGAAAAATCCAAGGTTTGTGAAGTCCGTAGGTACCTACCAGCGTTAATTACAATAAACAACTTCTTTTGTAGTTTATGAATGCCATGCTCGTTTCGGGGATTTTTACGATGGTTTCCAAATTTTTTATTTTCGGCTTTTTGTGTAATGTGACATGCTCATTTAAAAATACCTATTCTCTGATATAACGAGTAACGCTTATAACAAGCAAATTCAGTCGGTCCCATCTTCCTCGTAATAACCAAGTTCGACTTTATGTTGTCTTGAAATTTAATTGTATTCATCAACATAAAATGTAGCTATACAGGTTGATTGTAATCAAGACGTACTTTTCTGACATTTCGTGAATACCTACAGTTCTAGGTATTAAATCTAATCGAGAGTACACATTTCTGTTAAACGTGACAAAAAAATACTTTTTCATACATTTTTATAAATTTCTATGCCTAAAATGTATGGAGAAGTTTTAAAATTTTGGTGGCGTATAACAGAAAGAGTATGACAGAGCCAGTGCCTGTCTCGCAATTATTTCAGTCTGGTGTTTTTTCTTTTCCTTCTGTTGTTTTTTTTTATCTCCATACTTTTATGTGCGCTATTTTTGCGTATTCAGACATATCACATACTTTTTTAATCTTTATTATATTATTATATTATAGTCAGGTTATTTTTTATATTTTTTAATGAAAATATTTTTGTTTTTCATACGAACAGACAAAATAATTTTTTTTATAATCTATGAAGAACTAAACACACACTGTAAACCCAACTTTATGCATGCCATTTCGTTACTTTTACATTCCACATATACGTTACCACCAATATAGTTTCGGAGTGGAAGTAACGGATTCTGTTTCAGAAGTGTTTGAAGCCAAAATTTAGCTTAGTTTTATTGTTAAACCTGCGATATGTTTTATTATATCTGTAGTATGAAAGATAAGCTCCATATGTGTAGTATGTGAAATAGAAATATGTGTTTTCTTACCTTATAAATCGTGGTAACAGTAGTGGAACTTCTTAAATGACCAACCCAGAAAGCAACCTGTTCCGATAGCGATACCGACACACACCAACAATTTAAAGTGTACATGGCGATCAGTGTTATACAAAAATGTTGCTACATTAAAAAAAAACATATTTATAGTGAAAATTTTTCGCCTTCATGCTAAAATCGTGGTAACGGAATGTGGAGTTCCACTTTTTCAAATATCCTGGGACACACTTTAAACGTGATTTTTTTTCAATATTGGTACAAATTTACGAAAAAACTATATATTTTCCAAAAATATATAATGTAAGCTGTTGAAAACACTACGAATTTAATTTTACACACTCAAAATTAATGACGAAATCAGACTTTGTTTATTTGAATTTATGGGTGGGACATGGTAAAAACGCACTACCTTTCGATCTAAATAATCAATTAAAAATATATACAGGTCAGATAGTTGTATTTAACTGATTGAATAGAGTAAATTAATAAATTTGCATGTTAAAAGTACATAACTTTCCAACATTTTATAATATAATAACTATGAAAAAATCAATCAAAGTCATGGGACATGCCAAAAACGCAATGTACAAACTTTGGCGAAAATGCCCATTTACAGCAAAACTGGCAGCCGTGATACTAGACGATAATTGCTTATGCCATAGAGAAAAGATAGTAAGTACCTAATATTATTGCCACATTGGATGTATTAATAATATTATTATCGATAGATGCTACCTAAATAAAATGGGTCTCGGTATTTCTCATATTCTCTATTATTTTTTTTTTGGTGTGAAACAAAAAACCAACACATTTTCAACATATAACAATGTGTACCAACTATAACTTTTGCCAAAATACTACAATAATAATTATTACTTGAACCAAATACTTTATTTCGGTGATAAAAAAGGCAACACTGACTACGCAGCCTTGTTTGCTTACTTATATTGTCTATGGGGATCTTACACTCATCCATCGCACGTCATTTACATAGTAATTATTGTCGTTTGAATATTTGCGCAGGATGGATGTTAAATGTGAACAAGAAGGCAGCAAATCTAATGTGGATAAAGGGCAATGGCTTGATCTACATAATATGGATAATTCAAACGGCCCTGGCTGCGTTATTTCTGTGAAACAAGAAAACGCCGACGCTTTTAGATGCATTTTTGAGGTTAGTTTTTCTTTCACGAAAGTATCCATGAACTGATTTGCAAATCAGTACCTACATTGTTTTATAAATTTAGTTGACTTTTGTGTACGCATGTGCGAAAGCTAATCAGTTTCGTTGTTCTTCAGGGCATTTCCGATCCGTATAGGATTATAATATGGACATCCACAGAGTGGAGGTTTGTAGTAACAATTTTTTGTTTTTTACAAAAATAGATGTTAGATTAGCCCACATAGGTAACAGAATAATAATTAGAATTCAGAAAGGCAATGCCCAAATACTCTACTTAAAGCAGGGTTTTGAATAATCGAGTGTCCTACGAAAATTAAACACATTATAGACGTGGAATAGTGTATGTTACAACTTTCAAATACCTACACCAATATTGAATGAGTGTCAGTGCATAAACCGAGAGCAGTTGTCATAACGAAAGACAAACTTAGAATGACTTATTTTTGACACGTTTTTAAGTTCTGTTACTGCACATTCGTTAGATATTTCAGTTAGGTACCATTCATTCTGTATTCCATGTGTTGGCCACTTGCGAACCCTATAAGATCCATAATCTGACTCCAAAACCAAATTGTATTTACGATTTAGGATTCTAACCTGGGACTCACGACATTATAAGCCGACGCGTAAGCCGCATGGCCGTCGTGATGGCGCAAAACAGTTTACTTGCCGTTTTAAATGTGGAAGCTTGGAAAAAAACAGGACAGATTCATAAATAGAATTCCGATTGGCTATATTCCATACACTACATTTGACACAGGGTTTTGAATGTGTGAGTGTTGTACGCAAATGAACCACACATTATAGATGTGCAATAGTGTATGTAATACATCAATATTAAATGAGCGTCAATGCATACATCGAAAGCAGTTGTCAGTGTGTGAGTCAGTGAGTCATCATCATCTGTGTCAGTGACGTATGTCGTATTCTTGATACCACGTGATTAGGTAAGTTTATCCTGTATTCTTCCGTACTCGAGATCGGTTGTCTGCTTCTCCTTACCCGTTAGGTATTTCAGTTCCCATTATTTCTGAGTTACCTGTTGGAAAATGTCATATTAATGGTGAATTATGTGAAACTTCTCCATAAATATATTGGCGTTAAGCTATTTTTCAATTCTTCTCAAAGCATTTGAATCGCTTTTCGGAAGGGTGGAGGTAGGCAGTTAGTTTCTGCCATAAATAGTGCACACTAGACTCTGTCCGTCATAGCAATTTGCTTTCATTGAAATCAGACTACAATTTACAGATCGTGTTGGTTAGTTTTTTTATAATTCAATTAAAACCTGCGAAACCTAGCCATAATAAACAATAGTCAAAAAATACTCGTCTCTCAAAAAAATACATAAATTATGCAATTAAATCTTACATAACTTTGATTATTTATAGATAGAATAATATTTTTTTATATAATTATTATAATTTGGAGAAGGCATGGCTTAATGAATTAAATAAAATGAACCAACAATATGAATTATTTATGTATTCTCAGTCCAACGAAAACAAATAAGTATGAATAAAAGAGTGTGCACAATTTTATTGTATCGCCTAAAATATTCAAGGAGAGTATGGTTTGGCTTAGGCAGGACTTAATTGATTTTTTATACTAACCACCACCTATCTATCTGTAAATAATTGTAGTCATTGTTCAATAAAAACAAATAAGTAAGTATGACTAACAAAGTTTGTTGTGCACTTTTTTATGGCAGATCTTAACCCAATGCTTACGGGCCCTTTTAATTAATTTTGTAATTAACGTGTTAATTTGCATTTGAAAAGCAATTAGCAAAAACACAATTTTGTGCAGCCCGTAAGCATTGGGTTTTAACAGCCTACCTTCACTCTTCGCTACTGGGTAGGTTTACGTTTAGAGGAAGCCATAGAAAACACAGTTTAAATATAGCCGATATACTGGATTATTTGTTAGGTTAAGTTATTTTTCTGGTTATGTTTTCATTCTCGAATTCATGAATTTTGCGAAAATCAGAGATGGCCATAATATATTATACGGTCATCTCTCTCCGAAAGCCCACGGCGAACTGTGTTACGGTGAAATGTAATAGCTACAATTTACATGTAACCGAATACAACTGCTATTTAAATGCACTTTCTACATACTTCAAAACATGCTTAATTTTTTTACCTTTTTTTACAGAACCCCTCAACGGATCTGTTCACTGTGAAATTGGAGACTGATTCTCATCAAATTAACGTCAAGGAAGAGCTCATTGAGGATACAATAGTCCCAATCAATTATGAAGATCCTCAACCGGGTTGTTCTAATTTGGAGTGCAGACCAGTAAAACAGGTATTACTATCCTTTCGCATAACTAGGGTTCCCGTATTTGACAATGATAAAAAAGAACATATTATATAATCAGCCGGGGTGCGACGCCTTGTGATATCTCAATATATACACGTGATTTTCACAATTATGAGTATTTCTGTGATGTACTTTGCCACGTAACTGAACCCGTGGTATGAATGCCAATGATTGCCAGATCTCCTTAGTTTACCCCGAGATGTATTAATTTTATAATCATATTCATAAACGACTAAGAATTAATATTAATACTATCGACCGAAGGTACTTTATGGAATTTGAACTTAAATTCTTATGGATTTTAGTTGTGTACTATGGATGCAGATGTAGGTATGTATACATGCGTTTATAAATATGTTAGGCGGGTTTATTTATGGAATTTTTAAATTAAAATAATAATAAAAAATTAGGTATCATGTAAGAATATTATTGAATATTAATTGTTTATATAATAACTTTTAAAGACTGATATCATAGATATATCTCATTTGTTATCTCCATTAGTTCCCAATTCGTTACCATTGTCCCCAGAATGGACGATTTTACAGCTCGTGCGTGTAGTATTATTATTGTTTATAATTATTACTAATGATCTATTAATCGATTTTGTCGAATTATTACGCTTATCGAGTGTATTATTAATAATAATATATGGGTTTTTTACAGTCACTTCAACTATTTATAATTTGTTTGTTATATTTTCTACTGTGGCCCTTGAATTGATAGGTAGGTAATAGAATTTTTACTTACTTTATTCTATTGATTGGTTATATAAATTAGAGTTAATGGTATTCGTTGTCACTGTTTATTTGCCTTTTGGTTAGTATACACAGTGCTTGAAGATTCCAAAAGGCGAAAACCGGGTCGCAAAAAACGACTTAATTGAAATAGTACAAATTTTAAATTCATTAGAATAATAATTAGTATTAGTCAGGTACCACAATATTTTTTTGTCTTTATTATATTTATTAAATCCTTCACGGTTTGTTTTTTTTAGTTTGACCCTGCTACTACCATACCGGTGAACATATCGAGCCCCAAATCGTCTCGGAGGATGACAAAGGAACAAGCGACTTGCGATGATATCCAGATTGACGAGCATGATATTAAAAAAGAGCTCAAAATATATATTGAGAGGTACACAAATATAGACGCTGTCACGGTTAAGCGAAATATTATTCAAGCAAACACTTTTTCTCAACGACTAAGATTTGTGTGCGAAATATGTCTTGATATATTTGCAGCATTAGATTTATTGAACCTTCACAAAATGTCGCATGTCAAAACAGTTTTGAAAAAGATACATTCTGACATCAAGGCATATAACTGTGACAAATGTAATTACTCAAGTTGTTTATCTAGAAATATGAAATATCACAAAATGAATCATTCTGGTGAAAAACCATTTAAATGTGTCCAATGTGATTACTCTTGTATAACATCTGCTTCAATGAAAAATCACAAAATGACACATTCTGGTGAAAGTCCATTCAAATGTGACCAATGCAGTTATTGTTGTATCCAATCTAGCGATATGAAAAAACATAAAATGGCTCATTCTGATATTAAGCCATTTAAATGTAACCAATGCAGTTACTGTTGTATCCAATCTAGCGATATGAAAAAACATAAAATGGTTCATTCTGGTATTAAGCCATTTAAATGTGACCAATGCAGTTACTGTTGTAAATCATCTTTCGATATGAAAACACACAAAATGACTCATTCTGGTGAAAAGCCATTTAATTGTGACCAATGCAGTTACTGTTGTATCCAATCCAGCGCTATGAAAACACACAAAATGACTCATTCTGGTGAAAATCCATTTAAATGTGACGAATGTACCTACTCTTGTATAACATCTGGTTCGATGGAAAGACACAGAATGAGACATTCTGGTGAAATGCCATTTATTTGTGACCAATGCAGTTACTGTTGTATCCAATCTAGCGCTATGAAAAAACACAAAAAGACTCATTCTGGTGTAAAGCTATTTAGATGTGACCACTGCAAATACTCTTGTATAACATCTCGTAATATAGAATTACACAAAATGACACATACTACTGGTGAATGGCCACTTTAATGTGACCACTGTAATTTCTCCTTCATAACATCTGATTCGATGAAAAATCACAAAATTACTCATTCTTGTGAAAAGCCCTTTAAAAGTAATCACTGCATTTACTCCTGTATAACGTATCATGGGATAAAATTATACTTACGAAAAAACTCCATATGAAATGGATAATGCTCCATCAGTAACGTAGATGTCTTCTCTACTGTATAAAACTATTAGTTCATTTTTAAGTTTAAATTTGTCAATAATGTCGTATATTGAGGTTACCGTATTAAAATCTGTAGTTGGAAAATTTGTATGGTAATCCCGGAACATTTCACTAAAAAATAATATGTCTATTACTAATAGACCTTTATATTCGAAACGATCTTTCGCTTGGTTCACTATAATGTTGCATACTTCATTGCATATCACAGAATGAGGTAGATAGTTTGAAACTGCAGACGCATCATATTGTCCTCTAAGAGCTAATTCAATGCACCACAGAACTTCACACAGTCAATTAATCTGGATAAAATATCACGATTTTTGTCGACACGTTCATTAAATTGTTTCACAGACAAACGGTACCCTGCATCAAATTGTAAACGTATATCTATTTCTACCAAGACTGCAAATTGCATTTCATTTAAAATATACTTTTCAGAACAACTGTGTTTTTTTGATTTTTACTGATAAGCGGACCAAATCTTTAATTCCATTTTCAGTCCAATTAACGCCGTCCCGAACAACAGATACGGAAAACAAAATAGGATATGAAGAAAATTACACCCGCAAAGCCATTGTGTTTTTGAGTACATTTGCAAATTAAATTTCCGATAAACAATATTCGTTTTTTATATTAAATAGCGCTGCAGGCGACTTTTCTTACTAATATAGGAAATGTATGATGTGTGTTTATCTCATATAACTGATCGACGCGCCAAGCGGACTTCTTAAGCCCGGGCCCCTAGGCTAGAGCTCTGTCAGCCACCCCTTTGTGGGGGCCATGCTCGCCAACATATTGTGAAAATGGAGAAAATTTTGTTTCCATTGCCCTCTTATTTACGAACCTAACATTGTGGACATTAAAAATCAGGATTTAAGACGTTCAAAGTATGGGATATATATTGAAAACAAAAGCTACTTCTAATCAAACATGTTCAATAAAAATATATACCTACTTGTCAAATATAAAAACAAATATGACCATCATACAAGTAAAGGGAAAAAACATAAACAATTCAATACAATAATAATTGTTCTAACCAAAATACACAACACATCACAGGTATTAATGTATTGACTAGTCTTGCACCCAGGAAACTCAGAAATAATGGGAACCAACTGAAATACCTGACGGGTAAGTAGTAGTAGCAGGTAACCGATCTCGAGTAAGGAAGAATTTGGGATAAACTTAAACACGTGTCAAGAATACGTCATAGGCCGAATAATGACAACTGCTCTCGGTTTATGCATTGGCGCTCATTTAATATTGGTGTGTTATACATACTGCTGCACGTGCATAATGGGTGTTACATTTTCGCAGGACACTCACACATTCAAAATTCTGCTACATAATGTGGTGTAGTGAAAATAGCCTATCGGAATTCTTTTTATTATTTGTTCAGTGATTTCAACCCTCGCTAATGGTGCCTGATAAGCTCGACACGGGGAAACTATTTTTACCCAGAATAGGTAGGTATTTGCATATAAATTCGATTTCAATAAAATTGTCGTCATTGTCGAAAGTATTTTTCAATACTTTCGACTGCCGGCGACAGAGAAAAAGAACTGATACTTCCATGCTGAACTATTTTGTTATATTATATAATTTAGAAAAACACTTTCTGAGAGAGTATGTTATAACCAATAGAAAAAATCTTTTTGAAAAAAGTAAGCCACCCGGCCGGGAATCGAACCCAGCATCTGCTACGGGCAAATGCCCCAACCGGCGCATTTTTATTTAAAACTAATTTTAAAAAAAAAGATTTTTTCTATTGGTTATAACATACTCTCTCCGAAAGTGTTTTTCTAAATTATATAATGTTCAATAATCCGAATGATATATTCTTAAAATCTTGTGAATTATTCGCTTGAATTAAAAAAATAGTTGATTATTTTTTTTATATTTCACATCTACAATTTACAGAATTACTTCAGTTAAGTTACCCACTCGAACTATGTAGGTAGATATGACAATATTATTGTTTGTATATTTTCACAAGGCGTTACCATACTTTGAAAATGTTCTAATTGCACTTGACCATGTTTTGAGCTATGAGCGTTTGAAATTTGGAATGGTCATATTTTGAATACGAAAAATTAATAGATTAAAAAGAAAAAAGGTAGGTAAGTACTATTAATGATTTTTCAATATGTTTTTAGATATTTTAAGCATTCTTTCTTATAATTCATAGCAATATAATTGGAAATAACTAGTACATATTTATAATAATTCTGTGGCTATTTGGCAGAAGCAGATATGACCATTTCACCTACTTTTCAGGGGAGCAATTTGAATGTTGTGTGTCTTGTGATAAATCCTATGTATTTAATTATGAAAGAAAGTTAATGTAATATTATGAAGACATGAACTGAGTTTTAATTACTTATAAGCATTTGTATTTAAATAGTACAGTTTTTCTTAAAAATCACTTTAAAGAACATATCAGGTTTTGGCAAATTCAATTTTAAAAATAATGTACCATATCTCACACATATCTAGGTTAGGCATATTATTATTTTAAAGTTACAGGTAGCTTAAAAATAACATCCAGGTTGTAATCGTCTTCGCTGGTTTCAGCATCACCATAATTGGGTACAGAAGGTTGCGTTTCAAGTAAATTATAGAAAGTATGATACACGGGATCTATCAAATACATCATGCTCAGTAAGTCCTTCTTTTTTTGAGGATTTATTGGGGCAGGTGCCATATGAGTCCTCGGTATTATAGGAATATGTGGACGCCCTCTGGAATTCCTTAATAACTGCATTGTTCTGAAGGGCTCCTCATCATTCAGAGAGTATTTGAATTTTATATCACCGTCTTGTTTTTCATACCGTAGCCACTTTATACTGTGCTAATTGATCGGTTGCCCTTCAACACACTTTAACTTCTTAATGAAAGTGGTTTTCAGTAAGTCTGAATAAGAGAGAAAAGTTTCTGCTGACATTTCCACTACATTAAACGGATGTTTGCCTCGTACAGTTCGTCCAAATTGGTACCAGTCTTGTGGGATGTTAATGTTAAGTTCAATAGATTTTTTAGCTTTTTCTATGCGGGCATGGTCTATAGAATGCACGTGTTCAGATTCACTGACAAAATAAGACAATGCTGAAGAAAAGTTTATGTTTTTGTTTTGCCCTGGACAGGAGTCTGAATAGGCTACTATATTAGTTACTGTTTCTGGAAGATTCTGCAAATGCTGTACGAAGCACGATGCTATTTGATCAGATCCCCGACCAGCAATCCCTTCACGCCACACGTAACAGCTTGCGGTATCTGTTTTATAATCTCTAATTGTAAAATTATAAGTCCACAGTTGCCTTTTATAGTACACTATGTTGGTATTCAGGGAAGGCGTTGACAGGCATTGTTGCAAATCAAAAACTAGCATTCGAGTGGACTGACTAGTTTTAGATAACAATTTGTCGTGTTCTTTCTTCTTATATGATTCATCAGCCTTAGCCAAGTGTTTGTTTTTTTTTTCATTAAGTTCAGCTTTCCTTTTTAAATCATTTGCACACTTAATCTGAATGTTATATGTATCACATACTTTACAAGTGTCTATACTAGGACTTTTAAATTTGTACTCTAGTTCACGAAAAATTGAAGCATATTTAGAATATGTAAAAGGTATTTTCTGTTGAGAAGTCCGTTCATTTTTATACATATCATACATCTTTGCAATATTAAGTTGCGGAGATAAATAAAGCTTGCTTGTATGTCTTCGGGAGTAGTGACTTTGGTATTTCGGAAACCTGTTAATATGATTACTTACTTCAATTTCTTCAATGATATTTTTATTGTATGGTTCGTGACGCCCTCTTTGGTCACCGTCTATGATTCCTGTTTCCGAGCTGCGTTTTTTCACAATTGCGACATCAATTTTATTTCGGGATAAGCCAAAAACATTCTGAAACATCTTCTTGCAAACTTTTACTGAATTTACTTTATAAATAGCTGAAATCATGCGTTCTTTTACTTGACCACCTTCGCCTCTTCCTTTCCTCTCTATTAATTTGTCATTAATGGTAATGTTGTCTGCGAGGAATTGGTCATCCGTGTCTTTACTATTCATTCTCAGAATTTTTGCGAACATATCCTTCTGATTGTTTTCACTAAGCATGCTAAAACATTTATAACGGCAACAGGACTCTAATGGAATAAACAGCTTTTCAGGTTTAGCCATACCACCACGAGTTTTATACTCTTTGCCGCAGTCTTTCAAGTTCTTCATGTAATTACGTTCTTTTATTCTTGATTTTTTCTTGAGATGAATTCGTGCTTCGATATGTAGATTTACACGGATTATAAGAGCTGTTAGCAGAATTTCTTCTAATCTGTTGAGCAAGGGGTTCGCCATCCGACGAGGCAAAGTTTTGTTGAGATTCGGTAATTTGAATATCATGATCTGCTTGCGACACAGACATTGGAATCGCGTGTTCTGTGGCTTGCTCATCTAGTACTGCATTTTTGCTGCGCCACATTGAGTATAGAATATCAGAATTGTCAATTTCAGTTATTATAAGACATTATAATAAAAAACTGTCCCTACAAAAAACAATAATTACCAAAATAGCAGCCATATCTTGTTTTGGCAAATAGTATACATTGATTATATTCAATACTTATTATTTTGCCAGAAGCAGATATGGTACCATATCTTGTTTTGGCAAATATGACTTGCTTAATTTTAAACATATCTGAAACTTGTTTCGTTGATTATGAAGTCAGTAGAAGAGATAAGACATATCTGATTTAGGCAAATAAAAATATAGACATAGAAGAACAAATCTGCATTTAAACCTCAAAACACCAAAAATCGACATATCTGCTTCTGCCAAATAGCCACAGAATTATAGTTTAATCAGTGAAGTGTATGTGTTTTAAAATGATAAATTTTGAATAAAAGATTCATGATAATACATAATATAATTATAGTTTAATCAGTGAAGTGTATGTGTTTTAAAATGATGTCGGTAAACGTAGACTTTATCAATAATAATATGAATTCTTTCGAAGAAAGAGTCAGAATTAAAAAAAGGATTGTCCGATGACATCTGTGGAAAGTGATAAGTATTTTTCAACCAATAAAAGAATTAAATCGTCTTTAAGAAATACTTACCATGAATCAGGACAGACTTAACTGTCTACCTGTGTTAAGCATTGAGAAAAAACTTTTATAAACAGTTCCAGACTTTAATGAAAAGTGATTGACGTGTTCGCTAAACAGAAGCAACGCTGAATTGATATGCTTTTTAAATAAGGTAATGACGATACCACGGTCCCGGAATAATCCCAAAGGCACTTTACCTTCAACTGGTCCTCCCCTTAGACCGATTGAGAACCTTTGCTTAGCTAGCTCAGTCCTATTTGGGAGAGGGTAGTCACCTAAAGTTCTTGTTCGACACGATTTGAATACACCATATCAATATTATTTACTTTATAATGTTTAAAGAATCGCCACCTAGTAATAGGTTGACGTCTAGGTCGTTGTTTATTTAGTAAACCTCTAATTTAAATTTACTTTCGTAAATATATACTTACGCAAATGTCAAAGACAGCTGACCTCCTGTCACTTTTCTTTATTTCAGATGTTTCCCGAAGAAAACATCGTAGATTATTTTCAAAAATAAAAACTTCTTCAGTAATACAGTTTTAATTATTTATTAAAATTATCTCAATTAATAAATTTATTATATTTAATTGTTTTTTGACAATTATACACTTTATTTTAACTTCAAATAATTACTTAATTATTTTATAAACTTATTTAACTTAATTATTATGTAAAGTTAACTAATTATAATTATTTTATATTTATTTAGTATACGATTACACACTTATAAATTATGAGTCGCCGATTATAAACTTTAGGAAACTATGTTCCTTTTATAAAAAAATAATATCGCGACTGATGACGCAATGCTGTGACGATACGTTGTTTACATTATCAACTGACAGCTCGAATCACCACGTCACCCGTTGTGACGCCTTGACTGATGACGCGACGGAATATTTCGTAAAAGAAAATATCGCGGAAATATTTTAAAACTACACGGATTTACTCCGCACTTAGGCACAACCTTTCGGTGCTATTGGAAAATCGGCGACTGAAGTGGATGGAAATGTATGGCGTTTTATAGTCTCCAGAAGGGGGTCTCCCGAGATTTTGACGTCATAGGTGCAAACTTCCCCCACTCTAAATTTTTGTTTTCTTTGAATAACTAAAGGATTACTATTATATTTTTAATCAAGAGATTACGTTTACGTGTAGAGGATCTAATACTTGTCATTGAAATATGGATTTTGTCAACATAAAATACTAAAAAGGTCTAGAAAGGTCTTACATGACTTTTCTGGGCGTGTTCACACGCGAAAAACGAACCAATGGGGCAGTCTTTCTACGTCTTCCATCAGACCAAGAGTCAAAGTCTTGGACCAATCACAGAAAAGCTATTTATTTCCCGGCTTTTTCGGAAAATTATGATCATTTAATTAAATAAAAATAAGCAATTTTTTAATACCTATAAGTGGTACAAGTTTAGTGACAATCGTAAAAGTCCCTATGGTACTTTCAACAAAAATTGGCCAAATATCTATTAATTAATTCATTTATCGGGTTCGCGGTTAGGAAAAATGAAAATGTTTCCGTTCAAAACGGTGCGTAATATGAAGATTAATTTAAGGGGGGACATGCTCGTCGAAGGTCAAAATTGAGTTTTTATTGTATTTTCAAACCATGATCCTGGACACTCCTTAAACGTTGTAGATAATCTATTTATATAATTTTGAAGCCTTATTATCCTTTATAGTTATTTTAAACATTTGATGACTGCATAAAGTATTTTTGTTACATAAAATAGTATTCTTTTAAACCTCTCGCTCTAATGTTTTAGAATATAGTCATATTTTGGTACATACCTGTGCAGTGGTGTTAAGATTTTTTACATTTATTAATTTTTAAACGCATTTATGAAACCATTAGTATAATTTATTACGAGATGATTTTTGTAAAATATTCACGATAAAAAATTATATTGATAATCTCTGTGATCCCAAATTTGACAAGAATTAGGCATTTTATTATTCAAAAAATCGACAAGATTAACACATTTAAAGATGATTCAAAATATACTTATTATAAGCTATGTTTTTGACCATTCAAGTGTGATAAACATCTTATGAATAATGATTGCTTTATAATAATTATTGACCTAAGAATAAGGTAGTGTTTTTTTGAAATACGCCATTTCTTTTGTCATTCCCTAGTGGTTAAGCTACAACATACGGCCGTAGCCATAAATTGACAAACTAAAATTAAAGTAGGGAGTAAAATGATGTTAACGCGCGTGTTTCAACATGTACCTAACCGATTTTTTTTTAATTTTTTTTTAAACGGTACATGTTCAAACACGCGCGTCAATATCATTTTACTCCCTACTTCAATTATAGTTTGTCAATTTATGGCTACGGCCGTATGTTGTAGCTTAACCACTGGGGAATGACAAAAGAAATGGCGTATTTCAAAAAAACACTACCTTATTCCTAGGTCAATAATTATTATAAAGCAATCATTATTCATAAGATGTTTATCACACTTGAATGGTCAAAGACATAGCTTATAATAAATATCTTTAGAATCATCTTCAAATGTGTTAATCTTGCCGATATTTTGAATAATAAAATGCCTAATTCTTGTCAAATTTGGGATCACAGAGATTATCAATATAATTTTTTATCGTGAATATTTTACAAAAATTATCTCATAATAAATTATACTAATGGTTTCGTAAATGCGTTTAAAAATTAATAAATGTAAAAAATCTTAACACCACTGCACAGTTATGTACCGAAATATGACTATATTCTAAAACATTAGAGCGAGAGGTTTAAAAGAATACTATTTTATGTAACAAAAATACTTTATGCAGTCATCAAATGTTTAAAATAACTATAAAGGATAATACGGCTTCAAAATTATATAAATAGATTATCTACAACGTGGAGTGTCCAAGATCATGGTTTGAAAATGCAATAAAAACTCAATTTTGACCTTCGACGAGCACGTGGGCCGTTAAGGCCATGCATTAGTTGAGGCACGGTCTAAAAAGATCGTTGCTAGGCGATGTGCGGATTGCGGGTCGCGGGTGCAAAAGACGCCTGTCAAACGAAATATTATTTCTCATATAAATCCAACATACGTCCATTTTAAGTTCTGTTTATGATTCTATTAGTAACAATAATAATATATTCATTGACATGTTTTCTTTTTAAAGTAAATGGGTAACGTTTTTAGTCATCTTTACACGATTTTAGAATTAATTGGCCCGTCGCCATCACGCAGCAAAGTGACGTATGTCTGACTCGACGTTCACTCAATGAATGCGAAGCGAGTACAAAATTTCGTCGCGCGTACAGTTGAAAATTATTAGGCGTTTCCCTGATGCGTCACCTTAACGTAATCAGAATGGCGTAAAATTAAATTTAGCCGTTTCTTTTATACAAAAACTTCGCGCGCTAATTGTGGTCAGCCGGAAGTAAATACAACTAAAATTTATTTAATTACATTTATAAAACACTTCAACTTAGAAGTATAACTTTAGCTCTAATCTAGATTTATACGACAAGTATTCATTTATAAGGTTTGAAAGTTACCTATTTCGAGTGATTATTTAAAATTTAAAATTGATCTGTCGGGGTTAATCGACAGATCTAAAGAACAATTTTTATTTGTAAATTAGGAAAGCAACCGAGTCCTTGGACTTACATTGTTAGAATTTCTATTTCCGAAATTCCTTCATTTATCTTTTACATAGGTAGGTACTTAAATTCGTACCCTTTTATTTTGACTCAAAACATTAATTTATTATTTAAATTAGACGTGTGCAATCAATACTTACAAAATGTAATCATTAGATTTTAATTACGACAATATCTGATTTCATAATTTATTTATTTAAGATATTCAACTTTGGCTACCGGAAAATACTTCGTAACCAAATTTGAAAAATAAAATTTATTTTTATATAATTCAAAATTAGATTAAATATGAATGGACATCTGTTTAAAATGTTTAGCAATTGATATCACATAAGTCGTTTACAAGTTATTATCTATTTTTAACCATAATCCTATACATTTTATTTACTTACATTTTACCTTATAAGACCGTTCGGCCTTCTTGAAAGAAAACTCATCCATAGTTCATTCTGAGTAGCTATAAGTCGCTCAGACTATACTATGAGACTCATTACATAATTGCCATTGCTTTGTTTAGAGGTAGGCCACGTATTTTCAAACAAAAATCGACATTTAAGGTCGGACTGAAAAGTTGTGACGTCACAAATTTTTCGAAAAGAATGTCAGCTGAAGGCGTACATTTTTATGGCCGTGTCGGTAAGACAGTTTTTAGTACACCCCAATGAAACTAATTTTGGAAACCACCGACCGCCACTGATGACGACCATGACGTGGATTCACAAACTTTAGATGGATCTCTCACCAGAACACGACAGAAGAAGAAGATCGGAGGATATGACTATACTTCCTTCCCTCTGCTTATCATGATTACAATTGAGTGATGATTTTCGTACCACAACTACCTCAGATCGCCCCATTATAATATCACACGCCATACATATTAATTAACTGTGTTACAATATGAATATCTTTTAAACCAATAAACACTGTGTTTAGCACAATACCGCAAATAAAAATTCTTTTTTTGCGAATAAAGAATGCGACAGTCTTCAATATTTTGTATATTTTTATTTAATTAAAAATGTTTTATTTACAAAAGTACATTTAAAGTGTTTTATGAGTTTCAAAACTATTATATATGTATTTGAGATACAATGAACAACTAATCGTTCTATACGATTCGTCACTTATACTATAGCGGAACCGAATCAGGTTAAATGTAAATTGTACGACAACATTATGGCCTAAACTCTAAAGCATGTGCGCATATTGCAGTTGACAAAAAAAGCCTAACCATTTATTACTAATATAACACGCGATTTTCTTTATTTGTGATTTTTATGATTGTAATTAAGTACATATAACATATTATGAGCCAAAGTACGTAATAAAGCTTCTCCTTTGGCCTGGCTAGGCCTATAGCTGGGCCATAATATGGCCCAGCTATAGGCTCATATCTTCATATTATGAACACCACGATGTACTTCCAACAATCTCTGAGGCGCGACACTCTTACGTAATTCCAGGTCATACCAACATCCCATATAGGTACACTATATTATATTTGGTTGTCTACTAGGATTCCGGAATCCGGTTGGCTTGAAGAACACGCAAGCCACGTTGAAGTTTTCTTCAGACATCTAAGTCAAATTGTTGCCTCCTCACTCTTAGCAAGACGAGAGGCTTCTTGATGGGATGGTTTATTTTCTTGTAAGTAAGCATGTCGCTGATAATATTATATTACATTGATAACAGTATCACATTTGAAAAATTAGAAATTTATTAATGTTTTAGCACTATATAATAAACTTGACAGGATGCCCATATTATAATTGTCTTTGGCGTTGGCGCTTCGCTAGTGACAAGCTATCCATTAGCATTATAAACATATTCATTAAAAAAACCCAAATAAAAGATGCACATCATCATAATATGTGTCCTATAGTATCAAAAGTAGATCTGTGCGTTATTCATCATTCCGAGAAAATTACGAAGAACGTTTTGTTGAGTTTTTTTGTGTTATAATAGCATGAAATATGTTTCTACATTTAGAAATTCTACTTTTGTTTCCAAAGTATAGAACAGTTCTAATTCTGATACCAAGCACTATTTCCCATCACAATTTTATACCACACTGATATGATTTTGATTCTAATATTATATTGCTAGTCGTACATTATGGTCAGAAGAATAATTTGGTATACTTACTTAAATTTCGATATATTTGCGACAGTTCTACTTTTGATGCTATACGACTCATATATTCTTTCTTCGATGCTGAAAATTTGGGTTATGATTTTTTTCACGAGGACAAATGCTGGTGGAAGTAACATCTCTTTATGATCTTTTTGAGAAATCAAACATTTTTAATTTAAGCCTGCAAGAAGCGAACGAAAATATCAAAGAAAAAATTAAATCTTTCTGTAACAACTTAGACCTGTGGACCAGAAATGTTAAAAACTTACAGCTTAATTAATTGGTTCCCGAGTGGAGACCCATCCTTAAAAAAATTAAAATTTTGAATAAGTGCAGAGGACATTAGAACTCCTTTCTGCATCATTTTCCCAAGTATTTTCCATATCCTGATTATCAAATATACCAGTCAGTCATCAATCTATTTCCTAGATTCGACGGTACACACTTGACACTAACAGAAAAGGAAATTTTAATAGATCTAAATAACGACCTTGTGCACAAAGCCTCATTTTCTGAGCTAGACTTTTCGGCGCTGAGAACTCTATCAGCATTTTTGATATCGTTTTGGAGTCAAAACCTATCCTCGATTGGCTACAACAGCAATTAAATCTCTGTTGCTGTTTGGATAGTCGTATCTTTGCGAAGTTGGTTTTTTAGCGCTCATGGAAATGAGATCAAAAAAACGAGAGCGGTTACAGATGGTAGATAAGGAGTTACATGTTTGGTTGTCTAATTTTAACCGCGTTTTGACAGAATTATTTTTTAAGGCAGTTTCATTTGGTGTGCCGTGAAGTAGAAAAGTTTGACAGACACTGGTCTGAATTAAAAACTACGAGGCTAGAACAAATCATTTACTAGCCTTGTAAATAGCATCATTTCATTTAAAATTAAATTAAAACTGTTCGTCCCTGTTAGCAAATAAGGATTTTTGTCATTTACCACACTTGAAAGAGCAGAATGAATATGCTGTGGATAGTAGCAATTTGACCAAATATATTGTAAAAATCAAGATATAGCAAGGGTTCTTTGAAAGTCGTTTTCATGATTTTGCTAAAGAAGAAAACTCCATGTTCACATTTATAAACATATTTTCACTCAGTGAACTAAATGTAATGCTGATGCCTAGTAACATACAAGTGGAACTGATTGATTTAAAAACAAATTCATTATCGAAAATGAAATATGATGAGCTTTTTCCTGATCAAAATGCTTCTGAAATAATTAATTTCTGGCGTTCATTACCTTACATTATACTATTAATATTAATAAAAATAAATAAGTTAATAACTTCAGTTGTAATGGCTATCTCAAGTTTCGCAGATGATCTTCCAACATATTAAACCATTTTCTAGACGAAACGTTTCAGAATCTTTTATTTTTCTGAGCTCTTGCGAGTAGGTAGATCTAAAAATTTAAAGAAATATTAATGGCTACTCAATATGAATTAACAAGGTACCTACCTATTCTTATATTTATATAGTTGTTAATTAACTATTGTAATACTGACCTTTTGTTTTTAATTTTCGACTTAATTTCCTCACCTCATCCAGAAATATTCATTGTATTTTCCAAGTCATTATAAGCAGATTACTTAGATTGTTTATTTTTATACAAGTAGTGGAGATTTAAAATTCGAAAGCACTCACGGGCTAAATATTCCGAAACGAGTTTATGGGTACCTAGTATCTTCGCTCCAACGAAACGTCATCTCTACGGAAACTTATGAACTTGACTAAAGATAAAGACGATAACGTGTTCAGACTCTTCTCGTGGCCTGTTTAGTATTTAGTGAGAGGTGGTGGGGGTTGCTACTCGACCGAAACATAATAAATATAACAAAATGGATCGACCGGACTAAATGATTCTATTAAATTTCTTTTGATCATGTCCGATCCTAATAGAATCCACCACGAAGTGGAGGTTTGTACCGACAGATTTTATTTTTACGAGGAAAGGATGTCAGCCACCTGCTCAACATATTAGGTGCATACTCTGACTCATACACAAATTGAAAAACAATATGCGTACTTGCCAGACCCAGGATTCGAACCTGGGACCCCCGACGCAATAGGCCAACGCTTAAGCCGCGCGGCCATCGTTACTCGACTTAATTCGTCTGTTCGTAAACGTTTAGTTACTAAATTAATCGCCACTCGAGCAGTCCGAAACAGCCTTCAGCGAGTGGACAACCGCTGACCAAATGCCGTCCTACAGTAGTACCCAAGGAGCAGAGCACTAAACGCCTACAGAGGCGTAGAATAACCTGCTGGATAGACGAACCCATGAAGTTCGTTAGATGCACGTGGCAGCAAAGAACTAGGGACCGAAAAGAGTGGACGGAGCTTCACTGGAAATGTTTGCGACGGATATTAGGTTTGCGGTGGTATGAGTAACGAGGAGATAATACAAGAGAACGCACCGAGCCTGAAAATGTGCCATTAGACCCGGCTCAGCCATGTGTTGCGCATACCAAGAGAGAACTTCAACTTGGCTTGTCTGTTCTTCAAGCTAAATGCATTCCGGCTTCGTGGAAGGCCGCTATATTCTACCTTTTTATGGAGTGTACACAGTACACCTACGGGTTGTCGGTATAACTTTAAATGATGCAAGAAGTCTCGCAAGTGACATGTATTCTTGAAGCGTTGTGTGGTGTCCAGCTAACATGGGCAATACAAAAAATATTATGATGATTGTGATATTAATTACATACTTATATACAACGAAAGAGGTGGTTCTTGGTGATTTTTTGTTGTTGATGATGGAGGGCTTCGAGCTACTGAATGGGAAACAAGTCCCGCCTGTCGATCGTCACTAGAAATAAGATACTTCCTCCTTTTGAAGCCCGCTTATAATTCTATTGATCTTGTCTTTTGAACTTTTAAACCTTATGGTGGGGTGGAGATCGCTTACCTTAGTGATTTTACCTGGCACTTGGGGATTAAAAAAATGGGGATAAATAAGGTAGGTGTAGGCGTTTTGGAATGGCTGGAGGCCACCCGAAGGCCTTCGTATTTGGTGTCATCAGGACATATATTATATAGACATACACATTGTTTGGCTTAAATTGATCACATAGGTACTTTTATTTTTATGTAGGTACCGTAAACTGGGGTTACTTCACTTCACTTTTCGCCAATGTTTCTTATTTCATTGTCATATAAAATAACTAAAGCTTTTTTAATGTTTCATTAATTTAATTCGATTAAAGCATCTACAAACTAATTGTTTTAAGGCAGAAAATATTTATTGATCACATGTTATTTAAAAAAAAAGGTATATTAAATTTATACCTATATTGGGGTAAAGCAGGGCCTTGAAGGGGGTCACGTCTTTCCTCCAACGTACAAAATATGACTATATAAATAATACTGGAGTAAAGTATTACTGATGTATATCAATAATTACACTTCTCAGATAATATTATATGTACTGCACTGGTTTACCATATTATAACATAACGGTTATAAATCGAAGACCTTGGTACAAAAACAATAAATGTCACAAAATTATTTTTTTTATGAGAGGGTAAGAACATAATAAATCTTGGTTTTAAAAAGCATTTTTATAAATTTGACAATGAGGAATCACTAATAAGCTTTATACGCACTATATGAGTGTAACAAATATATTTTGTTTAATTTTGTTAATTATATATTTATAAATATAAGTGTGAAAAAAATATTTTGTTGTTTTTACACAATTCGTGGACCTTTGTTGTTCTTATTGGAAAATTGATATTTATATAAATAAAACGACTGATTCATTCATATGATATATTCACACCCATTACGGAGCTATTTTTTAAGAGCAGCTCGTAGGTATATTCGGTTCGGTGCTTTCATAAGAGAAGTATTAATTAATACAGTGTAATAATACCAATGAGCTGCCTGACGTCAGTCTTTGTTACATTGGCACATATATCTGTTTTCTCTGTAGAGTATTAATTTGACTCATTATGAGAGAAAATAATTAATTACCTATTTCTGAAAAACTAAAAAAATCTGTTACTTTAGCAGATCTATCTGGGGCTCTGTAGAGTATAATTATTTAAGCTCGGTAAAAAAAATAAGTATGAAGAAAAAAAAAATATGGTATTTTCAAAACCAGAACATTTGGTGGTCAAGATAAATCAGCTTTAAATTCTAAATTGTTATGATCTACAACAATACTTATTTTTTGCCACTTTCTGATGGGAGCCCGTTGTGTCTGGAAAGCAGCATTTCAAAAAAATATGTCACAATTATAATATATCTACATAATTTTAAAAATACTTCTACTTGGGCATCCATAGAATACTACTATTATTAATAGGCCTCCACAGAAAAGAGGTCGTATTAACAGATTTTGTTTTTACGAGAAACGGATTTTAGCCACTTGCTCAACCTATTAAGTCCATCAAACAGAAATTGACAAACAATATGTGTACTTGCTAGACCCAGGATTCGAACCTGGGACTCACATCATAGGCCGACCCTCAAGCCGCTCAGTCATCGTAGGTGACAAAAACAAGAACAAAGATAGAAAAAAAATAGTATTTCATAACCACTTACCTAATTGAATAAATATGTTACAAAGGCTGAAATAAATGCAGGTTAATAATAAAAAGGACAAAAGTTGGACAAATCAAGTCATCCAGTGATATCAAAAACGTCCGCAAGGTAGACCGAGAGGCCGCTGAATCGATGAAATGATAAAGTTCTGCGCAAGTACGTGGCGATGCAACGCACAAGACCAAGATAAGTGGAATCAGCTTGGAGAGGCCTTCATACAGCAGTGGCTAGATTCTGGCTGATAATGATGAATTAGGTCGCAATTTTATATGTACCCACCTAACATTGATTTTAATTAGTGTATTAATAAATAATAAATAAGCAGAACCAGTTTTCGCGCTAGGCCTTGCACACAGCGTGGCGTCCTAAATTCAAGGTGTTGGATTTTAATAAAACGATGGTAAAGTAAATCTAAAAAAAATAATTATATGCATTGTCTGCGCTGAAGTTTTCTACTTGTTTTCCATTAACAATAATTGTTTTTATTAGAAATAGTAAATTATATACTAATTATGACTAGCAAATAAAAGACATTATAAATTTTCAAAAAACTATTTATTGAAACTACTTTCTTTTGAAGTTGACATAATACCTGTCACGTACGTAGACATGACGCAAGATTCTATTTAATAGTACAAAACTTTTATTCGATAATTTAAGAATACATTGTGACCACTTCCCGATCGAACCTTCTGCGCGGCAGCACCGTTAGTCAAACACGTTCGAACTTCGAAGCATACAGAAACGAGAGAAAATTATTTCATTTCAGACACGTCAACAAGGAATATTAGTAAGTTATAATTATAGTTTCCAGAGCGTGTGTTGCATGCTATAAAAATTTGCAAATACAAGAAACTATTTTTCAGTAGAAACGTACGCAGGTACTCAGATGTCACCTGTTTCAAGCAATTGCAGCCGCCGTTCTGCAATAAGACAGTCCCCAGGGTCCAAATATCTCGAAACCCAGAGGACAGACGATATCATTCGGTGAGAGATAGTGATATTTTTCAAACCTTCATTTGAAATGAATTTTTCAGTTTCAGGTGAGATGTCGCGTGTTTTTCTATCGAAACAGCTCTTAAAACCAAACATATTTCATAAAAATCAATATATTGTTTTCACATAGGCACGTATTGAATATTTAAAACTGAAATTATTGTACACCAAAGGCTTAGTAGTTTATAAAAATATATTTTAATATTGACACTACAATGTATATGATAAAAATATGTCACACGAATGATTTTTTTTGTGTTTTTTTATGTGACCAGACTGTCAATGTGCTATCACATCGGTCACGGTTAAATGGCTTTTCACAAGAATGGATTATTTGGTTATATTAGTATGATTTATACAAGCGTAATCACTGTGTACACACTTTAATGACGTTTCCCCACTGTGCGTCATTTTGTGTACCTAATTTCATAGTGACACCCCGGAAGTCCGGGTAGGGAGGGGAGTCGGGGCCGCACAGTCCGATCCGATCTCCGCGCTCGACTCTCCGGTCGACCGGGCGTCAATTACGCCCTGGTTAGCGTGCTGTCGGTCGATTCGTGTGAGTCACACGACCAGCTTCCACCCTTTGACTAGCTCAGTGATTTAAATTGTTTAGGGCGGTCAATTGAAGCTGGATTTTGGGGTTTGGGTAGAGCACGTTCAGTGTAAGGTTAGGCCATGACAGTTGATTATGGTGGATATTCACAATGAAACACACGTTGTTCGTAGCACAGAGTTTTATTTTAAAACTTATAGTTCACAAAAAAGGTACATACACAACACACAGATACACAATATTAAGTTTTACACCGTTTATAAATTTTCAACAGCCCTAAATTTGGGATGGGACACATACCGCGTGCCACGGCCAGGTCTCATTTTTTGGCTTTATCGCTGTCCCTTTCAATCTACCCCTGAACGTCTACCCCTCTCTATCATTCTTGCCCGCAGCAGAATGCTTGGCCTTTGCTGGGTTTTACCTTAAGGGTCGTCCAAGTCACCTTTTTGCGAGGTAGTTGAAAGTTACAGCGATTTCAAAGAATTGAGCCCAAAAGAAACAACATTTATAGTTAATTAATACAAATCATTGTATTCATACAGCGGCGATAGAAGGACTTTGGCTTGGCGGACTATAAGAACCATGAATGTGGCATCCATATCTTCGCTCGTACTTTACCCTAAAAGGGTCCTCCATGCACGTAGAAATGTGGAGGTATCAATAGTATGTTATAGATTGTTACATGTCGTGTAGTCAAATTTGACCCCATTTTAATAGATTTCAACAGAGTGTGCCATTTTGCGTATTTTCATCGCACAAGATTATATACATGAGTAATTACATTGGACACACTAAATGCCTTTTCACCGCAATAAATCATTGTGTGTTTTCAAATTATTGGATACTATGGTTGATTAATTGCATTGGTCCCATTTAAATGATTTTTTACAAGAATGAGTCATTTTGTATTTTTTCATCGAAACAGTTGTAATACAAGAGTAATAAATAACATTGTTCACATTTAAATGACTTTTTAGCAGAATGTGCCGTTTTGTGGACTTTTAACGAACTAGATTAAATACATGACAACTTATATTGATCACATTCAAATGGTTTATCAACAGAAAGTATCAATTTGAGCGTATTCATCGCGCTAGACACTAAACACGAGTAATAGCTTTTCACCGGAATATTTCATTTTGTGTTATTTTATTGCACTTGATGCTATTCACATGTACACACATTAACCAAATTAAAATGGCTTCTCACCAGAATGTATCATTTTGTGTCTACTTATCCCGCTAGACACTATACACGAGTAATCGCATAGATCACATTTAAATGTCTTTACCAGAATGCATCATTGTGTGTTTTTTCATTCCGCTAGATGTTGTACACGAGAAATCGCATCGACCACACACACAATCATTTTGTGTGTTTTCATGTTTCATACACGAGTACTTACACTGACCACATTTAAATGGCTTTCTACCCGAATGTATCATTTTGGGTATTTTTATTCCGCTAGATGTTGTACATGAGAAATCGTACTGACCACATTAAAATGGCTTTCATCAGAATGAGTAATTTTATGTTTTTTAATAGCACCAGATGTTATACAAGAGTAATCACATTGGTCACATTTAAATGGCTTTTCACCAGAATGAGTCATTTTGTGATTTTTCATGTTTTCAGATGTTTTACTACAGTAATTACATTGGTCACATTTAAATGGCTTTTCACCAGAATGAGTCATTTTGTGAAGTTTCATACTACCAGATGTTATACATGAGTAATAACACTGGTCACATTGGAATGGCCTTTCACCAGAATGCGTCATCTTGTGTACTTTCATGGCGCCAGATACTGTACATGAATAATTACACAGGTCACATTTAAATGGTTTTTCACCAGAATGTGTCATTTTGTGTATTTTCATCCTATTAGATTTTAAACATGAGTAATCACATTGGTTACATTTAAATAACTTTTTACCAGAATCATTCCCTTTATGTAGTTTCATGGAAGCAGGTCGATTGATGATTTCATTAGATTTACTTGAATATGGATTTAAATTAATCTTTTTCTTAATGGTTTTATTATGAAACAATTTGTGAATCTCCAATAAATATAACGATACAAAAATATTAAAACAAATACCGCATACAAAATTTTCGTTGTTAAACGATTTTTTCTCTAATTTTATAACAGGTACTAATAAATCGGGACTTGACGCGTTAGATTGCATTATATGAAGACGTTTAACAGTGCGACTGACGTCCTCTTCATTGCCAATTGTCTTATAATACACCCCGAGTTCTTTTTTAATGTCTTGTTTGTCAATCTGTATTTTGTCGTTTTGCCCTGTTCCATCTGAGAATCTCTTCGAGAATCTGAGACTCGCGTAATCAGTCAATGTAGAGGTTGTAGGAATCGTCTGAAAGAACAATAGGTAATAAGTATTGTATTTAAAATATGACAAAAAACACACGTGACAAATTTTTAAATTCTAATTAAATCTCCAATCTTTTAGACATTCATTAATAAATATTGACATGCAGTGAAGGGAATAATTCACACAAAAAAGGATAAGTTATATTAGTGTCAAAAACCACTTCTGTTATTCAACAAATTCTTACTAAATTCACGACACTGTAACATGACTTTCATTAAACTTACATATCAATTCATTTAGAAACTTTTACTTAATTTGAATGTAATTAGTTAGGGTGCACGTGCCCTAATTGTTAAAGCGTATTGGCCCGAATTTTACGCATTCAAGTCTCGGCGGATGTCTTATACAAAAAATGTTTTTTTCTACTAGGTATATTATACTAGGTTTATGTATCTTTCATCGGTGTTTTTAATAATTAAAAATCTTGTAACTATAAACGCATATACTTACATAAGTATTTAATTTTAGAGACATCTTATTTCCACATCACTAGGGATTTCCAGATAACGAAAATATACAATTGAGTATATTTCTCGGCAACAGACTGGGTTAACTGTTAGATTAAACGAATGAGATCTAATCAAGTAAAAATTACTCATTAAAAGCTATATTCGTAACATGACATATGTACCTAGTATATAATAATGTACCTAAACATGTTTTCTTGATAAGGTTATATTTAGTGACAAGCAAATGATGATACTAAATTCAATGCTTACGGGCCGTTTTAATCAATTTTGTAATTAACGTGTGAATTGCATTTGAAAAGTAATTAGCAAAAACATATTTTGTGCGCCCCGTAAACATTGAATTTACTATCGACCGTAGGTAGGTACTTGATGGAATGTAAATTTCAATCCATTAGAATTAAATGATAATACATTATTAACTGCACTAATAGTGCATTGAAGACTGACTACCTGATTTAATGGTCCACGGTCCATATAAAAGCAGTCAGGTTGAGGGTCCTCGTGTTTGATTTGTCGTATTGTTTCTACTACATACTCGTTGTTTAGATCAATTCCATGTAAATTCGTCTCCGATTTTATAACACGAAAGTCTGTTGATGGTTTCGGAAAAAAGCATGTTTTCATATAAAAGAAATCGGTTATGTATGTAGACGCTCATCTCTCTGCCTATATTGGTAAGACCAAGCTGAAAAGTGAAGGCTTTTACCATGCCACAGTCACCGCCATCCATTTAAAACAGACGGACAGAAAGCAGCAGTAAGCTCAGTTGCCGAGTATGCCTCTAGAGTCTAGACTCCAGAGTGTGGTACCAATCAAACCGCACGTTGAAAACATGCTTCAATAATTATTGTTTGACTAAATTCACTGGTTTACGTGACGGACGTTACTTGTAAGCATGAATAATATATATATAAACAAAAATACATTACGTAAAATCAACGTATCAAGATTTTCCCTGTGGTTAATTGTCTAAGTCAGTCAAAACAAATTCATGCGGAAGACGATAGCTTTTACTTATCTGTCATAGTATTTGTGTGTATGCATGAGATCTATATAGTTAGACAACGGTATTCATGACCCAAATACAAGTAAATTATTACAGTCATGTGATTTCATTTGTTACAGTGTTGACCTTGGCAGAAGTTTATCTAGGTCAAGCAGGCAGTCCATTTATTACTACTACAGCATTATAAAGAGCATAAAGCAATGATGACGACCATGTGACACGCGAATGTTTTATTTTGAAATGAAAAAAAAACTTTTGTACCTACCTACTTAAAATATGTTTTTTACAACATAGTTTGTCAAATAAATATATACTTAAGAAGGTACTTATATAAAAGGTATTAAAAAAGAGCAGCCGAGACTTTCAAAATTATTGGTGGACTGAGGAGTATGGCATGATTCGAATTCAATAAAGCAGTATGCATTGAAGTTATACTTCTTTATGCGCGTTTGGAAAATCAGACCAGAGTGTATTTTTGGCGTGTGACATGTAACACATTATTTATTTTTTCACACGAAAAAAATCACACTCGATTGCATTCGAACCACGATTGTTCGGTTATCAGCCGAATGCACTGCCTTTACGCCACAGTATGATAATCTAATCGTGACAATTATACACTATAACATTATAGTTTAGAATTGTTCCGTAGCCAAGGCAGCGAATTTATTATTGTCGGAGTTGCGAGGCGATTGATATCTTTATTTTAGTTTTCATGTCTTCAACAAATGCGTAGATATGTAAAAAATATCGCGAGCGTAATCAAGCAGAAAAAAGAAAACAACAGCAGAACGTGTTCGAGCTCACAGGCTACGGCAAAAAATAATTGCAGAAAATAAAATTACACAAAAAGGTGAAACAACGGCAAGTGGTCATTCCAGTATTATTTCAAATCAAGACATATGTGTAGTGACTCCCGGACCATAACGTCAGCAAGCTCATATTAGTCGAACACAGAATAATTGCAATATTATTACTGTACAAGCTGAGGTACATATTATATTACAAACTTCTCCTCGGCGTTGTAACGGCCGGGTAACCAAAATAAGCGACTATGGTGAGCAAAAAAAAGAAACAATTAGCTGAAGCCTCACTCTTACAAGCCCTCTCTAATCAAGACAAAGTGATCGATGAGGAAATTATTTTGTTTTGTTACGACAAAGAAGTATAACTTCTAACGCGCGTACATAAGTACACACACCGTTATTTTTGTATTCTGGGACAATTATTGTATGCAGAATTTAGTCAGTAATACAGTATTAAGAGACAAACGATAAATAACCGCTTGACAAAATCAAGGACGAACAAAAAGAATTTTATAACAGCTGCTTGTTATTTTGCCTCAAATATAATCGCTAAAAATGGAAAGATATCTCAATATCTACTACAAATTGGATGATGCTATCTATGGAAAGTTGATAGCAAAGTCACTGATTCATAAAAATAATCAGAAATGGTGTCGATACCAAGTTTTTTGATGTGACTACATGGATTATTCTCCAGACGACATTTTGAAGTCGAAGAGTGAGATGGTAGCTGTTACTAAACTATTTTTTAAAACACTGAAATCTGCAACATTACGGTTGTAAAATTTGATGAGTATGTGTGTTTTCTTTACGTGTTCTTATCGTTTTACTTATTGATAATAATTTTAAAGCGTTAATCGAGTAGACACACTTCCCCCACGAAAGTAAACGCGTGGGGTAAGTGTGCCTTTGTTTTATGTCACACTTCCCCCATATATTTTTTTATGAATTCGCATAGTCATTATTTTAACTAGTTTTGGGACACGACGCATTATTTATATCGATCGAAAAAATGTTCGCAATTGAAATAAAATATTTATAATTTTATTGTTATAGTTTTATGTTAGCTAAGTAGGTAGGTACTTGGAAGAGTATGTGTGTTTCAATTTAATACACAAGTTTTTAAAAAAGTGTTTATCTAAAATGTGATAATAATAAATGTGCATTTTCCACATGTAAATATAAACGAAAGACAGATAAAGGAGCTTACGACCAAGGAAAATTACAAAAAAAAGTTGAATGTGTAAAAAAACAGGATATGTCATATGGATATGTATAATCATGTTTACGAAAGAAGACAAGACAGATTTAGCAGAAGTACAATATTACCCAAAGAGATTGAAACATCTTTTGCATAAAATTTGCATACGTTGGAAAAGCATGTCTCACAAAAAAGGAGTCCTCGAATTAATTGGACAAAAGAAAATAATATTAACACACCGTTTAAAATCGAAGTACCCGGACACAATTGGTTTATAGCTTTTATTAAAAGAAATAAGTTATTATTTAAAGATGTTGGCTGCTTAAACCCTGACAGTTAAAATTATTAACATGGAACATGCTTTGCCCACTGATTCTCTGAATGCTGGTTGTCTAAATTCGAAGGAAAATAAAATAAATTGCGGGGTGCGGGTCACACATTATTCCCGAAGCGCCGTTCGCGGCCGACTGAAGCCACGCCGCGGTACTTTCGTGACTTTCGTATTTTTTGTTTTTGTTACCGCTACCTGTGCGATGTTTTCGAACAAATCCGGCCGGGTGGTCAAGACAAAAGCATGTTCAATGCTAAAAACCGCAGCCGTAGAATATGTTTGAATAAAAGTTTGCGATTCTTTTGTAATCAATTGGTACTATATCTTGTCTTATTAAACAGTCCAATCATCAACCTGAATTAAAAGGATTGTCCACAATGGATATTATAATGTTGACTGTTAACTTGACATAACAAGTTTTTCCCATGATCCTTCAAAAAGTAAACTCGTTAGAGTCATCGGATCTCCGTCAACTACCTACGTCAATTAATAAAAAATATGTCGTTTTTCTTTCAGGACATCACTAGCGCTTCATACATTAGTATGACACACCCCAAAAAAATGTTTTGGTCCATTTTGTTGAAATTCTATACTGTAGTTTTAACTCAAGACTCAATATCCATTAAATGAAATATTACCTTTCTATGCATATAATACGTTATGGTTTTGAAGTACTTTTGGAATAAAGATGAATTTAGTCACACTTACCCCAATATTGGGGTAAGGTAACAAACTGACTAGTGATCAAAAATTAATTTTAAATTAACCCATTATTAGATACATAATATATGATAAGCTACCGTTGATAACCACCTTGTGTATAGAATAGACCCACTGAATTATACTTAACTAAATTTAAAAAAACCCATATTTTCCTCAAAATCGAAGCATTGAAATTAAAATGAGAATCTATGCAAAAATTTCAAATGTCATTGTCTTGGAACAAGGTTTCGTGAGTTGTCTTCCTATTGAAATATGGTATCTATGTGTAGATAAGTTACTAATTTACCTACTCAAAGCGGAATTAGACGTCAATCAATTAATATGTGGATCAAGTCCAATAAATTATGCTATTTTAGATTTAATAATAATAAGATTCGATAGGGTTAGGTAGATAATTATTAACAATAAGAGTTCCTTTGAAACTTACCTTATCAACATCAGTAGCTGTTAATATTTTTAGCGACTTGTTTATACTCGTTATAATCGGTGAAAGTATTAAATAGTTTCCTTTGACGGTCATTGAAAAGTTCCCAATTCGAGTTCCGAAATGAATGCACTTTTCTTTCGGAAATACACTTTTTTCTTTATTACTCTTATCGTCGGTGCCATTTGTTAATTCCCTCTGAGAATGCTAATCAGAAGAAACATTACAATATTATTTATTACATAGTACATACTACCTATTATCGATTAAAAAAAATAGATCGTCAAGTAGAATAGAAAACTAACTTTAAAAGCGTGGTTAGGATCACTAGCATTCTCTTGTTCGATGTAAGTAATAGATTCTGAGATATTTCCTCGTAATGCCTTGTCAAACCAATAATTCTTTCATGACCAGATTCGAATTTCGCGTTTTTTTAGATCATCGTTAATAAATTCGTGTCCCACGTGACAATAGACTTTTGCCATAGAGAAAGGATATTGATAGTATTACCATATCGTCGTTGAAACTAGAAAATTGTGTAACTCCAAAAACACTACTTTACAGGAGAGACAAAAAACATTATGGTTTCCTATACAAATGTATGGTTTTGGAGTGAAATCATCCATGATTTAACAATGATACAATTTTTCTGGAATTACAAAATTTGCAAGACGGATAGATATTATCAACGGCCACTAGATGGCATTCAAAGTCAATTTTCGATTAAAACGGAGTTACACAATTTTCTAGTTTCAACGACGATATGAGAATTATCATGGAAGAGGTTTCGATTGTTCAACTATTTGTGTTAACACTAAAAAAATCCTATAAAATAGGTACATTGTAAGTTTAATAGCATAATTGGTTTATTCAATAATTGAAAACGACACCTATTTGGTAGGTTGGTATGTATCTATACATGCATATTGTGTCTGAGTTTAGCCACTGCCTTGATACAAAGCCTTATCAATATTTTTGTACAAGCGCAATTCTCGAACAAGTAGTAAGTGGTCCCACTGTTCAGTTGTAAAAATCAGGTCGATCACTAGACATACCTGTTGATTTGCAAAACTACTAATAAGCCTTTTTTCGTTTAGTGTATTCTATAATATTGTAGAGTGGAGTAAATAAATAATTATTGTCGATTTGAACTGACTGATATTTTAGTTTGAGTTCTATCCAAATTTAACTTAGGTACCGATGGCTCAGTTCCATAGTGGTACAGCTAGGAATTAGTAGTTTTGACTAATGGCTCAGTTCTTTATTAGACGCTCGTATACTGGCTGACAAAAGCCGAACACAACCGAACATCAAAAAGTTCAGTTTTATGTTGTCGGACTATAGTTCATAGATTGTTCTTCTTATTTACATTAATGCGGTACATTATATTACCATATATACTGTAGGGATTTTCAATCAAAATAAACACTCTTGGTCTAAATTCTAATGGATTTAAGTTTTGTACTATTCCATTTGAGTCGTTTTTTGCGACCTGGGATTCGCCTTTCGGCATCTTCAGGCATTATCTGCACTCACCCAAAAGGTATATACACACTGACAATAAATACAATTAATTCTAACTTATACAATAAGCTAACACAAAAACGTAGGTAAAAACTTTATCGACCAACTATTAAGTCCAGGTTAACATGTAACCCCCCCCCCAACATCTACATCCACCATCATAATCATTCCACCAATCAATTACAGTCCACTATGAAAAGCGCAACCATATATTTTATTTCGTACAATTCCGAAGTGTTTGAAATAACAAATTAATATACTTAATAGTAGTAAGTAGCAATGATACAATGACAATGGAACGTACCTGTGAATCATTATTGAATATTGACGAACCCGAGCATTTACCAAACTCTCGGAAGGTTTGTGGTCGAAGAGCAACTTCATTATTCACGTCATGCATACACTTGTGATTGATCAGAACCTTTTTTGAAGAGAAAAATGCATGACATACATCGCATACAAAATTATTGTGATAAAAGGAAGCTCTTGTCAATTTTAAACATATTTCTTTATCGGGAGCATTCACTTTTTCTTGCTTAACGTCATGTTCGTGTATTGTAATTGCATCGTACGGCTTTGCGGCTTGTATCTTAAGAATATCGGGTGCTCCGGGCTGAAAAAAATGAAGAGAATGCTCCTTGAATTATTTTATTATAAATATTGTTATAAATATTGTAAATTTTAATAATTACACATCCTACCGACGAGCCTACCTATATTGAATGATCAACTTAACTTACCTAATATACAATTCCTATATGATGATTTATTTACGATATACAACCACGGTGGCCGCGCGGCATAAGCGTTGGACTATCATGCCGTGGGTCCCAGGTTCGAATCCTGCGTCTGGCAAGTACACATATTATTTTTCAATATGTGTGTGGGTCAGGGTATGGACCTAATAGGTTGAGCAAGTGGCTGACATCCATTTCTCGTAAAAACAAAATCTGTTATTACAAACCTCTACTCTGTGGAGGCCTATATGATCCTATTAGGATCGGACGTGGTCGAAGATGTATATAGGTGTGTAGATATAGGTATGGATACATGTGTATACAAATATATATTAGGTGGGTTTATTTGTTGATAAAAAAGTAGGTATAATGTAATAATATTATTGAAAACTAATTGTTTAAGAGATAACTTCAAATTTAAAGACTGATATCATAGATTATTAACTCGATAGTTAACTCCATTAATTCCCAATACGTTACCATTGTTCCCAGAATGGGCGATTTTACACCTCTTGAGTGCAGTATTTTTGTTTATAATTACTAATGATCTATTATTAGGTTTTGACGAGTTATGATACACTTATCGAGTGTATTATTATTAATAAGATAGGGGTTTTTTACAAACACTTCAACTATTCATAATTTGTTTGTTATATTTTTTTGTGATCCTAGACTTAATAGGTAGGTGATAATGTTTTTACCTACTTTATTGTATTGATTTAATGTATTAGTTAGAGTTAATAGTATTCGTGGTCAGTGTGTTTTGGGTTGTGTTTATGTGAGTGTAGTACACAGTGCCTGAAGATGCCGAAAATCGAATCCCGGGTCACAAAAAGCGACTGAGTTGGAATAGTACATAACTTAAATCCATTAGAATTTAAATTCAAACTCTTGGTGTTTTTGGATTGTTTTGGATTTACACTTATACACAATGAAAAGGGGTATATTCTGAGGGAATATTTCAATAGCCAGAGTAACCTCCTATAGCTAGAGCTTTTAATGTCGAATGTAATGTATGTAACGAGCTATGGCAGTACGTGATGAGTTAAATGATTTATCTGAAACGATAGGTACTGTTACACCCATGATTATTGGGCCTCTCCCGATAGATTAAATTAATTGTTAGGGTATAACCATGTCACCTGATCTCTAGTCAAGCCCTCACGACTCGGGAGTAAAAAGAAACGACATAACCACGCATGGGCGTAAACAAATTAGTTAGAGAAACGGATATAGAGAATTAAGTTTAAAGTTAAAGCGAATTAGAGATTAAGCAGTAATATTAAGTGACGGAAATGTGTGAGAATAATATTGTGAATTGATGATCATCTCAAGTTGACATTTCAGTAAATGCGTTGCTGTTTTAGAGACAAGTGTGGTATTAAACTAATTTTAGATACTTACTAGCAAAAATGATTAATTGTCAGAAATCGCGATTCATGTGCAGGCTTTCGTTTCGCCTGTAGTCACTGCATGAAGAAACATGCTTGAAGTAAAAGTAAGTACCGAATGTGGCATGGATAACAACTTAGAAGTAGGTACATCTAGTTTACACGGGATTCATAATGGCCCGAACCATGGCAGTATTAAACCATAGCAAACACTTGGTTTACGTACCTACTAAAACATTCAACAGTGTCAAGTTGTTGTCGGAGCGGTTGGTTGTTCAATGGGATATACAACGGTTGGATTTGAGCTGTTTTGTTATGTCTATGGTACCTACTGCTGACAGCTAACAATATCAAAATATTAGAACGTTTTACAGTTCATTCCGTCACTATAATCATTCCACCCCATCACACGATCAATACCCATTAGTAGGTAGGTAGGTACTTACCCGATTCAGTTGTTCCGAATAAGAACAACCCTGTTGCGGATCTTCATAAATGTCTTCAATAAACTCAGTTTTGATGTCAATTAGCTGAGTATCTGTCGTCAATGATATTATTGTTGGGTCTGAAACAATATTCTGAAAAACCAAAACATTATGTAATACGTGTGGAACTCGACCACACTTGAGGGGTCTCACCTCTTACAGTCTGCAATGAGGACATGTGGGTCTATTCAATATTTATCGACAGCTAGAGTGATAAAGTGATAAATATTACCCCAAGTTTGATAATATTTATCACTTTATCGGTCGATAAGTATAGAATAGACCCAATGGTGTGTATATCGTTATCTAACGCCAAACTTCAATAAGAACGAGCATTTTAAAATATAATGACAACAGACATATTGCAAACAATACTAATCTGCGATAATGTTTGAATAATTATCAATGTCAATAATTCATCTTCTTCTTCTTTGCCCATATCCGCCCCTTAACTGGAGCATATGGACACCACGCGGCGCCTCCAAGAATCCCTGTCGCTCGCCAGTCTTCTTGCTTCGTTCCAGGTCAAACCAGCATCCCGTAGCTCCGCCGTATACACTCTGTAGATTGTATTTAGCGGCCTTCCAGGACGCCGGAATCCGGTCGGCTTGAAGAACAGGCAAGCCAGGTTAAAGTTCTCTTCTGGCATCCGCAGCACGTGGCCGAGCCAGGTCCAACGTCGCCTCTTCACTTTCAGCGTGATGAGAGGCTGCTTGGTACGTTCTCTTATCTCCTCGTTGCTCCTAAAGTCATACCACCGCACACCCAGTATTCGTCGCAAACATCTGTTTTCGAAGCTCAGTACACGGTTGCTCTGAGCCTTCGTAAGGTGCCATGATTCGCTACCGTAAAGCAGCACCGTCAGAATGCAAGCGTCGAATAGGCGGCATTTGGTTTTGACCGAGTACAATCGTGAGTCCCAGACATTTCGCATCGAGTTGAATGTTGCTCCAGCCATTTCCATTCGGATAGCGAGCTCTTTCTGCAAAATGCCATCTCCCGTGATGTGTACCCCCAGGTACTTGAAGCTGTCGACGCTCTCGATGCTCTGTCCATCGCTAATCAGAGGGAAATCTGGATCAGGACAGGTGCTATTGCACAAGACGTTGGTTTTCTTCGCGTTGATTTTCAAACCAACGCGAGAGGAGTTGTTATGCAACCTGTCGATTGTCTCTTGAATGCCCTCGATTGAGTTGTCGAATAGGACAGCATCATCGGCGTATTCCAGGTCGCATAGCTTCACCGTGGGGGTAACAGGTATGCCTCGGTCGGGTGGTATTGACTTCCGTAGTATGAAGTCAAAGAGAATGATAAAGAGAAACGGTGCAAGGACACAACCCTGTCTGACTCCGGTCGTGACCCCGAACCATTCCGTGACAGTGTCTCCAATTCTGACACAGCATTCGCTATTCTCGTGCAGGCTTTTAATTATGGCAATGATCTTGGGAGGGATCCCGTATGCTCCCAGTATCATCCAGAGGGAGGGGCGGTGCGGACTGTCGAAAGCCTTCTCATAATCCACAAAACAGCAGGCCATCGGACTGTTCAACTCATGGCTCTGCTGGAGAAGACATCGAAGGTTGTGGATTTGGTCTGCACACGCTCGACCAGGTAGAAACCCGGCTTGGTTTTTCCTGAGGACGTGCATTATTGGGTCCCTTATTCTCATCAAAATGATGTTTGCCAAAATCTTTCCCGGAACACTGAGTAGCGTAATGCCTCGGTAATTGTCGCAGCTTAGAGGGTCACCTTTTTTAAGAAGTGTGATGATTTCACCGTTCACCCAGTCCCTTGGGCAGCGCTCTTCTTCCCACACCTTTGTCATCAGATGAAACATAGGGTGCAGGATTGCGCTCAAGCTGTACTTGAGGAATTCAGGATGAATCCCGTCTCCCCCCGGTGCCTTTCCGTTCTTGAGCCTTTTCACAGCCGATTTTATCTCGGTGTGCGTGGGCGGGCAATCGGAAATGTCGGTCGCTCGGGGAATGTCCAAAAGTAAAGCTTCCGCAGATATGTCAAAGGGATCCAAGGGGGGTGGGCGATTCAGCACTCCGCAGAAATGATTCTTCCAAATCTTCTTGACGCATTCTGCGTCAGACTCTATTGCTCCACTGGGACCACGAATGGCTCCGGGAGTCGGTGGTCGCCTGCCGCAGACTTCACGGGTGATTCGGAAGAGTTTCCTGGTGTCATTTCTGCTTGCTGCCTCCTCTGCCGCTTCAATTTGCCGGTTCATAAAATTGCGCTTGTCCAACCGCACGGATCGTTTGACTACCCTGTCTTGGGTCTGGTAGTCAGTCCGGCGGTCCTCGGTTCGGTCGGGGTCTCTCTCCTCGTCTCTCAGGGCTTTCAGCCTGGCTCGTTCACCAATTTCAACCCACGTTTCGTCAGACATCCACTTTGGCTGCTCACTCCTTCTGGTACCAAGGACGGTACGAGCCGACGACACAATCGCACTCTTTATGAGGCTCCAGTCCGCCTCAATGAGGTCGGATTCAGATTTGTGCCGCTCGTAGATACGATCTACACTATCTCGTACAGCAGTTTCGAAGTCGGTCCGAATTCTTCGGCGTCGGAGCTTCTCAACGTCAATTCGTTCGCATTTTGGAGGCCTCGCCTGGCGACTGAGTTTTACTCGGATGTTTCCAATAAGTAACTCATGATCGCTATGGATATCGGCGCCTCTGTAAGTACGCACGTCGAGAAGTTCCTTTCGGTGCTTCAAGCTGTATAAGAAGTGGTCAATCTGCGTCCTCGTGCGTCCATCAGGAGACGTCCACGTATATTTGTGAATGTCTTTGTGGGGAAAAACAGTGCCTCCGATTGCAAGCTCGTTCAGAGTGGCGAATTCTACGAGCCGCTCACCATTATCGTTGGGGTCACCGAGGCCGTGTCGTCCCATCACCGTGGGGCCAAGCACCGGGTCTGCTCCTACTCTCGCATTATAATCCCCCATTACAATCACGCGGTCTCTTCGGGGGATGGCGGAGACTGCCGCGTGGAGAGAATCGTAAAAAGCATCCTTTGTCTGCGCGTCGGCATCCTCAGTGGGGGCGTAGCACTGAAAGACGGTCAAGGAGCTACCAGGCGTCTTGAAGGAGGCACGTATCAGTCTCTCCGAGATTGGTTCCCATTTCACGAGGCAACGGGCCGCTCTCTTTGACATCAACACTGCCACTCCCTGGCGATGGTATTGCTCCTGACCTGAGTAGACAATAGAGTAACCCTCAATCAACTTTCTCCCGGCTCCTTTCCAGCGCACTTCGCTCAGCCCTAGGATGTCCACACCGTAGGTGTGCATGATGCGTGTGGCGTGCAGGTCCTTTCCGGGGGTACGCAGGGTGCGAACATTATATGTCCCAATGCGCATACTCGAGTTGTTAGAGAGGATTACTCTACCTGTTTCATTGTCCATTTCCATGCAAGGTCGTCGTTTTACAGAGCCGGTTGTCGTCCGAGGCTGCTGTGTAGGTGTTTTGTTAATCTGTTTCGTTTAAGGAGGCAAGGTGATTAGCCCAGCGCTCCCGAGGCCTGAGCCACGAGGGCCCTGAAGGTCGGCTCGACCAGGTTTTTCTGTCGGGGATTTCCTTCCCTTAGCCAGAAGGCCAGTTTTATGGCGCCGGTCACTCGCCCTTCGCCCCCTGCTGTTAGCTACAGCGTACGCTGCATTGCCCGGAGGTCGCCACGGGGAGGCCAGCAGATGGGACTTGCTGGCAGTTTGGCATTTCCCAACTTTTGCTATGAACACATCTACTGGCGTCAATGTGTCCACTTGGGTCAACAAAATGATATAACGAATATAATTATGGAGATGTCATAAGGACACCTCTTAGTGGAGGAGACTGGTCCATACTCAATCATGTCGACCAATTCAATTCCTATACTGAATTATTAAACTTTAAAATAAGAATACATACTTTTAATTCAAAGCGAACGTACCAACGTGACCTTATCTAAATAAATCGGTTTAACTATCGCTGGCATATCATTTACAGTAATTACACCTAATCGTTGAAAGTGTTAAATAGTTTCATTCTACGGCTATTGATAAATCCCTAATTCGAATTACAAAATATCTACATAATTCTATCGGAAATACACTTAATTCCTGTTTACATAAATATATAGTTAGCGTTATCAGTTTATAGACCGAAGACCGAACTGACTCCGGCGAACGACAGCCCTCTCAACATAAAAGGTCCGTGTCGGGTATCATGTGTAAACCCCCTACCTCTTAGTTCCGTAATCCGTCCATCAGCATCCTCAAATTACAGTCCACTGCTAAAAGTGCCAAATTTTTGTTTATCTCATTTTTTATTGATTGAATTTACCTACCATACAAAATAGACAAAGTGTTCCATTAAAAATTACGGATTTGCAAAGTGTTCCATCGCAGAAAAGTTTAGGAAACTCTCTTAGAAAACGTCAGTTTTTCGCTTCATCTAATCGAATTCGTTGCCCTT